>NC_139659.1:18022133-18037133 GCF_951799395.1 Argentina silus | reverse complement strand
GGCCAGTCGTGTCATTGTGTGTTCGGTGTACTTCTATGACTATGCTCTTTATTGTATCTCAGATTTTATAATGTCATTTGATTGAAGTGCTTAAGGGGTCACATGTTCTGTCCTTTTTTTGCTGGATGTCAATGGTAGAAATCTCTAGGATTTGGCTCTGCCTGGATCACCCTGTAGGGCTGTGTGTGTGTGTGTGTGTGTGTGTGTGTGTGTGTGTGTGTGTGTGTGTGTGTGTGTGTGGGTGGGTGGGAGGGTGGGTGGGTGTGTGTGTGTGTGTGTGTGTGCGCATGGTTTGGCATGGATCAGTCTTTACAGCGATTTCTTTTCTCAGATGACTTTTGGAAAACCATATCCTCACATTAACCATTTCCTTCCAACCTTTTCTCAGGAGCAATTCTGTCCTTCTCCCTCCAATTTGACTAGTCTTCTCTCTCCTCCCACTCTCCCTGTTCATCTCCCTTTCTTTTCCTCCACCTCTCTTTTCTGTAACACAACTCATTTTTCTCTCTGCATCTCTGTTACTCTCCCTCATACCTCAATCTCTCACTTCATCTCATCCCTTTCTCTCTTTCTCTCCCTCCCTCTTTTCCTCTCTCTCGTGATATTTCCCTAATTTCCCTTACCCATCTTTATCCCCCCCCCTCTTCCTCTCTCCATCTCCTCTCGTTCATTCTCTAGGAGCCTCAGACTACTGTAATCCATAATCCAGTTGGGACCAAGGTACATCCTTCTCTGACTGTATCGATGTACACCAGGGATGGACACATGTTTTTTTAGACCTGGATGAAGTGTGTGGACTCCCAGGCTCTGTTCTCGACTAGCATTAACACACGTTACTCATTAGTTCTTGATGATGATTTGATTAGCTGAATCAGGTGTGGTAGTGCTGGGTTGGAGCCTGGACCAAAAGCCTGCTCGCCCTGTAGCTCAGGGGTTGGTGACTATTGCTTCTTGTCGTTCACGCCACCTTGTGTTGACAAAAAGAACTGCAGTCCTGCAGCTCTTTGCTCTTCTTTTTGGTGGTGCAGTCTGGAACTGCAGGCTGAGCTACAGTTTTACAGGGAGTCCATGCCTGCCTGACCTGACCAGGAAAACTTGCTATGGCTTTGAATGGCTCAAGGAAAACTCACTGCATGTATGAGTCAGCATGTTTTGTTTGTCGAAATGTCAAAGTGTATGTTGTCATGTTTAAATATATTGAACAGATGTTTTTATAACATTTTATATTGAGTATTGGTGTTAACGTACAATAGTATGTATGTGCTGTGTTATAAAATGACAGTTCAAAAGGCAGTGGGGCAAAAGTTACAATACCACCTGACCTGCACAATCAATACTGTGTGTGTGTTTGTGCGTGCATGCGTACGTGCGTGCGTGTGCATGCATGCGTGTGTGTGTGTATATGTGACAGAGAGAGAGGGAGAGGATAGGTCAGACATTGACAGGTTTCTTTGTGTTTGCAGGAGTCGACCGACAGTAGCACCACCATTGAGGATGAGGATGTGAAAGGTGGGTCTTCCATGCAGACACACACACACACGTACACACACACGTACACGTACACACACACACACACACACACACACACACACACACACACACACACACACACACACACACACAAACAAACACCTGTGCAGTAGGCAGTAAGGAGAGTAGAGGGGAGGGAGGAGTGAGGCAGGGAAAGAAAGAGTGGGAAAAGAAAATAGGGGGCATGATTATGGTAAGAAAATAGAAGAATGGTGGGAGAGCAGGATGAGAGGGAAAGAAGGGAGGGAAGAGAGGGGGAGACGAAAATAGGACAGAGGGAAGAGAGCATGTCAGGACTCCCAGCAGCTAAGCCCTCCTGCTGTGCTGGACTGCCAGAATAGAGGGAGCAAGAGAAGAGGGAGGGAGGGGAGGAGGAAGGGAGGGAGGAGAAAGTAAGTCTTATCTAAATAGCTGAGGGACAGGAATAGCATGAGGAGCTCAAAGCAACTCATACAGGGAGAGAAGAGGACAGAGACCTAGTGGGAGAGGAGAGGAGAGGAGAGGAGGGAAAGAAGAAAGAAGATAAAGAAAGTTAGAGACAGGTTAGAAGGAAGGGGAAAGAGGGAGAGAGGGGAGAGGAGGGAGGGAGGGAGGAAACAGAGGAGAGGCTAGGAGAGGAGAGGAGGGAAAGAAAGGTGGTGAGGGAGATTTTCTGTGGAAATGAGAAGAGGGGGTTTCTAGACTTTTTGTCTTTTTGAGAGCTGTTCATTTTGCATGGCCCTGCGCACCGCCAAGCGGTCCTGACTGCACGTTTGTGTGGGCGCTGTATGGATGTGCGTGGGTGTTATGCTAGGAGAGGGAGTGTGTGTGTGTGTGTGTGTGTGTGAGAGAGAGAGAGAGAGCTCAGGGGATGAGGAAGAGAGATGAATGAGTGGATTAACAAACATGAGTAACAAGTTGTCAGGTGAGTACTCTGGTCACGGCTCCAACCCACCCTGTTGAGTGGCAATTTTCTGTGTGTGTGTGTGTGTGTGTGTGTGTGTGTGTGTGTGTGTGTGTGTGTGTGTGTGTGTGTGTGTGTGTGTGTGTGTGTGTGTGACTGACTGACTGGCTGGCTGTCTGTTTGTCTGTCTCTTTGTATCCTCCCCTGTATGTAGGTTTGTGAGGTGTCCCTGTGGTCACTGTGTGCTGATTGGTTACCCTGTGGTCACTGTGTACTGATTGGTTACCCTGTGGTCACTGTGTACTGATTGGTTCCCCTGCAGTTCGTAAACAAGAGATCATTAAGATCACAGAGCAGCTCATCGAAGCTATCAACAATGGAGACTTTGAAGCATACGCGTGAGTACATTACAACTCTTGGTTTTCACCTCATCCTGACACTACAAATTCCAACCTGCACAACAGCATCCTTCCACCACACTCCAACTCCCAGCCTGCATTTCACCTGAACATGTACATTCCTAGCCTGCACCACCCAGGTTACAGCATACAGCACATCACAGCAATCAATCACTTTGGGTTTATGTTTAATTTGATATAGGATCAAAGAAAACATCTATTTCCAAGGCTTAGTCTCTTTAGTCTTAGCCTATGGTATGACCAATGCAAAATCATAGCAATGTCTAATCTGGATAAAACTGTTGTTTTAAATGTGTATTTGTATATAGTATCTTCCTGAATGATTAAGACTGCTGTTAAAATACAGAACTGAGGTTGTGTGTTTTAAAACAGGAAGATCTGTGACCCCAGCCTGACCTCGTTTGAGCCAGAAGGGCTGGGGAACCTGGTGGAGGGCATGGACTTCCACCGATTCTACTTTGACAACCGTAAGATCATTACAGAACCATAAGAGGACCATTAGAGAACCACAAGAGAACCCAGCCAAAGGAGACAGCTTCTCATGCAGTGATAGATCAGTTACTCAGGCATGTGGTAGTGATGCTATTTTAACCATCACCCTCTAAAACAGATTGTTTTTTTATACTAGAAACTCTCTTTCTCCCTCACCCCCCCCCCTCCCCTATCTCTCCCCCTCTTCTGCCCCTCTCCTCTACCCTTTCTCTCCTCCTCTCTCAGTCCTCTCTAAGAACAGTAAGCCCATCCACACTACTATCCTGAACCCTCATGTGCACCTGATTGGGGAAGATGCTGCTTGTATCGCCTACATCCGCCTCACACAATTCGTTGACGGGCAGGGCCGCCCTCACTCCAGCCAATCGGAAGAGACCAGGGTGTGGCATCGCAGAGAGAGCAAATGGCAAAATGTCCACTTCCACTGCTCAGGAGCACCCGCTGCACCGATACAGTGATCAGGTATACACACACACACACACACACACACACACACACACACACACACACACACACACACACACACACACACACAGACATACACATTAGACTCAGGACTGTAAGGACTAATGTCAGAGCTGGGTATTTGACTGTCATTGTCTGGTCCCTCTTAATGTTAATGTCTTGTTTTATGTGTGTTTGCGTTTGTCTTCCAGGAAGTTTGAGAGCTTTAGAGGAGGAGGAGAGAGAGATGAAGTGTATGGAGAGAGAGAGAGAGAGCGAAAGAGAGAGAGAGAGAAGAGGAGGATGGAGGGAGGCGGTTGGAGAGGGAGAGAGTTGAAAAGAGAGTGAGTCCTGGGTTGTGGGTCCCGCTCTCTAAAGGTGCAACCCCACTCCACCTGCTCCTCTCTCTCTCACACACAACAACCTCAACAACCAATAACTCCAGTAACAAATAACTACTCCTGCTTCAACACGCACAACACAACACATCCCACGGCAGCAGGGAAGCAACAAAGAGCATATCAGCCACAGAACAACCTTCTCTAGACTCAACCGTCTACTTCTCTAATCGTCTTTACGCCCCCTATAGTATAGGGCCTCTACGATCAGTACCATCTGACCTGCACTGTACAGCAGCAGTCCTTGACTGGCCCTGTCCTCCTCTGTACTCTATCACAGGGCTCTGGTACTCCCACTTATAGGATTTACAGTTTAAAGTGTTTATTATTATTATTATTATTATTATTGTTGTTGATATTATTATTATTATTATTATTATTATTAAATTGCACTCTGTTGTGGTTGTTGTTGTTGTTGTTCTATTTCTGTAAAATGTACAGTATATTTCAACTTGATGCCAGTGTTGTTTCGCTCCTTTTATTGCTCCTAGCATGAATTTAGCAGTGTTAATCACAGTGTTAATCACAGTGTTAATCACAGTGTTAATCACAGTGTTAATCACAGTGTTAATCACAGTGGCTGTTTTATTGAATTATGCTTGAATAAGGCTGCCTGTAAAATGACCAGACCACACTAATCTCACAGAGAAACCCAGATTTTCCTGCTGTTTTTTTTGGTTTTTGTCTTTTCTGAGATGTGACATTTTGTTTGCAGTTGAGTTTATCCCCACCCCCGAACCACATTATATTAACCCCCATGGAACAGTAGGTTGATAGAAACATTCTCCCCTTTTGATCAACTCTATGAAACCTTACTATCCTGGAAAGAAAACAGTGCTGCATGCGTTCTACTGTACAGTATATTGTTGTTCTTACTTGATCCTCTGTGTATTAAGCTTTAAAATAATGACTGAAATGATGATTACCGGTATAACAAAAATGATGTTTAAAATGATTACACACCGTAGTGTACAACTTCATTTTCATTGTGGCAACTTAAGTACTGTATAAGTGGCGTTCATTTGCATGAAATTCAAACAGGCAGCGATAAATGGTTTTTTGTTCCTTCTACTTCATGTTTTTACTGAATGCTGGTGAACTATAAACTGCTATCTATTTTCTGAGCTGTGTAGGTGCATACACAATTTCTGTCTTGAGAAATTGTCTATGGTGATGATGATGATGATAATGATGATGATGATGATGATGATGATGATGATGATGATTGTAGCATGCCTTTCTACAGGGTCAGCCACATTGAGTTGGTCACTGACAGTTAGATTAGAATCATTTGGTCGTATTGGATTTTGTTCTTACATTACAACATGGGTAAGGCTAGCATTAACACATCTAATTAAACTAAACATCTACTCATGAAGGCCTTGGTAATGATCAGGTGTATTAATGCTGGTCTAGAGCAAAAGCCTGCTCAACACGCCTTGTGATGTGCAGGGCAGTGCACCTTAACGTCCAGCAGAGGGCGATAACATCCACTCTGTGGTTGGAAATTGTGGTTAGAATCTGAATAATTATGGCATTTGATAGACATGGTCCGTGTGCTAAACATATAGCCACACACACACACACACACACACACACACACACACACACACACACACACACACACACACACACAGCTGGTAAATATTGGTGAGGGTGAGCTTGACTTGGGCGATAAGCAGAGACAGAGATAGGGTAAGTGACACAGAGAGATAATGACACAGAGAGACACAGAGATATAGTATAAAGGGCCTATAGAGAGAGGGAGAGAGAGAGAGAGAGAGAGAGGAAGGGAGATGGATGTGTTCAGAGTGTGCATGCGCTGTATGTCTTTTCAGCCCTTCATCTGTGGAGGGACAGTAATTGGATCATTGTTAATGAGGCCAGCTAACCACCTGCAGGTTAAGGTCATTGATGTGTGAGTTAACCTTGCAGCCATTGACACAACTCTGTGTGTGTGTGTGTGGGAGTGTTTGTGTTCCTGTCAATGCCACTCTTTGCTGCTTTGAGGCCATAAAACCAGCAGGTAGGCCAAGTAAAAGTTCCTTCATTCTACCCTTATCGCTTGTTTTCTCTGTGTAGTTATAGGATTGCCAGCAGAGCAGCTGGGAGTAGTTAAATATTCACTGATACATAATCAGATATCTACGTATTCATGATAAGGAGGATATGGTGTATGGTAATCTGATCCTAGATGTGTGGGTAACTTCACAACAGATGAACCTCATCAACCATCATTTTCTCTCTGAATTCAGTGTTGAATGAAAAGGCAATGTGTATCCAATGTTTTTCTCAGTTCCTCTGATGATGAATTCTGTTCTTCCAATGTGCATTCCCTGTGCTCTATGATAATGAAATGTTAAACAGATGTTATCAGTGTTACCAATAAAAAAAAGACATGTCAACAGAGAGACATTTCTACCACCACAGTCAATTTCTTTCAACCTGAGTACCCAGAGAACCTTGTCTGTGCGTCAGACACTATTGACTTTCAGAGGGAGCAGAGTAAGCACTATTAGATAATACCTAGGACCAAGCTTATCTCTGTCTGTGTGTGTGTGTGTGGGTGTGTGGGTGTGTGTGTGTGTGTGTGTTTGACCGACAACAGGCACAGTATTGGTGGATAAGATAAGGACCAAGCACCATCTGCCTTTATTACTCAACCAGGGACAAAGTTTCCCCCAAAACCAGCAACCAGTTATACAGCAAAGTGCCGAAAGACAAAGGTCAATGTAATTAGACCTAAAGTTTCGACCTATTGTTGTGTTTTAACAGGTCATTGATAAGATAAAGTACTGTCCTGCGAATCCATAACTGGTGGGACAACACTGGCATGAAACAGTCACACCCAGTTTATCTAATCCCCATATCTCTGTGCCTCTCACATCCAATTACTATAAGCACTATAAAAAGAAAACAAACCCTACACTTAGTTTCATTTGTGTTTTCACTGTCCAACTCTCCAAAGAGATCGTACCTTATCTCTCCAATACAGCATTCAGACGGGAACATGTCAGCATTGCACTGACGTAACGGCAGTGACGCAGAATATCAGCACTCCAGTGAGTCGGACAGTGCCGAGTGTGCTCTCCTGCCGACACTGTGGAGGGACACATCGGCGACACTGACGGAGTCATCCAGCTAACCGATAAAAACGCAGACAGTACGAAAAGCTTTGACAGACTGCGGACAGTAAGCATCTACCAACTCTGAAAAGTAGGTTGCTAACTAGCTACATACAAGAGATAAGGAATTAGCAAGCTATAGCTCGCTGAGAAGAGCCTATAGAATAGCCAGGTGCAAAATTAAAGTTGCGGGGTTTTTTTGTTTAAGTATTTTCCCAGTTCATATTGTGTGTGTTTGTTATGCAAAAAAGTCTACATTATTAATGACTAACATTATTGCACAGTTACAGTCAGGTTGTTAAAAAGCAGATGATGCGCAAGGTCGAGAACTTCAGATTCATAGAAGGTTCGCCACGACCTGTGTGTGGTGTGATCTATCTGATAGATGGGGAATTGAACCTACAGAGTTCCAGCTCTTTCGTAACTACTGACAGTATTTGTTTCAGGTGTGCAGCCGCTTGCGTGCATGCCTGTGCGTGTGCAGAGAGAATGTATGTGAGAAGTTTCCAAATCTATAGGGCTAACTAGAGACCCACTATTGGGACGTGTTGTCATGTCTATATTTAGGATGCACTTTCATCCGAGTACCCTGGGCCATATGATACAGTACCATAAACATACATGATATGTACAAAGTGCACATACAGTTCACAACATTAAACAGGAGCAATTAAGACTAGTACCATGGGTGTCTATCTGATTGTGTAATCTTTATTTTCCAGGCTGACAGAGAATCAGCAGCAGAAATCTGGCCCTGAGAGAGAAAGAAGAGAGGGAAGAAGAGGAACTAGAGAAGGATCAGCTCGGTGTCTAAGGGGAGCACCATTTGGAGTAGTTGTTGTCTACTTTCTGGTTTTGGAGAGGAGGGAAGAGCCGCTGCTGATAGGCTGCCATGCACCGCTTAAGGACTACGGTTGCTAGGCTACGGCCAATCACAGCCTCCCAGACTGCCCAGAGCCTATCACAGCCCAGGCCAGTGGCGGTGGAAGGGGCTTTAAGGACGTTTCAGCCAATGAGGCGCCTGAATGCGTCGGTGGCTGCTGAGCCGTTTCTGAATGGGACCAGTTCTAACTATGTAGAGGAGATGTACTACGCCTGGCTAGAGAACCCAAGGAGTGTCCACAAGGTAAGAACATCCAGATTTGTGTGTGTGTGTGTTCTGTCACTCGCTTTGTTTTTGTGTGTCCGCATGGTTCATGCTCCCAGAAAGGCCAGCAAAACAAACACAGTTTACCCTGTAGTTCACACAACCACACATGCCTTACGTCACACCTACTAAATCCCAGCCCTCCCTCCAAATCCCAGCCTTCCCTCCAATCCCAGCCTTCCCTCCAAATCCCAGCCCTCCCTTCTCAGGTCACTCACAGCTGTGTGAGTTACCTGTACGACTGCAACCCCCCCCCCCCCCCCCCCCCACACACACACACACACTTTGTCGCTCTGTCAGCCTCTGTTATTGTGACCTTAGAGCGGTTTCCCACCAGCACTATGGAATGTCTGTTTAAAAGGCAATGGGACAAAACTACCACCTGACCTGCACAATCAATAGTGTGTGTGTGTGTGTGTGTGTGTGTGTGTGTGTGTGTGTAGAAACACAGAGAGAAGGTCTACCCTAGCTCTTCAGACACAATAAATCAGCGTTTATCTTTCGGCACGTGTCAGGGGTCTCTCTCTTGCTGCCTGCCTGCTGGCACACTCCTCACGTGTGTGTGTATATTGGCTGCCAAGGTTATGAGTGAGAGGTCATGTGGTCGTGTGTGTGTGTGTGTGTATGTGAACAGATACTCTCTTTCTCTCTCTCTCGTTCTTTCTCTCCCTCTCTGTCCATCTGTGTTCTCTCTCTACAACAGATCCCCCCCTCAGCCATTGTCTGGTTGTTAGAGCACGTTATTGTTGACTCAGGTGTTATACAGTCAGGTGTTATACAGTCAGGTGTTATACAGTCAGGTGTGTGTGTGTACATGTGTGTGTGTGTGTACATGTGTGTGTGTGTGTGTGTGTGTGTGTTCCTGTGGTTTCCTCTTGTACTGTGTGCCCCATAGGTGCATGTATAGGCCTAAACTCTCAAAGGGGGATGTGAAGAAGGACATCTCTCTTCTCTGTGCTTTTACTGTGCAACACATTGATCTCTAAAGGAGTAAACCAATTAGTCCTTGCTCAGGTTAGAAACTCAAGCTGTGTGTGTGTGTGTGTGTGTGTGTGTGTGTGTGTGTGTGTGTGTGTGTGTGTGTGTGTGTGTGTGTGAACCTGACCTGACCTGACCTGCTCTCACTCAATATGCCAAATCATTGCTTTGGTCTCACCTGTGTGCTTCCCTATCAATCTACTAAATCGTCAGGAATGTGTGTCACAGTTGCTCTACCAGTTTGTTCTGGCTTACGCAACATTCCATCCCTGATTACGAAATACTCAAACCCAGGATTTAGTCAGTTAGGGACAATTTCAAATGCTTGACGAGAGAAACGTTGAAAATGACCTAATGTACGAAGTTGAAACTCTGGATTAACCATGATTTTGTCCCCACACACCACCTGTTCCACTGGTGAAGTGCAATGTGGGCTAGTTTTCCAGACACAGATTAAGCCGAGTCCATTTTCAATGGAAAATGTCTATTGAATGTGCATTCTAGTCCAGAACTAGGGATGATCTTGGTCCCTGTGTTACGATACATGATTGAGTTGATGGACTTCTCACCTTCCCTTCTCTCTCTCTCTCTCTCTTTCTCTCTCTCTCTCTCTCTCTCTCTGTAGTCATGGGATATTTTCTTCCGGAATGCTAACGCAGGGGCTCTGCCGGGCCAAGCCTATCAGAGTCCTCCCCCTCTTGGTGGATCTGCTCTAGGATTGGCTCATGCCCAGGCTCTGGTGGGGGCCCAGCCTAACGTGGAGAAGCTGGTGGAGGACCATTTAGCGGTGCAGTCCCTCATACGAGCGTACCAGGTACACACACACACACACACACACACACAATCTCTCTCTATCTCTATCTCTCTCTCTCTCTCTCTCTCTCTCTCTATCTCTCTGTCTGACTCTCAAAAGGTCATACCAGGTCAGACCACCTCTCTCTCATATCCCTCTGTAGTGTAGACTGTCTATCATCCCCTCACAGTCAGATAGTAGGAGATAAGGAGGCCGACACCGTAAACAAGCCAACGAGCAACTGAGTCGGCGTGTCGGTGCTGCAGTGCAGCGGTAGCTCCGCCACCCTGGAGAGAGCCGTGCCCCCAGAAGCAGTCATCTAAAGGTCACAGCACAGATTTGGGATTAGTTTATCATCCCCCAAATCCTAACCTGAACCATTTGAAGGGGGAACACGCTAGACAGACCTAAACATCGGTGTCTGTGTGCAAAGTGATCCTGTTTGTGTCCCAGACAGGGTTTTACGATCCAAAACATGAACAAGGTAATCAGGGTGACTACAGCCAAATCACATGACATTCATTCACTGGCCGACGGCATCATAAATGTGCTCTCAACCCGACCGGTTTAATGACTTTAGTTGGATGAGCTGCAAACACAAGGGAGCATTTTGGAAACATGTCGGTTTAAGCGTTATATTTTTCAACTCACAGATTTGTTCGGTATTGATTCAGTTTACCGTTCTTGGCAACTGTGTTGAATACTAGGAAAGCAAGCACACACACACACACATACACACATACACACACACACACACACACACACACACACACACACACACACACACACACAGAGCACCCCTTGGACACATGTCTGTTAATCTAGACATCTAGAGCTTCAAGGGATTATGGTGCGTGTGTTCTGCAACCACCCCTTTTGAGAGAGGAGTACATCCTCTTCCCATCCTCTTCCCATCCTCTCCCCCTTCTTGCATCATATCTAGAGCACAAGCTGCTTCTACACACACACACACACACACACACACACACACACACTGAGCCATGTTGCCCTGTGTCTAGGTACGGGGGCACCACATAGCCAAGCTGGACCCCCTGGACATCAGCTGTGTAAACTTTGACGAGGCCCCGGTTACCGTGGGTTTCCATAATGTTGGTGAGAAACGACCGCCCGTCCTGTGCGCTCTAACGATGGCGACTCTGCCTCGGTGTGTGTGTGTGTGTGTGTGTGTGTGTGTGTGTGTGTGTGTGTGTTAATGTCGGTTGTCTTGTTTCCTTTTTTCTCTCCATCCTTCCCTATTTCTTCTCTTTTGTGTTAATCCCTCCGTCTCTCATCTTTCCTCCCCTCTGCGGTCTTTTGCTCTTATTTTTTGTTCATCGTTTTTTATTTTTTTATTTCATTTGCTTCCTGTTTGTCTATGGCCGGTGTTCCTACTCCTCCTCCTCCCATCCGCCTCCCCCATGATTGTTTGTCCCCCCCCCTCCTCCTCCTCCTCCTCTCTGGACATGCGTCTTCCTGTCTGGAACCCCGTCTGTAGGTCCGTGGTCACCACGTGGCTCAACTGGACCCTCTGGGCATCATGGCTGCCGACCTGGAGCCCACCCCCTCTGACATCATCACCTCCCATGATAAACTGGGTGAGGAGAGGAGAGGGGTGGGGAGGAAGGAAGGAAGGAATGTGACCAACAGGTTTTAAGCCTCCATTCCTCAGCTAAGATAAGGGGTTATCTCCTTTTGTGGAGTGAGGCTGTTAACAGTCGCTGTTTGTTTTGTTCTAGTATGCAGCACTTGCTAATCCACTTTGACATAATCAATCAGAATCTGTTAGAATGTTGAACCGCTGCATGTTTATTCAGTCTGTTGTACTCTCTATTCACTAAGAGTTGCAGGAGCGGTTTGTGTGCTAAAAGCCTTATCATCATGATTACATTGAAGTTGCTCCTGTTCACTGCTATCTCACAAGGCCTTCCACTGGCATTCACATTGAACACTGTCTTTGTCATGATGTCATTGAGATGTACATAAATAGGGAAGTCCATGAAAGGGTGTATGGGTGTGGGTGTGTGTTTCAGTGAGCATTATGTTTGAATGAGACTTTTGTGTGTGTTTGTGTGTGTGTGTGTGTGTGATTGAGGTGGTCATCATGGCATGTTCAGACGGTAAAGTGTGGTTTGGGGGTCACTGAGTTTTCAGTTGCTCTCTGTGTTTCAACCTGGCATTCAGTAGAGCCCTTGTCTGACTGGTGTTCATTCACAACTCGTGTGCGTGTGCGCGTGCGTGCATGTGTGTGTGTGTGTCTGTCACTAACCTGTCACTAACCTGCGTGTCTCTCTGTACCCTCAGACCTCTCTGAGTATAAAGAGCGTCTGTATGATCTCACTGCCGAAGGTATGAAACGCCGGAGCGTAGAACACTCTTTAGCGACACCACTCCCTGATTTCAAATGGACCTCCTAATCTATACCGCTTAACCACACAGTGAATATATGAAAGGACTGTAGTGTGAGCGGTATGGTTACAGCTTTGATAGAGCTTTGACCAGGTCTCTGATAGTTGAGGTGGAATTTCCACTGTATTACACATCCTCAAAGGATGTGAGGACGTGGACAAGGAGTAGGAGTCCATTTTCGTCCCTCTGCTGTTAGTGCTGGTAGGATAGCTGCCTTTTATACCTCCTCTAGTCTAGCTAAGCAGCTTTGTTTGACTAGCACTTGTCCTTTGCCCTGTTCACACCCTTCCCGCCTCTTTCAGATATACAGTAGGCTGACACAATTTAGATAGGCTTGGTTAAAGCAAGGGGTTCTACCACGCCAACATATCCCACCTATCCCACCTATCCAGTTCTGCTAGGTCAGGGAGGAAGGGTGCATTTGAAAGCCTGTTCCTAGCCTGGAGCAGCGTGGAGGTCTTCAGGGCCATCTGGTGGATCTGGTCCTCAGGGTCAGAGAGCAGCAGCAGCTGTGCTGACATCTGTTTCTCTGCCTGGTTCATTGAGTCTTTACTGTGATTAGATTAGAGTGAGTCTGCTTGGCTGGACGCCCCCTCTCTAGCCCATTGGACAACAAGAAAACAAGTGTGAATGGATTAATATTCCTTCCCCATTGGCTAAACAAACACCAAGGTTAGGAAGACAACAGGGAATACAAGAGAATGTGTCGTGTATCCGACTTTAGAATCTCAGCCCCAGTTCAAGCGGCACCCTGCCATCCCGTACCGTCACAGCTAATTAGAAAAAACATAAGAAAAAAACAACACATTTGCACATTAGAAAAAACTCACTGAACCAGCTTGCCATATCACAGGAATGCTATAACACACACACACACACACACACATACACATGCTGGAGGTCTTGAGCTACAGATCGAGTCTGACTCAGACTCTGAGCATGAGCACTAAGCATGCTCCCTGAGTTGCTTTTCTAACTGTGTGAGAGAGAGTGGTCTTTGACACCCTTTCATGTGCAGGCCCACCGTTGCCATTTCCATACACATCATCACTTCCACTTCCCCATTCCAGACAGCAAATCCTCTCTCCTGCCACACCGCTATAGAATGGAGTCTACATTCTAGAACCGGTTTAGAATGAACTACCTGTCCGTCGTTGATTGTATTACCCCCCTTCATCTCCATCTCACTCCTCTGTAGTAGATGCTGTTTGATCGCTATCATCCCCTCACCCGTTTCTCTCCCTCTCTCACCTTGCGTCTCTCCCTCGCCATGGCGATAACTCTGCACGTGTCCATTACTAACTAACCAATCAACCAACGCTTGCATTTAATGTGCTTTCAGCTAATTCATACTCTGCTTGACTGTCAGCTCTGTCACTCAGAAGTGTCTCTGTATATGATGTGATGTCTCCTGTGGGTTTGATGGAAATAGAACTTTGTTTTAATATTTTGCACCCGCCCCCTCCTCTCTGTAATGCTCTACCCCTGTCATATCTTGTTTGTTTGTTGTGTATCCCCCCCACCCCACCCCGCCTTATTCCCCTCCTCATCCTCGGTCCTGTCTCCATGGTGACGGCAGGTTTCTACGGGCTTGATGAGTCAGACTTGGACCAGGTGTTCCGTCTCCCAACCACCACTTTCATCGGGGGCAGCGAGAGCGCTCTGCCCCTCAGGGAGATCATACGCCGCCTCGAGGTAAAATAGACCCGCCTCCTCACGCACATCGCAGACAACGACACTCGCAGACAACAACCCGTAACATGATCGTGTTCTTCTGATGTGCGATATGTCCTCGCCCCACCGGGCTCCTCTGTTCTCCTGGCAGATGGCGTACTGTCAGCACATCGGAGTGGAGTTCATGTTCATTAACGACCTGGAGCAGTGTCAGTGGATCAGACAGAAGTTTGAAAGGCCGGGCGTCATGCAGTTCACTCTGGAGGAGAAGAGGACCCTGCTGGCCAGAACGGTTCGCTCCACCAGGTCTGTCTGTCCCTGTCCACTTTATTTACACTGGCAGGGTTCATTATCACCATATCGCCTAAGCTTATCTGCTCCTTTCAGGTCCTCATCAGCCATCAACCCCTGGTCCTGGAGAGATCCGGGGGGTGGGGGGGGGGGGGTGCAGCCATTTGGTGCAGCCCATCACTAACATGATTTATTCGGGTTTGTTTAAGACCTTGACAGGCCCAACCTGAAGCCCCCCCCAGGACCAGGAGTGTAGAACACTGGTCTAAGGGAAGTGTGTAGAGGAGAAAGGGCTTGATGCGTGTCTTATCTGGGAGTGACTCCTTGTGTCCGGCGGGCAGGTTCGAGGAGTTCCTCCAGAGAAAGTGGTCGTCGGAGAAGCGTTTCGGTCTGGAGGGCTGCGAGTCACTCATCCCCGCG
>NC_139659.1:17877133-18017133 GCF_951799395.1 Argentina silus | reverse complement strand
TTCTGTGCCGGGAAGGTTTACTACGAACTCACCCGTGAACGCAAGAACAGAGGCATGGAGGACACTGTTGCCATCGCTCGAATCGAGCAGGTAAAACATACCGCACATGGGAGACTATAAGTAAACTATAAGTAAACTCGTACTCCAAACTGAAGACATGGTTATGGGATGTTTTCATGTCACTGTGTTGGAATTGAAATGATGCTTTGTTTTTTCTTCTCTGTTCCTAGCTCTCTCCGTTCCCGTTTGACCTGGTGAAAGCGGAGACCGATCGCTATCCCAACGCCGACCTGGTGTGGTGTCAGGAGGAGCACAAGAACCAGGGTTACTATGACTACGTCAAGCCCCGCATCCGCACCACCATTGACCTCACTCGCCCCGTTTGGTACGTCCCACCCTCTATTTTTTTTTCTTCTTTTTTTTTTTTTAAAACAGGGGGTCTACTGTTGTGTGCTGTTCTAACCATGTGTCCAATTTCGTCCACATTGTGTGTGTGTGTGTGTGTGTGTGTGTGTGTGTGTAGGTATGCTGGTCGTGGGCCAGCAGCAGCTCCAGCGACAGGGAATAAACAAGCTCACCTGCTGGAGCTGCAGCGCTTCCTGGACAGAGCTTTCAACCTGGAGGCGTTCACTGGACAGTCATAACATACCCTAGACTGCATACCCTTTACCACTAATACCCTATTCTTCAACCGTACCTCCAAAACAGCCCCTCAAACCTGGACGCCTTCACAGGACAGTCCTAACTCCTACCCTCGACCTGCATTGATGATGGGTTACATCACCCTATACTTTATCTTCTTTATTTATGTATAAAAAAACTATTTGCAATGAAAGACTTTATATGCAATACGCACACTGACAGACTGTTTGTCGTCTGACGCCGTTATTACCAAGAAGGGCAACGCCCACAGAGGTAGACAGTGAATAGACTGGTTTTATGAGGAATGTACTAAAACAAATCAAATGCCCTCCATCCCCCCCCCCCCCCCCCCGCTCTCTCTCTCTCTCTCTCCACTCATCCTTCCTGTCCTTCATTCCCCTCTATTTTTCAACCTCCTTCCATCTTCTCCTTCATTTCCCCTTGTTTCTCCTCCATCACCCACCCGTTTCCCCCTTTCATCATCCTCTCTTCTCCTCTCTCTCTCTCTCTCTCCCATGTGCCAAATGTAAACAAACTGTCAGGAGATTACTTGATTATACTCTGGAAACTTAGATACATGTTGTTATCAGCAACAGTAGTAACCTATGAAAAGACGAGGTGAAACCTGGTGAGGATCTCTTTCGAACTAAGTAAAGGATTTATTTATTTTCTTATAGTGCAATACTACGTTTGTCCTCTTGTTGTTTATTCATTCAATAAAGACATCACAGTTCCTGTGTCACTGTCGGCTGTCCTTGCTCTCCAATAGCTCTGAGTCAGTGGGTTGCTAGAGACATGGGATAGTGTACGGATATGCCCTGACAGATGAAGATGAATGTTAGTCTGCTTCATCATATCTACCTCTATCCTCTCTGTACATGATTGTCCCTTCTTTCCTCAAACTGATTTAAGGTGAAGCTTCACAGAACATACAACAACACTCCGTTTACCCCAAAAAGGTGAAGTCCGTTTGAAAACTGTTTTAATAATTTTCGAAAGAATAACCATCATTCTACATTTTTAAAGTATACCCTATTTATACAGATAGGGCTTAGCATTTTGGCTTGTGAGCTCTGGTGACATCATAGTACCTTCATCTAATCCTCCTTCGTTTAATTATAGAATATCTTCAACTTTAATTAGCAGCACTGAAATAGGACAGAAGCTGTTTCTCCAACCAACCAAAAGCTGTTTCTCCCTTACTTGTCTTACACAACTAGAGCTTCAGCTCTGTGTGGGTGGAAGGAAGGAAGGAAGGAAGAAAGAAAGAAGGGATATCAGGGAAGGAGGAGAGGAAAGAAACCCTCTAGAGTATTGAGTCTTGACTCAGGTGTCTCTCCTCACAGATGACTCCTCTGTTCTCCAAAGGTATTCTTGAGAAACTCAAAAACATCCACATGTGTTTCAGACGTCTGTCGTACAGCACAGTAGTCCTCCAGAACCTCATACAGCTTACCTGTGGAAGGGGACAGGGACAGCATGAGGGCTCAGTCAGAGAGACTACTTTGGGCAAAGGGTGGCAAGCTCTAGTCCAGGAGACCTGATGACTACTCACCCACTGTAGTTTCCCGTGTGGTCAGTAGATGGTACATCTGCTGCAGTTCTCTCTCCAACCTGCTGTCCCTGAAGGTGAAGAAGGCCATGCCCCTCCGGGCCACAGCAGCAGCCATCAGCTGGATCAGAGCTGGGAACACACACACACACACAGAAATCCTGGCCTTATTTGAATCCTTCAGGATTCGTCAAAGTACCAAAGGAAGTCGTCAAAGTACCTTTGAGTTTGCTGTCTCCATTAAAGGCTCCGCAGCCCCAGTTGCCCGTGGCAATGTCTGGAAGCAGCTTTGGGTTTCCCTGCCCATCAGCCTTGAAGCCACAGTAGGCCTGAGAGGGGAGATGGAATACAATGGAAAGGTGGAAACAATTGTGGTGGACGACCACCAGGAATTTGCTTTCACTTCTCCAGTTCTTTCACAGTGCAGATGGACTAAAAGAGATAAAGAGATGAAGCCACTTTAGACTATTGGCGTGCAGACCGAGGATCCCTCTGGGGTGTCACCTTATTGAGCTCTCGGGTGATATGTATCATGGTGTACTGCTCTTTCGGGTGTCTGAAGTGCAGAGCATCGATGGCCAAGATCTGCCTGTGTCGCCTACACCACTCATCCCTATGGAGGAACAATCAGTCAGATCAGTGTGCGTGCGTGTGCGTGCGTGTGTGTGTGTGTGTGTGTGTGTGTGTGTGTTGCTCTTACCTCGGAATGTTATCTTCATAAGAGCCCGCCCACTCAAAGCTGTCACGATAGCCACTGTACAAACTGAACTGCTGAGAGCCTGGGAGAGAGGGGAGAGAGGGGAGAGATCATCTATTCTGAGGCATGTTTACTCACACGCTGCCTGCTCTATCATGATTTACATTTACATTTATGGCATTTAGCAGACGCCTTTATATCCAAAGCGACTTATAACAAATACATTTGTTTAAGTAAATAAATCATCTATCCATCAGTCATCATAAGATAAAGTTTTATGAGCCCGTCCTCCGATTTCTACATGACGTCATACAGACGCACGCACAAACAGACCTGTGATGAACAGACACTCGTTGTCTGCTAGTTTCTCAGTGAAGAGGCGAGACACAATCAGCTCTGGGTTCATTAGGAACAGAATCTCCTCCTGCACCAGTCCTGAGCCCAACACACCACCACCTATCATATTACAGGCAAAATCCACCTGTAACACACACACACACACACACACACACACACACACACACACACACACACACACACACACACACACACACACACACACACACACACACACACACACACTTTTACACTGGTCCTGAGCCCAATACACCACCATCAATAAGACTACAGGCAAAAATCACCTACAAATAAACAAATAAAACATTGACTGGAGATGTTGCCCACCTGTAGCATTCCTGTGCCCTCCACCTCTATGCAGCCCTCTGAGGTGACATGAAGTTTGGACAAAGTATCCTTACAGCTGACACACACACAGACACAGACACAGACACAGACACAGACACAGACACAGACACAGGAGAGAGGGTAGAGACATATCACACTTTCATTTTTAGAATTACAATACAAATATACTGTCAGAAACATGTGTGTATGTGTGTGTGTGTGTGTGTGTGTGTGTGTGTGTGTGTGTGTGTGTACCTCCTCCAACTTGGCATGTGGCTGACACTGCGCCTCTCGAAGGTCACCAGTCCGTTGGGCCTCGTTCCTGCCAGGACAACAACAAGGGTCAAAGGTCAGACAGGAACCCTGAGGCTAACTGTAGATCCGGCAGCAACCATTATCAGAGGGCATTTCTCTGATAACTATAAAGTGTACTACTTCTGTACCCTAAAGAGAACCACACGGCTTTTGTACATACATAGTGAACCACTTCTGTTCCTATCATATAGAGGGGACGTGGCAGTAACTTACTGTCTTCTGAGACACAGCGGAAGTAATGGAAGATGGCCCTCAGCTTCTCTTTCTTGGTGTCAGACCATTTCCCGAACAGACTGCACACAGAGAGGAGAGAAAGAGAGAGTTCACATACAGTACAGTACACAGAACATATACAGTCACTGTAGCAGGGACATGCAATGATTGAATGGGTGTGCGATACTGAAATAATGAGTGTGTTGAGTGTGTTTCTCTCTCTCTGTTGTCTGACCTGTTGAAGTTGATGGTGGGGTAGTTGTGGTACTCAGCCTGAGGGTTGGAGGCGTTGCGGTGAGGGAAGGTGCAGTAGAAAGCATTAGCCAGCAGACAGGCTATCTGGCCCTGGGAGAACGTGATGGAGTGAGTCTGTCCCCTCTGGAGCAAAGGTATAGCCTGCGCGTGCACGCACACACACACACACACACACACACACACACACACACACACACACACACACACACACACACACACACACACACACACACACACACACACACACACACACACACACACACACACACACACACACACCATCATATTTAAAAAAAAAAAAAAAACATCTCTTCAAAATGTAGAACCTAAATTGCAAGTATTATCTGTGTACTCTGAAGCAGTTTCTGTGTTGTTACCTTCTTTAGATAGGACGGAAGTTTTAAGGCCAGTTTAGCAATCTTAGGAAATAATGCACAGCAGTCGTTCTCCTCCTTGGGAATACTCTGGAGGAGAGGGAGAGAGAAGAACAGAACAAGAGGGTGGTGAGGGGTGATACAGGAAGAAAGGGAGTGCTAGGTAGTGGTAAAAGAGATACTGTACACGTTTCAAATTTCCCAAATAAAGGGGTTACACTGCATGTCATTTTTACAACGGTAAGTGGGTAACTCACCTTCACAAATGACTGCAGAGCAACAAAGGACCATCGATCTTCATACTTTGGATTGTATTTCTTAATGGCTTTCTGAGCAGAGAGAGAAACTTCAATCAACCACATACATCCATTACTTCTCTTGTTTCTGAGAGAATAAAAGAATAAAGTATCTCTAGCCCATATCAAGTGAGCATAGCTGCCTGTGATAAACACTCAAGCCTAAATCAGTGTGTTGCTGTTCTCTTTCTGTATTCAAAGTGTTCATGGCTGTGGTTGCACCTCCACGTCATCCACTGATGCTGTGGTCTTCTTAGCCAGACCCTCCAACTGCTTACAGACCACATCCCATCGGCTGGCTGGGGAGCTGCTCATCTGGGGACAATCAAAAGAACGGTATAATCAATCAATCAATCAATCAATCAATTAATCAACCAATCCATCAACTGAAATATCAGTCAGTTTGGAAACCCATTGGTGAGCTAGACAGACCCGAAAATGTGTGAGGAGAGGAGAGTGTGTGAGACAGTGAGTTTGTGACCAGAGGGATCTGGGACAGAGCAACACAGAGAAATAGTCAAATAGGCAATGAGCAAATCAGCTTATCCCACCCGAAGGAGTCCAGGCTTGGTGATGAGGTTCTTGGGTGAGCATGGCATCTTAACATAATCCTTGCGCCAGAAATCAGACCCCTGCTGAGCTTTCAATACTCTTAGGTCACGGAAGGTATTCACCTACACAAAGGAGAGAGACAGACAGGAGTGATCTCCTCATGCATGAAATGGGAACTGTTTCAACACTATCAGGTGTTAGCATTATTACAGAACATCCTCTATGCTCATGAGAGGGCTACAAAAGGTGATCTCAGACTACATAGTGATAGTTGCTTCCAGCTATCTGGTTTCTCTCACATTATGTAAACAGAAGGGGACAAGGGGTTGTTTTCTGTATGCCTCTCTCAAACACCTGAGCAAGAGTAGAGATATGAGATCTGAGATCAGAGCCAGGTGACCAGAGAACCAGAGTAACCCAGGTAAGACCCTTACGTCTATGAGGACTGTGTGTGTTCTTCTGAAGGTCAATGGCTCCAGCGCCACATGGCACTGTGGGACTCGCTTCAGCTGATGAAGATAGCAGCATGAACCTCTCTCCTCCTTTGCTTCTCCCCTCTCTCTCTCCTTCTCACTCTCCCTCTGTCTGGTGGGCTGTTCGGAGCGGCACGGCATGGCGCCCTCTTTGACATCGTCTGCATTGTCAACGGCAACCAGGCGTCCCACAGGAACCTCGCGTTTGACCCCCTGACCATTGACCTCCTCTGGGCAGTCTGTCTGCATGGCGGCTTTCATCTGGGAGCTGTCATTACGCTTGGCCATCTCTAGGAGGAAAGAAAGGTACACAACACACTCACAGTGGGCCAGGAGTGAACCCTGTCATACCAAACAGTGGGCCAGGAGGGAACCCTGTCATACCAAACAGTGCTCCTGTGGTCCAACAACATTGGTTCTAATTGAATGGTTCAAATATTTTTGATTCATTTGGAACTGAGACCTGCAGATTTCTCCTAATGCATAGGCTATGGCAGGATCTTCACTACCTTATTTGCCAAAATGTGCCACTCCCTCCACATTGGTAGGTCTGGGTGTGGGAGCTGAACTACACAAAGACTAAGACAGATCCTCTACTGTCGGAGACAGTAGTCCATTTCTACTGTCTGAGACACTTGTCCATTCACAGATTTGTATTTGTAATGTATTTTATGTATTTGAAGTAAATAAAATGTATATCCCTAGAGCTGATTCTATACAATTTGTGTTTTAAAACGTTGTGTTGTACTTTGTATTTGTCTTGTAGGCTTCTTTTATATTACCTATACATTGTGTAGTGACCAAATCGTTTCAAATAACGTAAACTTAAATTCAATAAAGCGTAGGCTGCTTTACGTTGAGGACGTAGCGCATCAATTCACGCAGAGCAAGTCTAATCTGACAAGTGGAACCTAAATATTTTGGTAATGTTACTGTAAACATTTGAAGTGGAAACTTGTCAGACTCAGCTTCTAGAATACAAAATTATAATTCAATCACTTCTGGTTTTACTTTCATAATGTAATGTAGGCCTTAGATAGAGTTAGACAAGTTCAATAGGTATATTGAGAAGCAATACATATTTACTGTTTGTTTGTGGATGGCGAAGGGCTAGAATACTCACTTGAATGGTGCCCGAATGTGCAGATAATTTCGGAAGTGTGAAAATGTAAAATGCCAGACAAGAGACCAGTTATGTGAGGTACCAAAGCAGCGTAGCAGATTTGAAAACGAAAGTGAAATGTACAGCATGGATATGTCGTAGTACCACCTGCTCATAGAATCGCGTAGGCAAAGCCTACATTCCCACCGTCTGCAGTTCGCATATTATTACCATTGCTAATATCTAGGTAGCCTAGCAAAAAAATAAGGCTATGATTATTGTTGTCATCGTCACACTGGGTTGGATACTTTGAGGGAAGCCTCAGTTCTATTTTTGAACACAAGGTGGCAGTGATAGACAACAAAACACACCGGTTCGCACACTTGATTCAATCAAGGTTTGGTATTTCAGGTGCGTCAGTCCTGAGCTGCGCAGGACCCGTTGCACTCTGTCGCTCTCTTGGTACATGGCTGGTAACCACAAGCTGACATAACATTTACATTTACATTTTAGACATTTAGCAGACGCCTTTATCCACAGCGACTTACATTTGTCTAAGTAAGTGAATCATCTATACATCAGTCATCATAAGAAAAACAAATCTATGCCATGACCAGGGGCCGTTGGCAGTCACAATTCTAGAAGGAAGAATTACTTTTTTAAATTTGTTTTTGTTTATTTTTATTTACAGTAGAGAAACTGTGGGGTAGTGGGGATGAAGAGGTCTTTAGGAGGGACAGTCAAAATGTAGCTTGAAGAGATGGGACTTCAGTCTACGGTGGAAGATAGGTAGTGATAGGCAGTCCTGACAGCAGTGGGAAGCTTGTTCCACCTGCTGCATCCAGGTAGAGGCGGCAGTGCCAGGCAGCCAGCCGAGGTGAAAGAGCGGAGTGATCAGGCAGGGGTTTGGGGGCTTACCATTGTTTGCAAGTCGGGAGGGGCTGTTCCCTTTGCCGCCCGGTAGGCGAGCACCAGGGTCTTGAATCTGATGCGAGCTGCTACCGGGAGCCAGTGAAGGGTGCGAAGGAGGGTGGTGACATGAGAGAATTTGCGGAGATTGAACACCAGATGGGCGGCAACATTCTGGATGAGCTGCAGAGGTCTGATGGTGGAGCCCGGCCAAGAGTGTGTTGCAGTAGTCAAGGTGGAAGATCACAAGTGTCTGGACCAAGAGTTGTGCTGCTTCTCTTGTGAGGAATGGACATATCCTTCTGATGTTGTAGAGGAAGAATCTACAGGAGTGTGCTGTCGCTGTGATGTTCAGAGGACAGCAATCCTCTCCACGCCACCTGGTAAGAGTGATCGGCCAGGTAGGATGTAAACCAGGAGAGTGCAGAGCCAGAGATGCCCAGTTCTGGGAGGGTGGAGAGAAGGATCAGGTGGTTTATTGTGTCGAATGCAGCAGACAGGTCCAGAAGAATGAGAACAGAGGAGAGGGAGGAAGCTCGAGCAGAGTGGAGGGCATCCGTGAAAAGCAAAGAGAGCAGTCTCAGTAGAGTGCCCAGCCTTAAAGCCGGATTGGTGAGGGTCAAGGAGGTTGTTCTGAAGGAGATAGTGAGATAGTTGGTTAGAGACAGCACGTTCAAGGGTTTTAGATAACAAGCACAGACTGTCCTTCCAGTACTGTATCCAGTATCCAGTACTGGTCTGTAGTTATGGACAGCAGACGGGTCAAGAGTTGGTTTCTTGAGAAGAGGCTTGACTCTGGCTGTCTTAAAGGCAACTGGGACAGATCCTGTGGATAGAGAGGAATTGATTACGGTGGTAAGGAACGGGAGGAGGTCTTTGGAAATGGAGTAAAGAGATACATAAAGAGTTATCAGTAGCAGCATACAAAGAACATGTTTAGATGCAGAACCTGTCTGTTATGAACATTTTCCTGAGCAGATGGGTGATCAATGGAATATAATAATATGGTGTGTGTGTGTGTGTGTGTGTGTATGTAGGAGGAGTGGAAGCACAAAGGACCAGATTTGGGTCAGTAGGTTAGGCTCTCTGACTCCAGCAGTGACTCCAGCAGTGTTGGGAACAGATAGACAGATGGCTGTAGTATGAGTTTACCTGAAGCATTTAGCCTACAGATATGAGGGCAACCAAGTACTAACAAAAGCAGCTAGAGCGGGACGTACTATAAATTGTGCGTTATCAGTATTCATTCTGCCTTTGTCCGTGTGTGTTAATGTGCGTCAAGCATTTCCCTGGAATGTTCCTCCGCTGGCCAGAGAGAAGTCACCACAATGGAATGCTCACAGCACCCTGGAACAACAACGATGACTTAAAAAGGCCTGAAAGTGAAGAAACACTTCACTTGTGTGTGTGTGTGTGTGTGTGTGTGTGTGTGTGTGTTCCTAGCTCTGATCCAGCTGATGGCTGCTGCGGTGGCCTAGAGGTGCATGATGTGTGTGTGTGTGTGAGCTTAGCACACAGTGATTCGCACACAGGAATTCAAAATCAACCCCTTGCCCTTCCCCGCCACTACCTAGCAACCACTCCTGTAAATCTGAAACAATATGGTGAACATTCCACTCAGCCAATCAAAGGGAAAGGTGAAGCAATTACCATACTGTACCTACGTATCCTATCCATGCTGATCTACAGAAGTGCCTAGCATGTAGGGGCTAGGGGGCTGATCTGGAATTCAGCAAGACTTGAAGAAGAGAGAGAAGGAGGAAAACACAGCTCTAGAGGAGAGGAGAAAAAAAGAGGAGGAGGAAAGCAGACTCACTGCTTCAGAGCTTCCCTCTTCCCTTTGTCTCCATCCGTATCTCAACCAATAGAGTACAGGGGGACAGACTCTCCAATAACCTAACAGTGCAGCCTTGCTCTCTCTCTCTCTCTCTCTCTCTCTCTATTCTCTCTATTCCTCTCTCTCTCTCTCGCTTTCCCCTCCCTCCCTTTTTTCCCCTCCCCCCAACAGAGATTAGCTGGAGGTCAGATTGTTGCAGCAGTGGTTGTCCTGCTGGAATCACACAAACCACTGAAGGATCAATATTACAACAACATTAAACCACTGTTTGACCCTGCAGAGAGTGTGTGTGTGTGTGTGTGCTCGTATGTGGAGTGGAAGCAGATTGTTCTAGCCTGTGACATTGCTAAATGACTGCAGTAGATTGGAATGTTGTGTGCGTGTCTGTTGTGTGCATGGTGTCTATGTCTGTGTGCTGCAGCAGGTCGTGGGGGAGGAGCCGGGGGGGGGGGGGGGGGGTAGGTGAGAGGGGGGGGCACTGATATGGATAGAGGAGAGAAAGATGTGGAAAAAGGAGAGAATCTCAGCACCTGTTTCCAGGGCAACAGAGAGCTGTGAAGAGCAGGTCGGACTTTTTATTAACCACGCTACACTGCCCTCCAGCAGGATGCTGCAGACACCTCTACTGAGAGACACACACACACACACACACACACACACACACACAGCTATGCAGATATCTACTGCTTAAAATCAATGACACAGACAGACGCACGTACACAAACTTAGTGGTGTGTGTGTGTGTGTGTGTGTGTGTGTGTGTGTGTGTCATTGATTTTGGTTCCACAGGGTGCCAGAGGTTGCATCTCAGAAGTGTAAAATGGCTTCCTTTCATTCCTTTCACTTCTCCATTATCTGCACTGATCTGACAGGTTCTTCAACCTACAGTTCATTTGAGATCAGTGCGGATTGAGGGGAGGAGGCAAAGAGAGGAAGCCACTTGACATTATGCACAGTGCTGAAGTTCCTATACTCTAATTAGGCTACCCCATCACCTCACCCATACTGTCATTTTCACAGCACAGAGCATTTTCAGTGAGCAGCCGTTTTAAGTATAGTGTACTTATCTATTGTTCCCCTCCCATGTATTATTGCCATGGTTGCTTTCATCTTTTCTCTCTCTGATACAAACTGCCTCACCTACAAGAGGAATGGAAATATTAGTTGTCTGCTCTATTATCTATTGTTACATTTCTGCCTCTGAATAAGCCCGATGTGAATCTGAAGCGTCATTAAATTATTCTCACAAAGTAAATTGACAAATGTCTCCTGCAATCGATCAGTCCATACAAAATATACGCCTACATGAGCCGATCGTTTACCGTTTACAACGTCATTCTCTGAAGCAGATGGCGACATCGCTCTCCATAGATGATCAGCTACTCTGGTCTGGGGGCGAAGATAAGTCAGCCAGTGAGGAGGGACATGAAAAATGCTTTTCTCCTGTCGGAGACACAAGCCCGTGATCTCATGAATATATTATAGCGGGCCATTGTGCAATAGTCAGTCAGGGAGGTATGCAACCGAGCTTAGCTAGAATACGGCATACTACCACGGACCTGACTTAAATAGCGAGTCTGCTCACTTGTATACCGCTTCAAGGATGCAGTCGAATCGAGATGCCCACACTAACTGATGGTCGATCCTCGACTTTTTAGACGTTTTCGAACAGAGGAGCTACATATTTCAAAGAGGAAACGTTTGCAAATGGATGCTACAAGTTAAAAACGCCAGCCTTGAACAGACTGCTCTGTTCTGATAAAAAAAAGTGGCGAAGCAACACATTCTTGGCAACACCAGTCCACATTTCTTGGAGCTGAAGAACACGGAGTCAAACAGGCAACCAACCAACTCCGGGCAGTTGGAGTCAAAGGTAGGTTAGCTGTAGCCTCGCTAGCTAAAAGCCATATTGACTATGAATGCAATGTGCGGCAGCATTAGCCTAAATTTACAAAGGTACACAATACACGTAGCTTGTAGTTAACCAGAACAGTCTATGATCTTTGTTTGACAGGTGTTATAAGACGTTATAACGTACGTTACTCGTTTGTTAGTCATGCCTTGCTATGCTTCCGTTTGCTAATTAGCCAGCTAGCTGGCTAACAAAGTAATTCCACGGTTGATGACAGTCATTCTTACATATGGTAAACGTGGACATACCGAACTGACGGCGGAAACGAATCGAGTAGTTCTTGTAAACAAATAATGTCGCAAACTCCGCACTCCCAGATACAATAATTACAAGGTTAGGTGAAACAAAATGTCTCCCATTGTTTTTTTTCCCTAGTGCGAGCACGCGTAGTTGAAGTGGCTACATTGTGGTGAGCTAAACTGCTTTGGAATTCCGTGACAAAGGAAACATGATGTTGTTCTTTTGTAAAAATTGTATCTCCGCGAAGCAGCGTTCTGGGTCAGCACAGCATGTTCTCCAAGTGTTTATGTATAAACGGCGGGCGATCTGATCGTAATTCAGTGTGACATGTTGCAACACATTTTCATGCAATGTGAACGCGATCTGTCAATCTCCCTGTGTCATGAGCTCGGAGCTGCGATAAAAACTGTACAGTTGCCTTCATCAGGACTGTACTGTTAATGTAAGGCTAATGATATGAGGCTGTTTTACACCAGCCCAGTAGTAAGGATGGATCATCTCACTTGCTCTCACCTTGACTGAACCCAAGGAACCATGTTTCTGACCCAGCAGACATTGATGCAGGAGGCCAAGGTGATGGAGTCAGATGACTCTCTGAGTCAATTCAGATGGTAAAGGATAGTGTAGTTGACAGTAACCTAGAGGGTTCTGTCTGCCTGATGTTAGTTAGTGCTAGCTGCTGTGGTGGTGGTGGTGGTGTGTGTGTGTGTGTGTGTGTGTGTGTGTGTGTGTGTGTGTGGGGGGGGGGGGTGTCATGATTCTCTAGGTGGCCAAGAGAATAAAGTGGTGGTTTAATATTATGATTTATTGTCGTAACTAATGAGAAAATAATAGACCTGGCCAGGGAGGATACGCTACTGTGTTGTAGTTGGAGACTGTTGGGAGTTCACACTTCAACATGCAGCATGTTTGCTTTAAATGGCCTGAGGTCCCTAATCTGTCCTAAACAGCTGGTCTGTCACCTGTAACTCTGTCTCACCTGCTGTTCGCTTTGTCTGTATTACACTCACATTCACACACACACACACACACACACACACACATTCACGCAAACACATGGCCTAGTAGTTAGTACTGTGTGAGTGACATGTAAAGCAATATCACCATAGGGTAGCAGAGAGATGACTTCCCCCTTCATTGATTCTTCCCTTCCTCTTACTCCCTCAGGCCCCCATGTTCAGGATTGAAAGCCAGTTAATCCTGTCTTACTAGTCTTGGACGATGGTTAAAGGACATTCATGGGTCTGCTACAGACAGGGAGGTAGTAAGCCAGGCAGGTACAGGCCTACAAGAAGACAGACAGCAGGACAGAGAGACGCAGTCAAAGGGCGGTTTTTGTGAGGCACAATGTGTGTGTCTGTGTTGTTTGATGGATCTAGGCCTAATGCCTTCATTATTGTTACAGTGTATATGAGATGAGGTGATACAGAAGCAGGGCCTGGGCCATCAGTGTTCTGAGGTCAGCAGTGTAATTTCACCGTATGTGTGTATAGTTTTCCTTTCCGAGGTCACTGGGGTCATTCCTGAGTGCCACCACCCGGCTTGCATGGAATTCCTGGAATCCTGCAAAACCTCTCCTGCGTACAAGGGCCACATCTTACAAGTTCTTTCCTAACCTCCTTTCTCCTCACCTCCCTTTTTAAAAAAGCCATTGAATCCTCGGATTCTTTGAATTTCCTCTAATGTGTTCTGAGAAGGAGGCACGGAGAGAGGAAAGAGTTTTGAGAGGCAGCCAAGGGCCGGGATGCACCTCCTCATCTTTCTTTCTTCTGCAGTGATGTGAAAGTGCTGGACTGACAAAAGCAAATGCACAGTCAGCGTCATTTGCTGGCACCTCCCGTATATTGGGTCTTCAGGTCAGTGCAGAATTGAGGGTGTGTTGTTGTTGAGACTGTGTGTCTCGCACTTCTCTGGTAACTTTATTACACTGGGCTAAAGATAGGCAAGATATGATAAGTGTGTGTGTGAGAGAGAGAGAGAGAGAGAGTGTGTGAGTCAGTGGTGTGGGCGGGACACCCTCTCTGACACGCCGTTCTGACTCGATGCAAAAAGCCCCACGGCAGTGACGCAGCCTCCTGCCCTGACGTACACACACTGACGCAGCTCTCAAGTGTTTTCTAGGCGATGTCTTTCAAAGGGTTTTTATCATTCGTACATCATCTGTAACAGGCTGTTGTAAGGCACATTTTTTCTTTATCGTATCAAATGTATTTATACAGTACGCTTGCATATGGGTACAGGCAGTTCTAGTGGTGTGTGTGTGTGTGTGTGTGTGGGAGGGGGGGGGGGGGGGGGTCGGATGTATGGAGGCATTGAAGTGGGAACTTGGAAGGGACAGAAGCGAAGTCGAGAGAGGGAGAGGGAGACAGAAGGAAAGGGCGAGGGAACAGTGTGTTCTGTTCATTGGTACAGTCAGCGCTTCTAGCTCCTCACACACATTCACGTCGAAGTGTGTTTGTTTGTTTGTTTGCTCCAGCCAGACACAACAAACAATGTGTCAGCACTAATCTCATCCCGGAGTTTTTAAGGTGTGTGTCTTAGAGTGATTTTAGAGGGTGTGTGTAGTGTGTGAGAGCCAGCAGCGGGAATAAGTGAGGGATGAGCTGCCGCTTTGGAGTGTGATAGTTGGTGGGGAGAGGGTACGCCTATGTGTTTGTTACTCTCATTTGCTTATCCCCCCCCCCCCCACCCTCCCAAAAAACTGAGCAAGGAGATAGGCTTTGAAGTTGGTGGATAATGAGAGAGCAGGGGGGAGGGGGGGGGGGGCAGAGAGGTTTATTAGGAGTGATGATTTGGGAGGGAAGGAGAGAGCTGGAGGTTGTTTTTGCCTTAATCATTGTGACACACAAAATGGCAGGACAAGAGAAGCCCTCTCTGCTGCCAACTGTGTGTTTATTTGTACGTGTGTGTCCACCGTCCATGTTCAGTTCGTCTGCCTCCTTGCATCTCTGTTCTCTTAGATTCCTTTCGAAAGCACTCTAAATTTAGCTCCCGTAGTCCCTCCCCCTCCTATGAGAGAAAGAGGAGCAACGCTTTTAACACACGCGCACACAGATGTATTGGAGGGAAATAAGCTTTTGGACTTTTCAGCGTGTGGGCTTATGCTGATCGTTGCTCTTCAAAAAGTGTACAGCTATGACTAACCCCTCTCTCTCTCTCTCTCTCTCTCTCTCTCTCTCTCTCTCTCTCTCTCTCAGGCTGCCTGTGTCAGGTTGAGGAGTGTAGGGGTTCTCTGTTGACCCCCCTCATACCTCCGATGAACCCCCACTCCATGAAACCTGCCTTGCCTCCCACTCCACACAGGTGAGCACACACACACTGTTTCCCTTTAGTTATTTACACAGACTAAACACATTGTCCCCAGTTAAACTGTTCAGATTTGACCTCTCATCCTCTCTGTTGAGCTCTGTGATCTGAGTTCTGATTGGCTTCTGCTGGTTTGGTGCTGGAGTGTTGGTTTCCTGTTCCAGCGAAGGCGCTTCCTGTGTTTTTTAGGAGAGGAAGTGGAGGGTAACCTCAACCCTTACAGAACCCAGGCCTACAGTAGTGTACACACACACACACACACACACACACACACACACACACAGCTCTGCTGTTGTGCTCTCCACTCACATGTACACCCACATGTTTCCCTCAGTGAGCTAATCTTGCTGGTTTCTAAGTGAATTTGTTGTCATGGAAACCGGTACCAATTGAGCATGTGACAAGTCACTCATCTCTCACAGACTCATTTTGTTCATTTTTGCATCCAGAATTGACCATGTGCCAAACTATTAAGCTAACTTGTCAGTCACTTGGAGAGGTCAGAATCACACATGCAGGACTTACCTTAACCCTAATTTGTTAGTCCTTAATATTTTGTTGGCATTGTTGACCATCGATTTCCATAGCAAATCACCACCATGCTTTTCATAAAATATCTCCTTACCTGCACCACGCTATCCGATAATAACTCTTCCTGTCTGTCTCCCACAGCGACGATAGCTTCCTGTATGACCCTGTGTCCTGGCAACAAGGCACCAATCAGGCACCACCAGGATCCCTCTCCGTGGTTACCACAGTGTGGGGTGTGACCAATCCCACGCACAGCCAGGTAACAGACAGCCAATCACAACGCTCTTCCTCCTTCTCCTCCCTATATCTGGTCCCTCCCTCCGCCATCCCCGTGTCTTTCCGCTCACCTATTCCTCCATGTCGTCACATTGCAAAACCTCCTCCCCTCTTCCTGTTTCCCCTGCAGGTGTTTGTCTCACCCATGGGTCCAGGCGGGAACTCTGGCGGTCACATGATGTCCGGTGGCGGCCCCGGAATGAGTCCCGGTATGAGTCCCGGTATGAGCTCCCAGTACCTGAGCCAGCAGAGCTACCAAGACGCTGTCTCCAAGGGCTATGGACAACCGGGCCTGTATGGACGACCCAACCCCAACTACAACCCAGCACAGGGGTATGGTGGGAGGTACGAGAGAGGCTTTTTATTCTCCTTTTCACTCTATTCAATGAATGAAGGAAGTAAGGTGGCCTAGCTATGTTGCAACGAGAAGTACATCCACAATCAGATTTTTATTGTATTTGGTCTGCTGCTATTTTGACTAATTTCATGAAAGAGTTTTTCAAATAAACCTGGTCAAGCAAAAGGCATGACCTATCGCCCCCCCCCCCCCCCAAATCCTTCACATCTCTCTCTGCCCCTCTCTTTAGCTACTCCAATAACAGTGTCGGGGGCGGTATGGGAAATCGCCAACCGTCGGACTTCACACAGGCGACTGCTGCTGCTGTTGCCGCTGCTGCTGCCACGGCAACAGCCACTGCCACGGCAACGGTCGCCGCAATTCAGGAGAAGCAGAACCAGGAACTGAACTATGGCCAGGTAAGGAGTTCTGCCTGCTGTTGCTGTCTGCATCTTCTGACCACTGTTTTAGGGTCAGATATGTATCTATCAAAAAATGTTGAAGGATAGGAAGGTGGTAGAGCAGGAGCTGTCCCTGCAGCACTCACACACTCCAGAGACGGCCTAACTCAGCCCATGACAGCCTAACTCAGCCTTGCTTCAGCGACAGACTGTTAAAAGTCTGTTTCTCAGTCTCCTGCAATGGGGGAACGCATTCTGTGGCACGGTTTAGTGTGTGTATCAGCTCTGCATTGTTCTAACACCCACACTTACCCTCTGCCCTCCCCTCTCACCAGATGGGTGGAGCTTCCTCTTACAGCACGCAGTTCCTGTCCCACTCCGGCCCACGTGGCCCCCCAGGGATGGTCCCTTCCCGGCCTGGCCTCCATCCTTCCATGGGCGGCATCTACCCTTCCCACCCTGCCCAGGCCCAGAGGATGCCCCAGCACGGAGGTTACCCAGGAGGACAGCAGGGGCTCAAACGGCCCTACAACTCAGAGGTTAGTGACACACCACCGCACACAAACACGTGCAGGCGCATACAAGTACACACATATACTCAAATAGATTTTGAACCGCATAGACATGCCCCATACTAACACACACTCTCACAAATACTCACTCACTTCTCCCTCCTCTCATCTTGAAGGGTTTTCCGGTGCAGCAATACGGGTCCGGTGGGATGTCACCGTACCCTGGGCAGCCCCTGCAGTACCCCTCCGGCCCCCCACAACGATCCGCACCCTCGCCCTCCTATCCCAGCCACCGCATGCCCCAAATGGGCCAGTACACCCCGGGACCACCCAACCCAGCACAGTATCCCTCAGGACCTGGACAGCCCAACCCAGCACAGTACTTCAAGGTAAGCACATCCAACACTCCCACCCCCCCCCCCCCCCACCACCACCACCACCAAACTTACACTATCTTCAGCAGTGATGGTGATGGTAAAGCATCCCATAGACAGCATGTTTGCTATGGATCCGTTCTTGGATACAGGGGGTGAAAAAAACAAAAAACTGGAAAAAACCTCCCATTGACATCATCAGTGCATGTTTTCTGCAACGGTGATGATTTATTCTGTGCAGATGATCTCTAATCTATTTATCTCCTGTGTGTGTGTGTGTGTTCTCAGCAGGAGCAGTTTAATGGTCAGGGCAGTCTGCCACCAGGGGGCACAGGAGGATACAATGCCTTTACACAGGCTGCTGTCAATGGGGTAAGATTACCTACGGTGCCTCTGTTGTATGCCGATGTAATTTTTTGTTGTTGTATTTATTCAGAAATCTTCGGTATTTCTCTCTCACTCACCGTCTCCTTATTTTCCTCTCCTCTCCTGTCAGCCTGGCGGCCGTGGGGTGATGCCAGGGTATCCCAGCTCTCCTCTCAGAGGCAACCCCACCCCTCCGATGACACCGGGAAGTTCTATGCCCCCCTATATGTCCCCCGGGCAGGACAACAAACCTCCCTACCTCCCCCCTGACACCAAGCCCAACATCAACTCCCTACAGTCCCCTACGGGTGAGACCCAAGACCTGGGTATGAGCACTGAGAAAAGGAAGCCATTTTGCTGTTAATCTCAGCAACTAATGAAAAAATGATTGTGGATCTGGGTTTCATAAAGTTGAATGAATTCATGACTGACCCCCCCCCTACCCTCCACTCCCCCTGCCTCTACCTCTGCCCTTTCCAGGTAACCCCAGTGATGACCTGCGTTTGACCTTCCCAGTGCGTGACGGGGTGGTTTTAGAGCCCTTTCGGTTGGAGCACAACCTTGCTGTCAGTAACCATGCCTTCCAGCTCCGAGACTCCGTCTACAAGACCCTGATGATGAGGTCAGAATCTGAGCCGCTCAATCACAGACAACGAGATGCGGTGCAGTGACTTACCCTCTATGAGGACATGTTCCCTGTTTCATAGTCAGGACTGTAAACTAAGGACCAAATCCCATACACGTACGCAGCACGTGTATGCAACTCAAACCTTTGCTCAAATATCCCATTGAAATGAATGCAAGGCTCAAAAGACACTTTCTCACAGTTGAACAAACTTTCTCATGAGTTTTACAACCAGGGGGGGAAAAAAAGAAAATGATACACAGTAATTATTCATATTGGTTCCAGGTATGTCTCGTCAAATGCACCGCTGTCATGCACTGTTTAGTTAATTCATAACACTGATAATTGTGTGTGTGTGTCTCTGTCTCCGTCCCCGTCCGTCCGTCCGTCCCTGTAGGCCAGATCTGGAGCTGCAGTTCAAGTGTTATCACCACGAGGACAGACAGATGAACACTAACTGGCCCGCCTCTGTGCAGGTGAGCATCAACACTGCACCCCTTGACTGCTGACAACCAGCCCTGGACTTTAGAATACTGTTTCATGACTGACCCCCCTCCCCCCTCCCTCCCTCCCCTCCCCCCCCCTCCCCATCTCAGGTGAGTGTGAATGCCACTCCCCTCACCATCGAGAGAGGTGACAACAAGACGTCCCATAAGCCCCTGTACCTGAAACCGGTGTGTCAACCAGGACGCAACACCATCCAGATCACCGTCACCGCCTGCTGCTGTGTGAGTGTACACACACACACACACACACACACACCATGTTGCCCCTCGTGCGTTTGGGCGTGTGGGACGGAAGCGGAATGTATTTACCGCGTACGGTATGTCTTACGGTCTTACTGTATTTGAAATTCAACACATTCCAACTGAACCTCTCCCTCTCCCTCCCTCCCTCCCTCCCTCCCTCCCTCCCTCTCTCCCTCCCTCCCTCCCTCCCTCTCTCTCTCTCTCCCTCCCTCTCTCTCTCTCTCCCTCCCTCTCTCTCTCTCTCCAGTCCCATCTGTTTGTGTTGCAGCTGGTCCATAGGCCCTCTGTGAGGTCTGTTCTACAGGGTTTGATGAAGAAGAGGCTGCTGCCTGCCGAGCACTGCGTCACTAAGAGTGAGTGAGAGACACACACACACACACACACACACACACCTAGCAGAGTGCTGTTGTGTGCGAGTAACGGTAGGCTCTGGCTCGGAAACCCGTAGATGAAACGACGGTAAAACTATCGCTCCACAGTCTCAGTGTACTCTGATGTGTGACTCACGCGGTGCGTCTCTGGCTTGTCTCTCAGTAAAGAGGAACTTCAGCAGCGGCACCATCCCGGGGACGGCAGGACTGAACGGAGAGGATGGGGTGGAGCAGACCGCTATTAAAGTGTCTCTGAAATGTCCAATCACATTCAGGCGCATCCAGCTGCCCGCACGAGGACATGACTGCAGGCACATACAGGTGAGTGTACACACACACACACACACACACACACACAAACACAGGTGAGTTTAAACCACATACGCGCACGCACACACACATTCTCACATACTAACATGCACACAATCCCTAATCCCCCCTCTCTGTGGCCTCTCTCTCCCCCCCTCTCACCCTCTCTCTCCCTCTCTGCAGTGTTTTGACCTGGAGTCATATCTGCAGCTTAACTGTGAGAGAGGGACCTGGAGATGCCCTGTGTGCAAGTACGCAAACAAAAGGATTTACTTAATATGATATTTATGATCTGTTATTCTGGCAGACCTCTGAACATCTGATCACGTGTCTCTCTCTCTCTCTCTACTACAGTAAAACAGCTTTACTGGAGGGACTGGAAGTCGACCAATACATGCTTGGGATTCTCATCTACATTCAAAAGTAAGAGGGAGAGAGAGTGTGAATTCCTCACTAGTTTAATACATTTTTGTATTGTATTATTTCTGTATGACCCCTGCAAGCACACCCATATCACTGGATAATAAAAATAATAATAATAATAAAGGATAATAAAAGATGAATGAATTGATTGGATAAAAAGGATTCATTGATTGATTGCGCAGAATGAATACAAGATTCCCTCTCCCTCTTGTCAGTTCTGAGTATGAGGAGATCACCATAGATCCAGTGTGTGGTTGGAGACCGGTGCCTGTCAAACCAGACCTGCACATAAAGGAGGAGTTGGACGGGCCGGTCCTGAAGCGCTGCCGTACTGTCAGCCCCAGTCTCATGATCCTGCCGAGCGTCATGGAGATGATCGCTGCTCTGGGCCCCGCCTCCTCGCCATACCAGAACTTAACACCTGGGGGCAGGAACACACCAGACTTCAACAGCCAAGGTAGGGAGGGCGTGCGTGTGCACACACACACACACACACACACACACACCATGTTAGAAATACTACCCCCCAGCCAGGATAATCCATGAAAGTAAGGACATAAGCCTGTCAAAAGTAAACACTGTTGATTTATACAAAGTGAGCTGATCCTGTGTTTAAACTGTCTCTTGTCCTGCTCTCCCAGCCGGTTCAGGATACTCCAGCCAGCCAGGATTCCCAGATTTCCCTAACACTCCTGGCACTCCCACACTAGGAGAATACTCTTCATCTGGACAGCCGCCACACTCCTACCAGCCTGACCAGGTTAGCGTGGGCACACACACACACATCTCTCAAATAAACTACACGTACACTATACTACACACACATGCACATGAACTTGCACCAACACACACACACACACACAGACGGATACAAATCCATAGGTACACATGTGCACGCACAGACACTCTTGTCAGTGTATTTGCTGAGGTTGCTTCTGCCTCAGGCCATAATGACAGGGGTTAGGGGTTAATCCCACATCTATTGAGTCAGTTCAGGGTGGGGGATCGCTTAACGGTCGACTAGGTGACGAAGACAATGACCGCCAACGCCAACATATGAATGTGCCGAGGTTAGGACAACGCATGTGCTTCATCAGCCCTGAGTCTTATCTCTGGGAAATGTACTTCACTTTTGAGTCGCAAGTGAGGTCAACTGAACAGCTGAATGAGAAACGGGGTATAAAAGTTGATAGTTTTCTTTCCCGTTTTGGTTCCATTTTCTCCTTTTTTCTTTTTTGTTCAAGCATGGCGCTCGCTTGTGTAGCAGAGGCGAGCTTGTTACTGTTGGTCGTCTCGTGTTGTGACAGGAAAAACCTCCCTGATATGAGTCAGTTGACACTCCCTGAGCGACAAGCTAGCTTCTTTGAAAGTTGTGCGGTACTGTCAGGAGCGTTGTATTGAGTCTTGAAGCGGTTTAGTGCATGCTACGTATTACCGCCGGACCAGAATTCAGCCTTAGCTGCCTACTGATTTGTTGACTGAGTGGCTTTGAATTCAACCATGAGTTGAATGACGATAGGGTTAGATTGTATTGTATCATGTTGTGCCTGTGGCCATTGACTGGTGAAAGGGTTTCAGGTCTGATATGACTGAATCGCGTGCGCATGCGTGTGTGCTTTATTCATCCAAGTTATGTAAGAGTGACTGTCGTGCCCTTCTGGCTTGTGTATGCCGTGAAGAGCCTTTTGACTAAACCTGGAGGAGACAGCATTTACTCTGGCTACCCCCTCACTCACACTCACTCACACACGCACACAAACACACGCCTGTCACACACAGCTGCTCAACTGTCCAAGAAAGCTTTTAGAGAGAGTACAAAGTGTCCCTTCCCCCCCCCTACACACACACACACACACACTCTACACCACACCTCTAGTGCAGTCACAAGCAGACAGTTGAGCAGAAGTAATATAGAGGATTGCAGTGTGTTTCAAGCATGTCAATCTCTCTCTCTCTCTCAGATGCCTCACCCAGGCCGTATGGACCCTTCCCAGAATGCCCTTCAGCAGCAGCAGCAGCATTCAAGTGTCCATGGTAACCAGGGTCATGGGGGGGCCAGCAGCCCTATGCACCAGCGGAACTCCACTGCCCAGAATCCTCGGCTGCAGGCAGAGGGCACGTTCGGTCTGGGGGGCCCAGCGGGGCCTGGAGGAGAGGGACCGGAGCATGCACTAGACGTGAGTGTTTGCTTATTTTCCGCCTTTTGTATGACAGTGGCTTACCAACCAAGTCTGGAAAATTCCATTGTAAACACTTACTATCAGAACCTCAGCCCTCCTGATGATAAAATAATGACTTTGATTTAGGGCCCCATTTTGACAGCACTGAAATGTGAAGATGTTACCTAGAACGCCCGCATTTTTGCTCGCATCATTTTCGTCATAACGTCAATAAGAACATAAATTATGCCTTTTTTTTTTCTTTTTTTTTTTGTAAGATCCCAACATTTTTGTGCCGTCCAAATGTCACCTGCTCTGCTCATTCACAGTAGTTCTAGAGTCCTGTGTTGTATCTGGACTCGTGTGGGTGGTTTTATACTAACCCCCACCCTCCCTCTCTCATTGGGGACGGGGGAACCGGGTGCAGGGGAGGAACTTCAACAGATTCTACTACGAGAACCGTAAGAGAACCCAAACTGAGGAGACTCATAGGTTACATATGAGTTAGTTAGGCATGTGGAAATGAAGGCATGTGGAAATCTCAATCTTAACTCTCTTATCATGTACAACAAACTACTTTTCTCTTCTTCCACACTCTCTCTCTCCACCACTTTCTCTCTTTCACTCCCCCCTATACATTTCAATTCAAGAGGCTATATTGGCATGAAAAGTGAAAGAACTTAGTGCCAAAGCAATTTATGATAACAGTAGCTGACATCAATAAGATCTCTCTCTCTCCCTCTCTCTCTCTCTCTCCCTCTCTCTCTCTTTCTCTCCCCCCCCCCCCCTCTCTCTCTCTCTTTCTCCCCTCAGCTTCTTCCTGAGCTGACAAATCCAGATGAGTTGTTGTCGTACCTGGGCCCCCCTGACCTTCCTACCAACAGCAACGACGACCTGCTCTCTTTATTTGAGAACAACTGAGGACCCACTCCTCCTCTCCGCACACTCATCCTACACCCATCCCTCCCTCGCGGCTCTCCGCCATTCTGAGACCATCCACACGCCCCACCCCTCCCAGTATAATATGGGTGTTAGGTGTAGGCAGAGGGGACGGAGAGAAATCCATGTTTTTATACTCCCATGTCTGCCCAACCACACTCACTATGAACTGGACAAACAGGGTTGTTTGTGAGAAGTTGCAATGGGTGGTTTTTAATTCAGTCCAAATTCTGTTGTATTTTGTGTCATTTTTTTTTAAGCGTCCCACGGAGCTTTGAATCCATACAGAAGGACCACTGTTCACACTGGAACACCTGTTTATCTGAAGCCTGACACATGGGACTGTCTCCACTGGCCAGCAGTTTTAACTGTAATTCAATATTCTTAAATGAAGAGCTGAAGGATTCTAATTTTTCAAAAGATATGTTCAGGGAGAAAAGAGAGATTGTCGGCTGCCATGTAATTAGGATTGTGGACTTGTCAATAAAAAAAGGACAGTTGTAATGAAGCTCTGGCTGTCAACATGACTCTGAGAAACTCAGAGGTGTTCTTTATCTTCTCAATGAATTATAAATGAGAGAAATAGAATATGTATTGTTCCCTCCTGATCATGTACACACCTTACTCACACAGATGATGTAATGCAACACCAGCAAACAAAAGCAGTTTGAGTGTTTTTTTTTTAATTTGTTTATCCTGATCCAGGAGTGTTGAACTTGAGTGAGAAAGAGAGGAGGAGGAAAGGTTACGGGTGAGGTGTGTGACTCACTTTTTGTTCATTCATCCTTTATTTATACAGCTATGTCCAGTTGAGATTTACAAGTATCTTATAAAAGAGAGACCTGTTCCAATGAGTTATTAATATTAGTTACACATACATCGACACAATAAACATAAAAACAGGAGAAAGACAATACAGGACAAAAACATGAATAATCTTCAGTTAACGTGAAGTATGATATGTTATACATAAGGTAATTCAGCAAACTGTATTTAGTATGTTCACTTTGTTGTGGTCCAGTGCTCTATGTTGTGGTCCAATACTGTTAAGTGTATTTCATGAATAGTGGACGGTACACCGGTCAGAGAATCTGTCTGAATCACAGAATCAGTAGCCCCCAAAACCTCAGGCAGGCCATTATAGTACATAAACACACACACCCCTCCTTAAACCCCCCCGAGCCCCACTTTATACGACAGAAACAATAGACAGATAGTTACACACGCCTAGCAGTCCCACGCAAATGGCAATATTTTCCTGTTAAAATCAGTTTCCCCTGGTTACACTGTTTCAGATAAACCAACAGAAATCATCACCACCACCACCTAAGGTTTGCTGGTGAGCTTCTGTGCATTTATGGAGAGGAGAGATGGGAGGACAGAGGAAGGAGAAGCATTCACCAGGTATAGCCTGGCAGCAGATCAGACTTGAGTGTGTGAATGTTTTCTCCCTCGCTGTCTCTATCCGATCAACACGTTTTAAAAACGGACATCAAAGGCATAAGGATGGGATCTGCAGCTGCAAGGAGTGAGTGACTTGAGTCTACCATACTATCTGAAGTTGTTACTTGGAACAGTTCTCTTGGCACCACCTGCCATCTCAGTTAACATGCTCTTGTTCTCATTTGAGAACATATTACATATGTAAGATATTCATGTTCATATTGATAACAATATCCTTGTTTATAGATAATTGGTGGAGCTGTGTTTTTGTTCTAAGATAGGGTTTGCTTGAAACTGTCAGTCATGCAAGCTCTGTGAGCGATTTTGCAAGGGAGCAGACTGACAAGACCAGCATGTCTGCTAGGAAATAATGTATCTATTTCTTTTTATGTCACTTCTTACATCACTGAATCCCAATATAATGGCATTTGAAATTGTAAAAGGCAACATCTCAAAGATTAATTGATTTGTTTTTCTAAAATAGCCTAATGTAAAATATCTCCATGATGTTTGATAAGTAAACACGTCACTTTTGAGCATGTGTCCTTCTCTTTACTGTATTTGCCCCCATAGCTGGTGTAATGGTGCGTTCTAGTCATATTTCGTAAATACGAGTTTCCGACTCGGAAATAAGCACTTGAACGAGCCTCCAAGTGGGAACCTTGGGCCCTTTCTCAATTGTTAAAAACTTAATTCCTCGCCTCCTCTCCTTGGGAGGAACCTACATCTTCTCCTCCAATGCATTTTGAGTAGGACGCGAGTAGAGGACAGAGGAGAGGACTCGAAAAATGTAGTTTCTAATAATGAGAAAGGGCCTTGGAGTAGAAGGATGATACCCGTTTTTACAAGTTGTGATGTTTTCAGTAATCTTTCACCTTCTCCGTGGAGAAATGGCTGCCAAAACACAGATTTTGAAAGTAGATGGTAAATCATTATCAACAGTTTCCTTCATTTGTGGACAATTTTAACATGGTTGATAAAGTAGTTCTCCAGATGTCTCTTGAATGCAATAAGGAGCACCAAAAGTAGAAGCTTGCTTAGGATGACTTGTGAACATTAGGAAATTGACTTGAGCTAGTTAGCTAGCTGCAATAATACTGGTTGAAGAGTTGTTCCGACATCAGAAGCACTTGACCACGCTCATGTTGTATTTGCGATTTGACCAACGTCACCAACTGGGAAGCTCTGAGATTCGAGGGGAACTAGAACGCACCATAAAGGAGAGATCACACTGACGTCATCCCATGTTCTGCAGGCTCGAATCAGCAACCCGATACAATCGATTCACCCGCCGCAACATTTCAGGCGTGGCCCCCGCACACGTTAAAACACACGAAAACACTCACACAGAGCACCTTTGTCACAAAGCTATATCTTTTCAAATAATCAAAACATGTCGGTTGCTTTCCCTTTATTACGCTGCAATAATTGATTTGTGATTATACTACACTGTGCGCGTTCATTCATCAATGCCTGTTTGTCTATTGATCTCAAACTAATGGCATTCTGTCTACCTTACACTCACTGAGCACTTTATTAGGAACTTTATACCAATACTGGGTAGGGCCTCCATTTGCTCTCAAAACAGCCTCAATTCTTTGTGGCATTGATTCTACAAGAGGTTGGAAACATTCCTTTGAGATTCTGGTCCATGATAACATGATTGCATTACGCAATTCCTGCAGATTTTTCAGGTGCACTTTCAAACTGTGAATCTCCTGTTCTACCGCATCCCAAAGGTGTTCCATTGGATTCAGATCCGGTGACTGGGAAGGCCACTGAAGAACACTGAACTCATTGTCATGTTCATGAAACCAGTTTGAGATTACTTTTGCTTTGTGACATGGCACATTATCATGCTGGAAGTAGCCATTACAAGATGGGTAAATTGTGGCCATGAAGGGATGCACATGGTCAGCAACAATACTCAAATAAGCTAAGGCATTCAAGCGATGATTGATTGGTATTAACGGGCCCAAAGTGTGCCAAGAAAACATTCCCCACACCATTACACCACCTCCACCTGCTTGGACTGTTGAGACAAGGCAAGTTGGGTCCACGGATTCATGCTGTTGGCGCCAAATTCTGACCCTACCATCTGTGTGCTTCAGCAGAAATCGAGATTCATCAGACCAGGCTACGTTTTTCCAGTCTTCAACTGTCCAGTTTTGGTGAGCCTGGGCCCACTGCAGCCTCAGTGTTCTGTTCTTGGCTGACAGAAGTGGAACCCGACCTGGCCTTCTGCTGTTGGAGCCCATCCGCCTCAAGGTTCGACGCGTTGTGCATTCTGAGATGCTTTTCTGCTCTCCACAATTGTACAGAGTGGTTATCTGAGTTACCGTAGCCTTTCTGTGAGCTCGAACCAGTCTAGCCATTCTCCGTTGACCTCTCTCATCAACAAGGCGTTTCCGTCCACAGAACTGCCGCTCACTGGACGTTTTTTCTTTATTGCACCATTCTGAGTAAACTCTAGAGACTGTTGTGCGTGAAAATCCCAGGAGATTAGCAGTTTTAGAAATACTCAAACCAGCCCGTCTGGCACCAACAATCATGCCACGGTCAAAATCACTGAGATCACATTTTTTCCCCATCCTGATGGTTGATGTGAACATTACCTGAAGCTGCTGGCCCGTATCTGCAGGATTTTATGCGTTGCGCTGCTGCCACAGGATTGGCTGATTAGATAATTGCATGAATGAGAAGGTGTACAGGTGTTCCGAATAAAGTGCTCGGTGAGTGTACATTTCCATTGACACATCGACAGACTTGATCCATAATGGCGATTTTATTCGTCGGGAGACGCCCTGAAATCCACACTGTGCGGACGGCAGAGGAGACATAACGCCAGAGCCGGTACACACCCACACAATTCCTGGCAGTTCATTGGATTGAATTCGATGTCGTCATTAATATCGACCACAATGGGCCAATCCCGATGTCAATCATGAGTCCGTCCCCCAAAATTCGCTGATCAAACGGACGTGCAGGGGATGGGATCAAGGTTTTAATTTATGCACCGGTGAGACCTTTAATTGGTCAAAGTTTATGCCACTCATCAGATCGTGTATACTCATAGGTTTTCACCGACTCCGGCGCTTCCCTCCGTGCTCTTATATATTTTGTGTACACATTTGCGTTTCCGTTCCGATTCAGCTGCGGCACCTTCCAGTATCTTGATCTTTACCTGTGTGTTTTCACGAAACAAAACCCGTCGGTCGCAAACATGGGGACCAAAGTTTTCTTTGATATTAAAATAGATGACACACCAACTGGCAGGATTGTGATGGAGGTAAGACATGAGCTAAACCGGCTTGCGTGGGAATATGTTAACTTTGTGTTCACTACAACATAAACGCCATCCAAATAATGATCTAATTACATTGATTATAGCCCTCTCCCACTTAGCGAGGTGCGTGCGCCCGCTCTGCTGTCAAGTCCACGTGGTTTCAGTTGACAGTCCTGTCAGTGCTTAGGGTAGTTACAAGGGGTGCAGTGGGCTAACTTAATTGATAACTTGTCACTGTTCAGACCCACTAAAGTGTTGAATCGACCAAGGATATTTATTTTATTTATTTTTTGGTAGCTCATAAACAAACTATTTTGGCAAGTCATTTCATACCGGTTAGTTGCATTGTTTCGCTTCGATCCACTCGGAACACCGGTTGCACCGTAAGGTGGCGGGCTACACCTTGCTCAGACATGTAGATTCATTAGATTAGATTAAACTTTATTCTCATTGCACAGAGTACAAATACTGAGACAACGAAATGTAGTTTGGCATCTAACCAGAGTGCAAAAGACATGATATTGTAGACATGTAGTTACTCATTGTACATTTGGCATTTCAGATTTGAAGATGCCATTTGATTAGACTATGCTATACGGAAAGTATAAGGTTCTCAAGTTTTTCATCCATGTATCGTTTTATTTATTTTTTTACCGGTCGCCATTTTCACAATGTTTTATATGGCGCCAGATGCCATTTTGAAAAAGGGAGGGTGTGAGGGGAAAAGGAACAACGTACAATGATCTAGCACACTTGTGTAATGCCTTGGATTGACCACAATCGGAGAGTTTCCTAACATTGGTTTTCTTTTATTGGTAATCAATCATGGGGTTCGCCCCCCTCAGTCTTTGGCACGTTTTCATTTCAATGCTGCAAAATTGGCTGACATATGAAGTGGCCCCTTAGCAATCGTAGTCTTTAAGTATATGCTACCAACACTTAAGCTGGCTTGCTTGTTGCTTATAGTAAGATGATATTTTGACTTTGAATTGAAATCGCAGAAATTGCAAGCTGGCTACAGTTTTCTAGCTATGCTTTTTTTTCCACCTTTAAACGCATGCCATGATTATGGGTACTGTTGCCCCTCGTCTTGAGCACGTGGACGTGTTTTCTAGCTCCAAACTGGCAAGAGTAATTGTTTTACACTCCGTTCCTCGATTATATTTGTGTGTCTCTCTCTCTCATTCTCATTTATTTATATATATATATATATATATATATATATATATATATATATATATATAAAAAAAATAAATGGGTCAAGTCTGTCAATGGAAATGTACACTCACCGAGCGCTTTATTCGGAACACCTGTACACCTTCTCATTCATGCAATTATCTAAGATGGATATCTATCTATCTATGGATGAGAAAGAGAGAGAGACACACACACACACAAATAATATTACACACACACTCACCGGCCACTTTATTAGGTACACCTTGCTAGTACCGGGTTGGACCCCCTTTTGCCTTCAGAACTGCCTTAATTCTTTGTGGCATAGATTCAACAAGGTGCTGGAAACATTCCTCAGATTTTGGTCCATATTGACATGATCATGGGCGTTTTCGCCCAGAGAACTGCCGCTCACTGGATATTTTCTCTTTTTCGGACCATTCTCTGTAAACCCTAGAGATGGTTGTGTGTGAAAATCAGCAGTAGATCAGCAGTTTCTGAAATACTCAGACCAGCCCGTCTGGCACCAACGTTCAAAGTCACTTAAATCACGTTTCTTCCCCATTCTGATGCTCGGTTTGAATTTAAGCAGGTCGTCTTGACCATGTCAACATGCCTAAATGCATTGAGTTGCTGCCATGTGTTTGGCTAATTAGATATTTGCGTTAACGTGCAGTTGAACAGGTGTACCTAATAAAGTGGGTATGTATGTATGTATATGTATGTATGTGTATATATATATATATATATATATATATATATATATATATATATATATATATATATATATATATATATATATATATACGTGTGTGTGTGTGTGTGTGTGTGTGTAGACCTACACACACTGAGGTATATTGTCATCTCCTTCCAAGGAAGTACTTCATGCAGCGGACTCAACTGTTTATAGCGCATAGGTCTGAACAAGCTTGTGTGCCCCACCCGTCCTCCCCAACAAGGAAACGCATAACGAACGTTACAGCGTTTATGCTCAATTGCTACGACAATTGCTTCACCCTGTTTTACCTAATCCGACTGGCTTTGTGCCAACGGTGGCGGCCTCCCTTTCCGTGTCCTGAAGAACAGTGGAAAAGTACTGGCTCCAGATGTGGGTGGGTCAGTCTGTGCGGTTGGAGGGAGGATCTGTTGTGACGGCTGGAGCCGGTCGCTCCATGTCCTCTGCATATTGCAATCCACAATAGTTAGGCTATGGAGAGAATGACGTGTTTATCTAAGAGTTTCCGTATTTGCGTCTTACAGCTGGAGCCCAGTAGGAGGAAGTAGTTCCTATTATGGATTTAAGCAACGACAGATTCAGCGTCAATGTTGCTTGGAGGGGAGTTTTTTTTTTTTTTTTTTTAACCATGGAGCGAATTAGGTAAACCAGGTAATCGTCAATGTACAGTGACGAATTCTACCCAGAGCTGTTGGTGGTCGTGTAATCTGAGACGGTAGCTTTAGTCATGCGACATGGTGTACAGGACAAGTATGTCATATCTAATATATGCCATTTAGCTGACGCTTTTATCCAAAGCGATATACATTGCAGTGAGTGCATACATTTCAGTATATATGGTCCCAGCAGGAATCAAACCCACAACCTAAGCGTTGTTAGCACCATGCTCTACCAACTGAGCCACAGAGGACCACATATTGTACATTTGTCTAAAGCATTTTGTGGCTAGTTGTATAGGGTTGCGAGCTATGACTTCACTCCTTATGCTGTAAGGCTCAGCTTCTGGTCCCATACTTTTCGATCATACCTGTTGCATACTCATTATTCACAACACTGGCCAGGTATAGTGCAGAACCAGTTGAGGCTGCTGGCGGGTTCATTGTAATGCATGGAACAGAATGAGTAATGGTATCAAACACACATTTGATACCATTCCTCACACATCCCCTGATTTCAACCTCCACCTGCCGCCCCTGTACATAACCAAAGGCAAAGGGTAAAATGAGTTGTCACTGCTCAACCATGCCTGGATGGTGGTTGCCTGGATACACACTTCATTTGTGAAGACTGTACTTTCTGTGAAGAGTGATGTTTACCAATTCAAATGTTTTTATTCTTTCTCTCTTGCAGCTAAACAGTGATGTGGTCCCCAAGACTGCAGGTGAGTGTGACTGATTAAATTGCCAAATGAATTTGAATAAAAAGATTTACTCGTGATAATGGTGCTTTGTTGACATTTTGATTTCCACAACCCTTCTTGCAGAGTAGTCTGACCACCACGTTTGGCAACACCTCGCACCTAATTTCTTGTTGAAATGTTCCATTGCAGTATTTAGCAAGAGGGCCCTAGGCTAAGCTAAGCTTCCTATTAGTGTTCTTCAATCTTGGTCCTGGGGTCCTACAACAGTTATGATTGGGCCTGCCTATAGTTAGAAACATGGCCTTGTTCACAGCCTATGAACTGGGCCACACAGACATGGCCCATTTACTTAATCTGCTACAGGCACTACAGACTTGGCAATATGTCTAAACTACAATGTTATTTCAAGAAAATAAGAGCATGTATTTTTGATGTGACATCTGTGCCCTATGCAATAGCAGTGTACGGTAACTGAAAATGAGTGTCCATCTTTTGACAGAGAACTTCCGTGCCCTGTGCACTGGGGAGAAGGGTTTTGGCTACAAGGGTTCTGGCTTCCACCGCATCATCCCCAAGTTCATGTGCCAGGTAAGACAGAATTGTGGTTACTCCGTGGTCATGAACTGTCATCTCCCACTCTTGTTGTGGAGCTCTCCTGGATGTGCAGGCTTTGGTCCCAAATAGAGTTAGATGTATGTTGATGGGTTGAAACAAGACAGAACGCTCTACAGCTCTCCTCGACCAACCCTAGGGACCACTTTCTAAAATGACTTCCTCTCGTTTCCTACTTTACCATCTGAAACGTTGTCTACATGGTGCACCCAACTTGGTCAGCTCCAAGCCTGGCACCTAGTCAAGAGACAATTAATACATTAAAATGTCTTTGAGAGATGGATTTTCTTGAGGCCTGACCGGCATTTCCACTCCCCCCTCTCAGGGTGGTGACTTCACCAGGCATAACGGAACCGGAGGAAAGTCCATCTATGGCGAAAAGTTTGCTGATGAGAACTTCAGCCTGAAGCACTCAGGCAAAGGCTGTCTGTCAATGGCCAACGCTGGACCTAACACCAACGGATCCCAGTTCTTCATCTGCACAGACAACACTCAGTGGTAAGTCTCAAGTACATGCGCTCACTAACTTTCAGCATTGCGGATACCAACTGGTCAGATACTCAAACATGTTTGTACACACACCCATCCCTAACACTTGTAGATATGAAAAGATTGGATAGGAATCCAGCAATTCTCCCTAGCATATATGAAGTCAATGAGGAGTTACAATAATGCTTTCAGATCTACACAAGGTCTGTTTAGGATTAGGAGTATGTCTCTAGCTTGGAACTTTTTCAAAGGAAGTATTCAATGTCAGTGCACCTGCTAGGAAAGAAGTACTCCAACTACTCTCCCTCCTTTCCTCCCTCCAGGCTGGATGGGAAACATGTGGTGTTCGGTAGAGTTGTGGAGGGTTTGGATGTGGTTGATAAGATGGAAGCGGAAGGTACCAACGGTGGCAAGTGCAAGCGTAAAGTCACCATCGCCGACTGCGGACAGCTCTGAGCAACTTATCCCGCCTTCCCCCCAATCTAGCTCTGAGCAACTTCTTCCTACTACCACCCAGCTCTCCCTTCTCCTCCTTTACTTAGGTCCAAGCACCCAATTGTCCACCGCTCTCTATCCTCCCTTCAAAAAGCAACAACATTCCTAATCATTGAGATTGCCTTTTTTTATTATTTTTCTTTTTTTTTACCATTCCTACTCGAACAGTTTCACTGAACGTTTCATTTATGACTCGCCTCTTGTTCATTTTTAATTGTCCCCTCAGGACCACATTTTGTTGAACAAAAATAAAGTAATGAAAGACTCCTTAAACATGTCTGAATAAAGATTTGTCAACTGAGAACTTGGGTACTGTCAGTCAAAGGTTTGGGGCACTTAAAGGAAATGTACTGCATTGTTTTAAAGCACCACACAAATATGTATTATTCACTGTTTGTGAGGACACTGTTGGTAAGCCATTCCTTGGTAATCTGAGTGTCATTATATTGGGAAAATTTTCACAACACTTTTGAACAGGTCAAATTCTGTAAATTTGTTTGCGCAATATTATTAGTTTACCTTTCACCACCAGAGGTCAGCAGCTTACAAAGTGAACTAGGCCTGTACCACAATTCAATGACAGGAAGTGGACACAGATTAATCTTAAGTGATTCATGACCAGCCTGTTCAGTATCTGTGTATTAGGTCTACCCATGTTTACCAAATTAGATGTCACTGCTGTATTTTCAATACATTCTTCTGGGAAAAGGTGAAACTATAACGTTTTTTATAGGAAGGTTTCCTTATTTCCAAATCACAGGAAATGTCAAGATTTACAATTTTTTGATCCGTTTAATAGGCCTGAGGTAACAAGGACACATGAGGCACTTAACATGATTAAAACATTGTACTTTGTCATGTCTCATTTATTTGTCATTACATTGAATTGAGGCAGAGCCGTCCACGCCATCTACTCCGAGAGATGTAAGGGAAGGCCAGGAAGATCATCAAGGACAACAGCCATCCCAGTCACACCCTGTTCTCTCTGCTTCCATCTGGCAGACAGTACATAGCATCCAGTCCTGGACCAACAGGTTTCAGAATAGCTTCTATCCTCAGGCCATTAGACCTCAGTCCCCCTACCTCCCCCTCCCCCCAACTGACTATACCTCCACCCCTCCCTCCCCTCCTGCTCAGTGACACTCCATTGATATTGCACTCTACACTTTGTGGGACCATATATACTGAAATGTATGCACTCACTGCAATGCAAGTCGCTTTGGATAAAAGCGTCAGCTAAATGGCATATATTATTATATTACTTTACTCCCCTCCTCCCTTTTATTATTGTTACTGTTTCTATTTTATATTTTATCTATTGTCCTTGTTACATTCTATTGCTGTTGAATGATGTTATAGAGCTGCTCTGTGTATGCTTGTGTTCAATGTAATGACAAATAATCAACTCTCTTATAGCCCATTAGTGGTTGGTCAATTTTCCAACAATTTGTCACTTGAACTAAATTGAAAATATTGTAAAACGCGATGAGCACACATGAGCTATCTGTTTGTCCATGAGATTGTTCTTGTGATTAGTTCAGATCATCAGGGCACTCGAGGTGCAGGTGAGCCACAAAGCCAGTGAGTAAAGGATGTGTCCAGTTGAAAAGTACTATGCAGTCTCTCAGCATGTCACAACCAGTCAGTCAGCTTATCAGTCAGTCCACAATAAATGACTGATTCCAGGCTCAGAAGTCTCCTGTCCATTGAGGCCTAGTTCTGCATGGTAATGAGGTTAGTAGATTCAGAACCCACCTGGGTCCTTTGCCAATTCATTTCGGTAGAGCAATTGGGCCCCAGCTCACCCCCATGTGGATGGCAGCTAGTTGTAGCCTAACATCGCATAGTGACCTCACCTCTCCTGAGACTTCCATCAACTGTCTCCATCAACTGTCCACCACAACAGCTGTTTTTATGGCTCAAGAGTATATATACAGTAGCTCAGGGTAATGTTGCGAGCAGGTAATTAAATCCTGGAGATACCAGTCCCTCCAATGGAGTCTTTATGGCGACATGCTACACCAGTTCGTCCAGTAGCGTACCCAGGCTGTGGCGGTGTTCTGGTGGTCCGGCGATGGGTTTGTTACACATGGGACACACACAGCGCACCTCCAACCATTTCACCAGGCACCTGCATTTAATACACACACACACACACACACACAAGGCAGCAAATCAACATAGTAATCAAAGCACAGCTGGATGCCATCGATAGGATAAGTAAGTAAGCCTTGTTTGAACCAGGTTGCATGAGCCTATCTCCTGTTTCTGTAGCGTGAGGCAGCTTGATGTACAACACCTAGACAGAATGCTAGTCTGAGAGGAGAAGGGCTTTGCCTAAAGGACACTAAATACACTGTGTATCAAGATATCACATAGATAGCATAGATCACTCAAGTTCCCAATTATCCAGTGTTAGGCCCAGGAATGGTCAATTTGGAGAGCTGCAGGGTGTAGGCTTTTGTTTCTTTCCAGCTTTCCAACACACTCCTTGGTAAGTAGAATTGGCTGTGTTAGAGATGGGCACTCACCTCTGGTGAAAAGCATGTTGGCATGGCAATACTCCTAACTCATCTTTCAGTCTAAAGTCCTCCAAGCACACAGCACATGTCTGCTGTGAGAGAGAAAGAGAGAGAGAGAGAGGGAGGTAAAGAGATGGAGGGATGGAGAGGGGGTGGGGAGAGACAAGAGAGGCAGCAAGGAAGAGAGATAGAAATTGAAAGGGATATAGAGAGAGCAGGGGAAAGAAGAGTCAAAAAATGTTGGCCTAAACACCAAGGGATGGAGAATGGTATTAATACAAATGGCAAGCACTAGAAATATCAAAAACAGAATGTAGTAGACCTTACCCCATGTAGATTCAATTTCTTTGGATCACCTTTGAACACAACCTGTGGAATATCACGTTGTATTTGTAAATTATCCACACATTTGTTGGTTAATGGTTAATATGTCAGTTGGATGTCTTTGCTCCAATTACTTGTGGGCTATTCATATCTTTAGTCAGACACTATGAGAGAAGGTTCATATGGTATGCAAACCTGTGAAAACATAAGACAGCATGAAATACAACTGTTGCAGACATGCAACGTTGTAAATGTGCCACCTTCGAATTCCATGCTGTTTCTGTCACCTCCCCTGTCAAACTTCACATTGTCATTATCTATCGTCCACCAGGTCAGCTTGGTGACTTCTTAGATTAAATGGATGTCCTTCTCAGCTTCTTCCCTGAGGACGGCACACAGCACTCACTACTGGGTGACTTCAATATCCAATCAGAGAAGCTTCACTCATCTGGAGTACTTGACCTTCTCTCCTCCTTCGGCCTTACCCTGTCCCACTCTCCTCCGAAGGCGGGCAATCAGCTCGACCTTGTCTTCACCAGATCCTCCCATACCTCCAACTTTACTGTCACCCCTCTTCCAGTTTCTAATCATCATTTTGTATCCTTCTCCCTTCCCCTCAAATCCACCCCCTCCCAGTCAGTCTCTACCCACACTGTATCCTCTCGTCGCAACCTGCGTACCCTCTCCTTCACTGCTCTCTCTTCCTCTGTCTTATCCTCCCTACCCTCTGTTGAATCCTTCTCCATTCTATCCACTGATGCAGCCTCCTCCACCCTCCTGTCCATTCTTTCCTCATCCTTCAACTCTCTCTGTCCACAGACCTCAAGGCCAGCACGATCCTCTCCACGCGCTCCTTGGCTGTCTAAAACCCTGCAAGCTTGTAGAATAGGGCCCCGGGCAGCTGAGAGGAAATGGAGAAAAACCGGCCTCCCTGATGACCTATAACATTATCTCTCTCTCCTCCTCAACTACATCTCATCTGCATCAGCTGCTAAAGCTTCTTACTACCATTCCAAAATTCAATCCTCTGCCTCTGACCCAGGGAAACTGTTCTCCACATTTTCCTCACTCCTCAACCCACCTCCTCCCCCTCCTCCCTCCTTCTCCCTCCTCCCTGTCTGCGGATGACTTTGTCACCTACTTTGAAAAGAAGGTTGATGACATTAGCAGCTCTTTCTCTCTACCTCTCGCCAACACTGCTACCACTCCTCCCAAACCCACTGCGCTACACTCTGTCTCTGGTTTATCAGCTCTTTCCCCCCCCTCTCCCCTGATGATATTCTAAGACTGGTCACATCCAAGCGGGCAACCACTTGCCCCCTCGATCCTATCCCCTCCCCCTTTCTCCAATCCATCCCCAAAGACCTCCTTCCATTCCTTACCACCATAATAAATTCCTCTCTATCCAAATAATCTGTCCCAGCTGCCTTTAAGACAGCCAGAGTCAATCCTCTTCTCAAGAAAACAGACTCTTGACCCGTCTGCTGTCCATAACTACAGACCGGTATCCCTTACCAACCAATCTAACCAACTGTCTCACTATCTCCTTCAGAACAACCTCCTTGATCCTCACCAATCCAGCTTTAAGGCGGGGCACTCTATTGACACTGCTCTCCTTGCTGTCACGGAGGCCCTTCACTCGAGCTTTCTCCCTCTCCTCTGTTTTCATTCTTCTGGACCTGTCTGCTGCATTCAACACAGTAAACCACCTACTTGCAAGCAATCGTCAGCCCCCAAACCCCTGCCTGATCACTCTGCTCTTCCGGCTGGCCGCCTGGCTCCACCGCATCTACGTGGATGCAGCAGTCGTGCTACACGGTCACGGCTTTTCACTGTCCTGGCGCCCCGCTGGTGGAACTTCCCACTACTGTCAGGGCTGCAGAGTCACTACCTATCTTCTGCCGTAGATTGAAGACCCATCTCTTCAGGCTACATCTTAACTGTCCCTCCTAAAGACCTCTTCATCCCCACTACCCCCCCTGTACAGTTTCTCTATTGTAAATAAATTAATAAAAAAAAAAAAAAAAAAAAATCCTTCCTTCTTCTAGCCTGGTCCTAGCATAGATTACTTTTTCTTATGATGACTGATGGATAGATGATTCACTTACTTAAACAAATGTATTTGTTGTAAGTCGCTTTGGATAAAGGCATCTGCTAAATGCCAAAAAAATGTAATGTAATGTAATGTAAAATGTAAGACAATGCAATAATGTGTATGTGTAATGTTATGCATTGTCGTGCTTACCGCTTTGTATCCAAACCTTTCTCGCTGGGCTTGGTGCCTCAATTTACTGTGAACAGACAGAAAGAGAGAACATTAGGTAATAGTAAACAGAGAGAAGTACAGCTTAGCCTTACCTCAATTAAGGAAGAGAACAGATACTCAGGGAGCGTACTTTGGTATTAATCAGTGTTTCATATAAAACCTAACCAACACTGAGCTTATGTTGTATGACAGCCCAGTCTCCAGTCACCGTAGTAACAGACAGTAAGACATACAGTGATTCCATCAATGAAACAAACGTTCCATAAGCTGACACATCTCTACAGCTGAGGTGTGAGATCTATCATTTCACTTTTGTTGTGAGCTTTTGATAATAAAGAATTGTGATGATTCAGTATCTACAGTATCATTGTAGTTATGTAAAGAGCTACTGTGGCACTAATGCCAAATGTAACATCCTTAAATAGATTTTGTGTCGAAAATCATCTAAGGTGTTTTCATTCTTCAAACAGATATTGAAGAGGGACATGTTTGCCCATGCTTTAATGGACATGACACCTCTGACACCTTACAGCTCACTTGGTGTGTTTGTGTGTCTCTAAGATGAGACAGTGTTACTTCTCTGAGACTGTTATCGCTCTTATCAGGCGTGAACGAGACGAGAGAAGAGTAGAGGGAGGCTGAGATACACACACACACACACGCACACACACACACACACACACACACACACACACACTGAGAAGAGTGTGACACTGGACAAAGCTTTTTTGTGTGTGTTCCAGGATAACCAATGAATACCATCACACTTTATTAGAGCTCAAGGGCACTTCAGAGAACAAGAGTAACCCCTGGCAACAACCACCATATCCTCTCTGTCAAACCAGAGCCCACACATGGACCATCCATTTCTTTGTTGTGTATTTATGCGTGCGTGCGTGTGTGTTTTCGTGCGCACACGTGCGTGCATGCATGTGTGTGTGTGTGTGTCTGGTGAATAAGAAAACAATACTGATATTAGATATTAGTAAACACAGATACGTCTAATGTTAGTTCTACATGTCATAAAGGCACACACCATACGTCTCCGCCCACTTATTAATGGAGAACAAGATAAGGCTCACGCAACACAAAAGCTGGATGTCAGGATCATAGAGAGCTGGTCTCCAGGAGATCAACATCAGAACACCAACATTGGGCTGAACACTGCTGACAAGATCACATAGGGGACATTCTCTCTCTCTCTGTCTTTCTGTGTGTGTGTGTGTGTGTGTGTGTGTGTGTGTGTGTGTGTGTGTGTGTGTGCTGGAGGGGAGGGTCAGGATAGGATAGGCACTATGTTTAGTTCCAGCTGTATAGGGCTGTTGCTTGCAGACTAAAATAGCGTCTGGGACAAACGAGGGAAGATAAGGATCTGCAGCTGATTGTTTGAGTTGGGAAGTACTTCAGGAGAGAGGAAATGCTGCCTGCTCATGGGGGGGGAGCCTGGCGGAGAGAGACTGTCCCACAACAGCAACACTTCAACAGGCCCTCATCACATGCACATGCAAAGACCGAAGCGGGAAATTATGTTCAAAGCAGGGTTTGGGACAAATTCCAACCTAACAATTGAAAAATCCACTTTGCAAATAAATGGCAGTTCTGAATTGTTTAATTGGAATCATAAATCATCTCCTGAATTGACTAAATTGAAATGGAAAGGAACATGAAGAGATGCCTTTTTCTCAATAAGCTAGCAGCAGAGGAACAGGCTCAGAATGATGTGTTTGAATAGAGAGGAAGAGAGAGAGATACAGAGATAGAGATGAAGAGGGAGAGTTAGAGAGAGAGAGGGAAGAGAGAGAGAGAGAGAGAGATAGAGATGAAGAGGGAGAGTTAGAGAGATAGAGATGAAGAGAGAGAGATACAGAGATAGAGATGAAGAGGGAGAGTTAGAGAGGAAGTAAGAGAGAGAGAGGGGAAGTGGTAGGGTGAGATAGAGAGGAAGAAGGACAGACAGATACAGAGAGAGATAGATAAATTAGGTCTTTACCTGATAAAGTAACAGCAGAAGATGAGGCTGAGGACGAAGATGAATATTCCCGTTCCAAAGATGACCATGTAGATGTTGAGAGGAAGGTCCGGGAATGACACAGGAGACATGGCCTCTGTCTGACCTCTCACCCCTGACCTCTGATGTTGAACCTGAGACACACTCTGGAGAGAAACACACACGCACACGCACACGCACACACACACACACACACACACACACACACACACACACACACACACACACATCTTAACAATTGGAGACACTCAAAATGTTGTAAATGCCAATCTGAAAAAAACTTGCTGTTCTATTTTCCTTGTCTCTAGCAGTTCTTGTTGCTATGCATGTTGAAAATGCGTATGCCTTTCATAAAGTATTCAAAATTACCTGAGTGAAGATAACGTCAGTTATAGCTGTGAAACCCAAAACAGTAATCAAATAGCCCCAGGTAGAGAGATTACTTTGTACTGTAAATACATCATATTTGTGGCAACAGCACCTTTAGAACAGCAATAGTTTTTTATTATGAGTCAGGTATCAGGGGGGCTACTCTCCTGACATAGCCTAGGGAAGCACAGCATATGAGACGCCACTCCAGCTGGGCAGGCCACACACACACACACACACACACACACACACACACACACACACACACACACACACACACACACACACACACTGCATGAAAGTTTTGTCTTGTCTTTTAAAGGCTATATGTATTGGAGATTGTGCTTCAAACCCGATTTTAACAACTATGCACATTCGAATCGCCAAGGTAAAAAAAATACAATGTACTGTTCATGTTTTCACTCCCTCTCTCTGTCAACGGAAGCTTTGACATTTGACAAAGCTTCCAAAACGGAAGATTTGGCATTCGATGGTTGCTAATCAAACTTATTCAAGGATATACAGTACAGATTATGTCGTGTTAAGAGTCCTATTCCATGGTAAAATGTGAATCATGCATACGGTTATATGTAGCGTGTATACATGAATATGTCAGCAATAAAAAACCTCTTAAATTATGCATGTAAACGATCCATGATCATAAGAATGAAACTCTTTGATAGAAATATTGAACTATAAGAGCAATGTCCATGTAGTGTCATGCGTAAACATGCTTACCCTTATACTGGTGCGGGCGCATCAATAACGCAGAATACTCCTCGGTGGGACAACGTTATGTTCTCATTATCAACACTGGTCGTGTCTGCGCTCACATCTGGATTCTGCATTCTTCATTTACGATGCGTTTTCCGAGTTTTCACCAACAGACTACCAATGACAGACATCTGAGATTAATTTAACAAAACTTTAGAGACAGACAAAGGATTCGATCGTGGCTAGAAGCTTAGTCTCCACATCTGGAATTATTCGTAGTTTTAACATATCGCCCAGAAACAACGCCTCTGTGTCTTCATACACAGCACTAAAGTACAATCCCTTGTTAATCAAGTATCAAATTCAGACGAGTGAAAACAATTCTGTTTTTCTCGTCACCTACTCCCAGTCCCACCCTAACAGATGAGGGACAGAAGCCCGCACCAATCTGGTGGATAGCAATAGAGTGGGGTGCGCAGTTAACGTTGTGATTAGGCCTATTGGCCACATTTAACCAATCCAGCTGTTAAACTAATGTTATGAAGCATCAGTTATACAACAATGTAAAGTTTGAATATCGGTAACATTTTATTGTGAGCCATCATAACATTTACATTTACAAAGTCAGGTTTTCACAAAATAAACCATTACCGGTACACCAATTTGCAAAGCTCCTCCTTTACAGCTGGAATCACAGTAATACATGTGGTCTACATGTATATGAGCATACTACAATCTCTGCCAAGAGATCTGGACCCTTAATGCACAGTAGTGGACCAGAACCATAGCCTCAGGGTTTCTGGTTTAAGCCCAGCAACCCTATATTCCCCCTAAATGATCTGTCTACTGTAAATCACAATGAAAGTGAGCTGTAACATGCATGCAGGTGGTGCTGGTTTTGGAGACAGTGCGTTCTCTCAGGGAGCAATAGAGTCTCAAGACATCTCATCCTATCCTCCCAAATCTCAGAAAGAATACAAAAATGTACACATTTTTTTGACAGATATTTTGTGTAGAGACTGAACAATCAAGATACAGAGGCCAAATGCTGGGCTGCCTCAGCTTTATTTGTGGAGAGGAAAAGGCTTGTCTACTGAATGTCAGAAAGAGGAACACACATTTCAACAACATTTAAAACTGTCATCAGGAAGTTTGAGATAAGCTTGTTTAGTCATTGGCTCAAAAATAGTATCCCAGTGGTTCCCAAACATGAGCCCTGAGGTCATTATGACAAGGGCCCTGAGTTTTTCCAGATCAAGTCACATGGTCCAAAACAGCTCAGGGCCTAGACATCATGACATCTGTGTTTGATTGTGTATTAAACACAACACAAATAGCTTCTAAACAGAGTCTGGATTATATATGGAATAGAGATTAATACAATGTAAGTCTAATCATAGACAAAAGAGTCACACTCACATTAGCTGGAGTGATATGATGTCAGCAAACATTTATCCTGTGAGAGGAAGTGTGAATTGTGGAATGAGACAATAAGACAAAGACTTGCTCTGTCCCTTGGTTTCCTCTGACTGTACTCAACAAATAATGACTCAACCTACTGCACATCTGGATATCAATAGGAAAAGCTGTGCCTAGAATGAGGTCAGGGTGAGAGGGAGGGAAAACTTGGAGTGAGCCCTGATATCTCACTCATAACATTAAAAAATGCATGTCCGTTACACTGTTACATTTTTAAAGAGTATCTTCTCAGTACTCCCAGATGTTTCCCACATCTCTCCCTCACACACACACACACACACACACACACACACACACACACACACACACACACACACACACTCCTTACCCACTTACCACAGCAGTCCCAAGAGATGGGGGTAACATCTGGCTGTACTGATGTGAGGATACTCCATAAAAAACATATTTAACTGTAAAAGGACATGGATTTTTTGATCCTATGAGACAGCTCCACATGACCATAAGTGTCTTCTAAGTCACCAGAGTCAGGAGGTTTTTTCTTTTTAACTATTACCAGGTTTCCCTGGTCAGATCATGAGGTCAAGAAAAACTCCTGGCCCTTTATCACACGAGTACACAAGTTCTCTTACCTAGACTCATAATCGATAAGGAAAAATCCCAACTCGAAAATCATTTTATATTTATTTTTTGATCAAGCTGGTGTATTTTGCCTCCTATAATGTTTACCTGCAATACCTAATTGCCCTTGCACAACAGGAAACACAACCATATTCTGCGATCATATGGAACCCCTCCCCATCTCTCTCCCCCTTCCTCTCCATATGGAACCCCCTCCCCCCGAGAACTAGGATGTGTTATCTGTAATGGTTATGATAAATTAGGCAATTAAGCACACTGTTGGCATATAGATACATGCACACACAATTTTTAAGTACTCGATAATAATTCTGTATTGGACCAGTCTCTTCATCTGAGATTTCATCTCAATGAGACAAACCTAGATAAATAAAGGTTGAAAAATAAAAACAATGTCAGTACTTTTAAATGCCCATCCTTACTAATTATGACATTCAACTAAAAGATCAAATAGGCATTGCAAGTTCAACATGAATTGTTGAGGCCAAAGGAATACATCAGTTAGTACTCAACTGACCACAATGTCTCAATCACAGGGAAATTACCACATGAAACACAGGTCTGAGAGAAGTATATATTTCTAATTTCAAACAGTACAGAATTATCAAAACAAAAGTATTAAATGCAAAAGGTTATAGGTAATAACAAAGAATTCAGAGAAACCTCTACTTAAAACCAACAATTAGTACACATGTTAAGGTATCATAACAACCTCTCTGCCTATTAGTTTTTCTTATATTCAACCTCAAAGACCAGTGGTACAAAAATAATGACCATTAAAAATAATTCAAGTATTCCATTAGAAAGGGTGTCTTTTAGAAATGGAAAGGTAGGAGAGTAGAAACAGGCACAGAGACTGACCACAACCACTGCACAGAAACCCAAAGACACAAACAGTATACACAAAGCAACATCACAGTCAAACATCACATTTATAGAGACTTGTTTCAGAAACAACAACTGGCCCCTTCTTTCCCTGGCTCCTCCCCCGCTGGTGTTTGCAGTTCTGAAGGAGCCTAATGGGTGTAAGCAAATGGCATACACTCCCCTTAAACCCTCAATACTTTACTTACACTTCGATTCGATCAGATTATCAGACCTGCTAACAGCAAAATGGTGTGTGGGGCGGTTATTGGGTATAGGAGTTGTTTCTGGTGGGGCTAGAGGTTGTTTCTGGTGGATGGGGTGGTTGGTGGGGCTAGGGGTTGTTTCTGGTGGGGCTAGAGGTTGTTTCTGGTGGATGGGGCGGTGGGTGGGGTTATAGGTTGTTTCTGGTGGATGGGGTGGTTGGTGGGGCTAGAGGTTGTTTCTGGTGGATGGGGCGGTTGGTGGGGATAGAGGTTGTTTCTGGTGGATAGGGTGGTTGGTGGTACAAGGGGTTGTTTCTGGTGGGGCTAGGGATTGTTTCTGGTGGATGGGGTGGTTGGTGGGGCAAGGGGTTGTTTCTGGTGGGGCTAGGGATTGTTTCTGGTGGATGGGGTGGTTGGTGGGGCAAGGGGTTGTTTCTGGTGGGGCTAGGGATTGTTTCTGGTGGATGGGGTGGTTGGTGGGGCAAGGGGTTGTTTCTGGTGGGGCTAGGGATCTGTCCCTCTGGACAGGGACAGACTCACCTCACCCTGTCCTACTTTACTTTCTAATCCTCCTCCTCCAATAGAAAACATCAGATATAAAATCAGATATTTACCAATGTTGCATGGGGTTGGTTTAGCTATAATGGTCTTAGGAACTTGGGTCTAAGGAACTTGACCCAATTTGGTCAACATGTAAGAAAAACTTGGTCAACATGTAAGAAATGTCAAAATTGAGACATAGTTTGGTCAGTATTAGCCTCAAAGCAGTGTTATTGCTATATCAGTGACATTCTCAATGGGAATACAACGTTTTTGTGTGAACAAACTACTGTAAAGTTTCCCCATCAGCTTCGGTACTGTCTCTGTGACCCTATCTTAACCTCCAGACAGAGGGGTGGGTGAGTCTTGGACACAGAGAGTGAATAACTGACTTCAACACAGAGCACAGTCACAGTCACAGTCACAAATCCAGCTCTTACATCTATCTACAGTTACCTACATTTGAGTTGAGCTAAGTATCTTGTAGTTCTCACACCTAATACTGTTGTAATACTGTAGAAAACCTTTAGGTGCTACAGTGCCAAAACAAATCCCTAGGCCCTGTCAGAAATCCAATGAAACAGTAAGAGTGAGACCACAGGTCACAACGCATGTCACACACATAGGTAGTTGAGGTATTCATCATAAAAGAATAGGACATTTTCAGGGCTGGTTCAGCATTGGATAAAGCAATCAATCTGGCTTGCAATTAGAACTATTATTCATTATTTAAAACAGTGGAATTCCCAAGATTCGGCTGGTACAGCAAAGCTCAACAGGAGAATGTGGATTCTCCTATAACCCAGGCAGTTGGTAGCTTAAGCCACACCATTTTTAAATAATGGCACATGATAGCATTATAACCTACTGTAGTGGTGCCATAACCAGGAGCTATAGTAGCCTGCATGGCGCAACCTGTCAAAATCCCATCCCATTTTCCAGTGACCCCTTTTTGGTCATATTACATGTACATGATTAAACATTGTGTGAACATTTTGGAACAAAGAGAAATAAACAGTCAGCTTGGAGTGGCATGCACCAGTCGGGAATGAAGCAGTACTGTATGATTTGTGTTTTTCATTAATTTGTCCAGCGTTTGTCCAGTGCTACTCTACAGTAAATCAGTGTTTACCTTGTCCACTCAATGTGCCGGTTAACCTTCAGTCCATGCCATTTCACAACTTAGGAATCACACTGTATAAAGTGGTAAGAACACACAGAGAACATTCTCAAAACATCTTAGGTTGAACACCTTTAGGTTGAAATGAATGATGGGAATTACCGTAAACACTGCATTGTAATAGTTTCAGCATACTTTTGCATTATACAGACATACCTCAGATGTGATGCTACATTTCTGCGCTAATTTAGACCTAAAGCACCAGGTGGGTGCACTCCCTAGGCACTCCCAGACATTCATGGATCAGTGAATCAGCTGTAGCAAGGGGAAACCAGGAGGACTGGAGCCGTTTACCCCTGCCTTGAACTGAATATCGTGTGAGAATGGTGCCATTTGACAACTGTATAGGCTGAAGTAACTCTTAGTAAGGCATCATGGACATCCGACTGAGAACCAACACGACAAAGTGTTACACTGTTACACTAAGCATAACGTGTAAGTGGGACAGTTAGTGAAGACCCAGGCTTAGAAACATATGTTGTTTGGAAAACAGTGGTCTATCTTACCATCAAAGCTAAACACAGCTGTAAGTAACAAGATCCCAACTCAATCAAAACAGCAAACCAGGTTCATGGGGTAAGAAAAGAAAAAGAAAACATTCTTCATGCACTGTGAGAATGGACATATAGATAAATGTAATTGATGAAGTCAATTTCCATCCATGAATGAAATGCGTTTTTGATTGAATAGAACTCTCATAAGTAATGTTAGTAGCTGTACAGTATACAGTGTCATAACAAAGCACACGGCAAAGGTGGTTTCCACTTCTATTGTTATGCTCTCCACGGTTCAGCAACTGCACAACCGTCATGTGTGGTGTGGTTTGGGTTTAAGCGGGGCGCTACTATGGCACAGCCTTGCGGCTGTCTCTGAGGATACCGTCCAGGCCATTGAGCTGTCGAAGGAAGCCTCGGTTGGGAATGACACCGCGGTGGTCCTTCACCGTCTTTATAGCCTCCACCAGGGTCAGGTTCTGCCTGATCATCAGGTAGGCCAACACCAGTGTGGCTGAACGGCTAACTCCCACTGCACAGTGCACCAGCACCTTACCTACAGAACACAGGAGAGAGAGAGAGAGGGAGGGAGAAAGAGAGAGAGAGAGCGAGAGAGAGAGCGAAAGAGAGAGAGAGAGAGAGAGAGCGAGAGAAAGAGAGGGAGAGAGAGAGGGAGAGGGGGGGGGAGAGGAAGTGAGAGAGAGAGGCAGAGACAGAGAGAGAGAGGCAGAGACAAAGAGAGAGAGAGAGAGAGAGAGAGAGAGAGAGAGAGAGAGAGAGAGAAAGAGATGAAAAGCTGAAGTTCAGCACTGGACAGCAACCTAACGGCTACTTGTATATGGACAGGTGTTCAGCAACATGGGCAGAGTCCATGCGATCATCGCCAAAGCAACTATCATTTCCTAATAGAGAATAAATCAGCAAAAGAAAATGAATCTCTCCAGCAGTTCTTTTAAAGGTCTGATTGGAGGATTAGTTGACTAAGACATGATACTTAGCAGGGTAACAGGAATCCACATGTAAACACATACACCTGCCACCGGGGGACATGCTCATTGTAATCCACGTAATGGAATAAAGAATGGTATCAAACACGTGTTTGATACTATTCCTGATTCTATGACATGCATTACAATGAGCCCATCCTCCGATTTCTACCTCCACCAGCCTCCCCTGACCTGCACAGGTAAACACACAAGGAATGGAGATCGGCTTAGATACACATGTAAGGCCCTGGGACATTAAACACAGAGAGAGGAGTAAGCATACACACACACACACACACACACACACACACACACACACACACACACACACACACACACACACACACACACACACTCACCTCCGCTGCTCAGCGCCTTGTGTATGAACTCTGCTGCAGGGTAAAAGTTGACACTCATGTCGAAGGTGGGGGAGTCATGAGCCTCGATGCCCTGGTAGGTGAGGTTCATGCCAGCGTAGTACTCTGCCCCGCCCCGCCACTTACTCTGAGCACAGTTCAGGATGTGGGTGATGCCGAGTTTGGCCAGTTCGCGCCGGTCTGACGCTATATCTCTGTAGTGGGATTTCAGAGATCAACCAATCAATCATTCATGGACAACCACTCAAACAATCTTTGTTATTCTCTGGAGAGAATGATGATTAAGAATAGTAACTTAAGGCTCTACTTAAGGCAAATAACTAAATATCTGATTTAAAGTTAATCAAAAGTCATCTTATTCAGGCATTGGTTACTGACTGGTCACCGATGTAGAGTCTCGGCCACACTTCATCGGCATGGTTACACGCCGTTTTCCCGGTGTAGAGGAGCCTTTCCAGCTCGGACACCGTCAGCACCGGCGAACCTCTCTCTGAATCTTTCCGGTTGGGAGATCTTGAGCTGCTCCGGGACCTGGAGAAACGGGACATGAACGCCATCTGGACCGCGTCTGCGCAGGCCACGCTGCGTCTGGAGGAAAAAGAGAGTCAAATGTTATCAGGCTATAATTGGCCACTATACCTTTTGACTGTAGGCTACCGTCATTTAAAATTACCGACACATTACCGACACATTACCGACACTTGTATTCGCGAATGTGACAATAGATTGTGTTAATAGGCTATCTTGATCAGCATTCTGGGATTCACGGTTAATCTGAATTTTAATAATCATGTGAAAATGTTCGTTGTTTTTACAACTGCCATATGCCTAAATGAGTAAAATCAGATCATGACATATCATAGCGTGAATAGCCTACCCTATTGAAATACAGATGCCAATTTGAAAAGGAGCTTGGTGCATTTTGCATTGCTGAAATACATTTCATTCCACTATTAAAATGTTGCTAATCAAAATGAGCAAAATTGTTCATCTTTTTTTTTGTTTGTTTGTTTAAATATATACATATTTTTCTCTGAACCTAGTTTTGATCTCGAATGATTGATGCAAAACAGTATCAACGATATAGCATACCAACGGCGTTCCATCCTTAATAAAACCGTGAACCAAAAACAGAAAACATCACCACACAAAACACGACATCAGCCCACCTTTTATCTCTGAATTTTCCTTTTCCCTCAGCCCTCACGATGGTGCGTCTCTCCCCTCCTCTCCTCCTCCGCTCAAACGCCTGCTACAGAGCGCCCATACCAGCGGCCATATTACATCTGTGGATGTCAACCCACACCTAACAGGTAGCACTAAAAACACTTCCAACAGGTGTCTAATAGCCCTATAGCCATAATAGCCCTCAGGTCTTATAACCATAACAACTCAACAAGAAGATAGTCTAGCACATGTGCCTACTTTAACAAAGCTATTTCTAGGGATTACTATGTATTTTTGGATTATGTAGATGTAGCCTATAAGAGGACGCCTATTTCGATTGTCTGTAATATATTCCTAATTTCTGAAATAAACTGACCTTTTAACCAGTTGCCTATGTAAAAAGGACTTCGCGACTATTCAACAGAAAATAGCCCAAGCTACTGCTCTTAGATGAAAGACACATATGATGGCATAATATTATTGACCGTGGTGCATAAAAGTAAAAGGCTATTTGTCTGAAATCTTATTAACATATTAATAACGTTTTATCTAGTGTGTGTGTTACATTTTCCTAATAAATTAATTGTTATTATGATGATGATGATGATGATGATGATGATGATTATTATTATCATCAGTAATATTATTGTTGTTGTTGGTGTTGTTGTTGTTGTTGTTAATACTAATACCAGCATTATTATACACGGATTGTGGTGTTTGTCGTCATCGTATGTCTTATTGAAATACTAGACTGAAGAAATGCAGTCTGGGTAAATTGCACCTCCAAGATAAAGAGTGGGATTCAATAAAGGTGAACATTATCAGCGCTGTTGTTTGTATTTTATGCGTAAAAGGAAATTATTATTTAATTCCCTCTCAGTATATAAGATGTGAGGGGCGTCTGGTTTGTCCAATAACAGCAGAGAACCAACCGCGTGTATTCACATAACCAGGAAGTGTTTCAATTGTCAATGCACGAGAATCCAATGACTTGAAAAACACTGACAGAAACTACATTTGTAAGAGAAAGACAAGGGGAACAAAATGAATTATATGCCAGGAACAGCCAGCCTCATCGAGGACATTGATAGTAAGTCGCCACACAGGTTTTAACTCCGCAGATATCCACACACTCCTGGCAGCCTGTTTGCTAGTTGCATGGTGGACAATGTTTCTGGATAACAAATGCATATTTGATATTAGTGCATAATATCTTCAAACATTTAGTCTAGACGTGCACAGATAATGACTCTTCTAATATGCAACCTGATGTGTACGTTTACATTGGTTACACCTTTCAGGTGAGTGTGTGGATACCATACCTGCACACTGTCAGTGCCTGACCATTGTGGAATATGCATAATTTGACAAATTTGTAATTTGTCTGCCCACGTAAAGACAAACATGATATCCCAACAAATGCCCACTCATGGCTCTCATGACAGTGTTGCATACTAAGTTTTAATAGCACCTGTTCCATTTACAGAAAAACATCTCGTCCTGCTTCGAGATGGAAGAACTTTGATTGGGTTTCTAAGAAGCATTGACCAGTTTGGTATAGTACTAGTACTCTTGCTTTGCATACAATGGCATTGCATTGCTCTGCACTACATTGCAAATTAAAACTTAAGTAAGTAATCTATGTCTCCATACTCTTGTTGTTTTTTTTAGCTAACCTGGTGCTACACCAGACTGTAGAGCGGATCCATGTAGGTAAGAAGTATGGAGACATCCCTAGAGGAATCTTCATCGTCAGAGGGGAGAATGTTGTCCTATTAGGAGAGATAGTAAGTGAGCTCTGGTGCATCTCAAAACTTACTGATTCAGTCACACAATGTTTCCCCCTTATTGTCCAGATAGGGCTCAAAGGCTCCTTAATAAATGAAGCAACATCCACCAGAATTGTCAGTAAAAAAAACTATAGGCTCTGCCTAGTAACATATGGTGATGATCACAGACTAATTTACTTAGTCAGAGTGTGTGTTTTCTGTGTAGGACTTGGAGAAGGAGAGTGACACATCCCTGCAGCAGGTGTGTATAGAGGAGATCCTGGAGGAGCAGAGACTGCAGCAGCAGGTCAAGCAGGAGGCAGAGAGAGCCAAACATCTGGCCCTGAAGGAGAGGGGACTGGCCATGCCACGCGCTGACATCATGGATGAATACTGATCGCAGACTAGGGCTGTATCTCAATCCTCAAGGTTGAAGTTGCCCTTAACTGCACATCTAGGGTCAGATTACCCTTCCACCAATCCTATCTTTAGAGTGGTGAAATGATCTTCAATCAGTGGTCAGGGGCAGCCTCTTCCTGGTCCCATGTGGAGTGAGTTTCCTGGAGACTTAATAGCACTTAAGATAATCTTAATTCCATTGTAGGATGAAGTTCAAGGATAGGGTAAAGATGATCTTAAAGCTTTGTGGAAACTTACTCTAGATGGGAGCAGGAAGAATAATAATAGTGGCCTCCTCTTCTAAACTCCTCCATTTGGACTGATCTAAAAACATAGGTAGGGGAAGGAAATATGGCACATATTAACTGGGGAGTTGCTTTTACCCCTTCAGTGCTTTTACCTCAATGCAGATAAAGGAGAGGAAACCAGTTTTGACTATTGTGATGCAAGGAAAGGTGGCGGTCCATACCATTGGGCTTACCATACCAGCTCCTGTTTGATTATTCTCTTCTTAACAAAAAATATATCCTCAAATTAAAAAAGAGGAGGAAAACGACAGACATGCATGTAGGAATGTTATAGAATGAGCTATGAAAAGTCTGATTTCTTTTCATTTGTTTTGTAGTATTGTCATAGGCTTGCTCACTACCTTTAACATGCAAGCAGATTCCAGAATCCAACTGACTAATTGGAAAACAAAGCACTTTTGTTCACAATCATAGTTTTATTATGTTTTTAAAGAGTGCCATGAAAATGGCAATGTACAGTATTTGGGGGGTAACCTTTCTGTGAAACTGGAGAGTTAACTTATTATAATTTGCCAACCATGTACAGATAGAGATTTATCAAAGTTGTACATCACTGAAAATGCCTTTGTTGTATTAAACACTTTTATTTTTTTGAATATTATGTATTTTATTCCGTGGTTTTTAGAGTTCAGTAGTTTATAGTGCTGGAGTACAGTCTTTCTGACGGCCAAACACGAAGAGTTGAATGAAGGGCGGCATTCATCTCTGAGAGGCGTGGGAAATGAAAGTGTGTTCGAGCGCTACACGTATTTATCCTCCTTGTGGCGCTGTTGGGCTAACCAATTATACTGTACACACATGCGAAACAACTGTAGCCAAATAAAAGTCGTGAATAGATCGTGAAATGCTCCCCAACAAACAGTTGGTTGCGTACAGTAGGCTACACCATATGGTCTTTAACATGTCTGTAACTTTATTATTATGATTTCAGTAGCCTTATTGTTGTAGTAATATAGCCTTTGCAACAGGAAAAACTTGAATGAAAAGAGGCGGTCCTTTTGAAATTTAGAATGACATCAGGAACTGTATTTAAAACCAAAACTCGTAATTGACAGCAGTGACTCCCCTCAGGTAAGCCAGTGCGTACCTGCAATCGTACGCGTTGGCTTTGACAGCGTGAGCGCCGAAACTTTTGAGTAATTTATTGTTTGAAGTTAGTTACATTTTTCGGATTTTAAAAACGATTTAATATCCTGTTATGCCACTACTTTGTTTGTTGTTTGAATTTGTTTGATATTGCGATCATTTATTTGTATGAAATACGGTATTTTAAGAGATATGCGGTAGCCCGTGAGCGCAGCTGTTGGAAAGCTAAGATAAGAGATAATTTCAAACGAATGACTTAAAACAAAAGTTTCCTCAATTTTTGGATGATTATTTCTATGGTCCACATCACTCTGCATCTATGGAGATCGAGAGCATGGTGGCGAATAGTGCACTGATCAGGGCCAGGGGAGGTAAGACATGTTTTTGTAAAAGAAAAAAGAAAAAAAATGATATGATTGTTATTTTTATTCGCTTGATTATTTATTTCTACTGAGCCATTCTGTTAGAAGGCAAGGAAAGTATTACAAGTATTACAAGCCTACAGCTTAGGTAGCAATGGGTATTGTATCAGTAAGGTCGTCTGAATGCTGTGGAGGCTTGAGGAACCATCTAAGAGAGTCATGTAGTGTCAATTATATTACAATTTGAATAATCCCTTTAATATCACATCTATAGTGGCAGTATGCTGCACAGAAGTCCTAGTAGTTTTTTATTGCAATTTGCAATTGAATTACTTCTTGGGCATACTCTAGTGTGCACTCATTAGACTACTGTAACCAGATTTGATTCAAGTCTCAGGTTAGGCTACACATCATACATGCATAGTTCAGACACACCGTAACCCTGCACAACCTACAGGCTTGCATCAGCAGGACTTGGTCTCTCCTGTGTGAGTGGGGATGTGACTCTGCGGGAATGCGCTTTCCTTTGAGTGAACCTTGCGTGCATGGTGGAGGAATGAGGAAAGGACTCTTTTAGATTAAGTCTGCTGGCGATTTTCACTGTCCTGCTTCCTTAACCACGCAGGTCTTAGATGTAGGCCAGGTATCACCCCATCACTTATTTGACATGATGAAACAGGTGAACTTAATGATGTAGAACAGGTTTCTTTATAGAAGGAAAGGTGTCAAGGATGTGAAAGGATTCACACCCTTTCACTACTTTCCCAGAACAAGGATGTAATAAACATTCTATGAAGTCTATGAAGAACTGATTTCTCTCTGGATTGGTCTATTTATAGTGTGTGTTTTGACAGAGGGTTAGGGTTAGGGTTAGGACTATACAGTACGGTTTTAGATTTTATAGGTACATTTTCTCACTTTATGACATCAAAGTATTACAACATCCATACTGTATGCCCCCAAAAAAAAAGGATTGTGCGTGCGTGTGTGTGTCTGCAAGGTTGGTGTTACTCAGCCCGATAATCACACTCTCCTTTCAACATCTGGATTATGATGACTAGACTCCATAGGTATTTTCTCCAGAGTGAGACACACACACCCTACCGTCCTCTCCAGTTGAGGAAGTGACAACCCACACAAAAGCACATGTCTCGTTTACAGGTGGCATTACCGCATCAGGGTCACGGTAGCAATGTGATAGGCCTGGAGCGTGAGTGTGTGTTGACCAATGAGTGTGGGTGTGTGGGTGTGTGTGTGAGAGAGAGAGAGGGAGGTCTGGGTGAGATCACAAACAGGTTGGACTTCTCTTTGGATTCTATCTATCATCAACATCATCATCAGCAGAGACTGAGAAGCTATGTATAGCACTGTGCAGATCTTTCTCACACACACACACACACACACTAACTAAACCACCTGGCGCTCACTCAGTGTGGCTCATATGAAGCTATCAAATATCTGTAACCCTACAATCATATTTTAGCCACATGAATCATATCATACACAGTGACGTACTGCTATAATGGTATGAAGAAGTGCAGCCTCCAGATGCATGGAGGTGTTGTGTGGTATCTAAGGTGTGCCATATATGTGCCTGAGAGAACGGTGGATTGCAATGTCGCCCCGCAAGCTCTATTCCTGTTCCTAGAGCTATTTATAGACAGCTCACTGGAGTGGAGGATGCCATAGGTCGGAAAACCTACAAACACAAATGCACACACACACACACGCACATGCACACACACACACACACACACACACACACACACACAAGAACCCAGCAATGGGTTTTCATTGACGTCAATGAGAATGGCTCACGAGTTAGAATTCCACCCTAACAGTGATAACATTGTTTAATACAGAAGACAGGAAGCTATGTGTGTATGCATCTGTAATTGCAGATATGTGTGCTCTTCAGGTTTCATGTGAGGAGTGCAGGTCAAAAGGTATTCCAGGTAATTTGCATGTACTGACCTGTATTACAGTATCAAACTTTTCACACCCCTTCCTCTCTTGTCTCCGTGTGCCATCTGTCCACAGGCGGAGAGGGGAAAGGGAGGAGTGTGAGGTGGAAAGAGATGCTGCGCTTCCCTCATATCTCTAAGTGTATGGAGCTGGCTAACAACATCGGTCAGTGTGTGTGTGTGTGTGTGTGTGTGTGTGTGTGTGTTTGTTTGTATGTCTCAGACAGTTAGACAGAATGTGTATCAGTGTATGAGGGTATAAGCCTGTGTGTGTGTGTGTGTGTGTGTGTGTGTGTGTGTGTGTGTGTGTGTGTGTGTGTGTGTGTGTGTGTGTGTGAGAGAGAGAGATATTAATGTCTAACGTGTAATGTATTTTTCTGGATAAAGACGACTCCAGCGAGGCTGTTATTGTGTGAGAGTTGTGTGTTATTTTGTTTGCAGAATGTATTTGTGTTTCTGTTACAGAGCGTGACTACACTAGCCTGTGTGTGATGCAGCCTATTGGCAGAGAGCTGTTCCATCTCTTCTGTGAGAGCAAACATGACCTGCAGCACTGCATCCCCCTGCTGGATGCAATGGTAAACTCCACTACACAGGGCTTATTTCACTATGGAGGACTTGGTATGGTCCTCAGAGGGGGAGAGATGCTGGAGTGGAATTAACCCTGATAAAATGCAACTGTAAATGTGCAATACTAAACTGATCTCTTCCCTATCATTTACTATGTAATTATTATTTGCTCAATACTGGTGGTTAAACTAACATTATTGTGAACTTACTCAACAAAAATTATGATAAACAAATTAACTTCTAGTCAAAGTGCTATCACTGAGATGTATCTGTGTGTGTGTGTGTGTGTGTGTGTGTGTGTGTGTGTGTGTGTGTGTGTGTGTGTGAGTGTGTGTGTGTGTGTGTGTGTGTGTGTGTGTGTGTGTGTGTAATTGTCTCCATCAGGAGGACTATGAGGTGAGATCAGATGAAGAGAGGATGAGTTTCGGCATCAGAATCATTGACAGATTCCTCAGTGGACAGGTAATGTCGACACAGACACATGAGGTAATGTCAGGTAATGTCGACACAGACACACCTCCCGGAGCTGGTTGTAATGAGGATTGCATCAGTCTTTTTTATTTGGCACATGTTTCTCAATGACCTTCCTATCACACCAATTCTGGGATAATGTACATGTTTTTGTGAAGTGTAATATGTTTTCTCAAAGTAGTGATTGGTGTATTATCATTTGTTATTGTCATTGTGTGTGTTTATATGGTGTGTTTGTCTATTTGTGTTAATTTGTGAGTGAGTGTGCCTGCGTGCATCCATTTTCATGCTTGTGTGTGTGTGTGTGTGTGTGTGTTGTCAGTCCCCTAAGTGTGTAAAGGTGTTAGTGAGCCATGGACAGAGGTGCAGGGAGAGTCTGACGGTCCACCCCTGTAAGGATGTCTTCACTGACTGCAGAGAGTGAGTCTTAAGTCTTACTTGTGTGTGTGTGTGTGTGTGTGTGTGTGTGTGTGTGTGTGTGTCTGTGTCTGTGTCTGTGTCTGTGTCTGTGTCTGTGTCTGTGTCTGTGTGCTTACTCCTCTCTCTGTGTTTAATGTCCCAGGGCCCTACATGCGTATCTAAGCGGAACTCCATTCCTTCAGTATCAGCAGAGCATGTACTTTGACCGTTTCCTGCAGTGGAAGATGGTAGAGAGGTCAGTGGTGTGTTTTATTGTGAATCACCTTCCTCACAAGAGTGACATCTTTACCCAAAACTAAATCAACATCCCCGCCGCCTACCCCTAGACCCCTAGATTGGGTCAAACATATTCAGATACAAATGTAAACTCCATTTAAAATAACATATTTCCACTCTCTCTCTCTCTCTCTCTCTCTCTCTCTCTCTCTCTCTCTCTCTCTCTCTCTCTCTCTCTCCCCAGACACCCTACTACCAAGCGCACATTCAGACAGTACAGGGTGCTGGGAAAAGGAGGGTTTGGAGAGGTACCGTAAGGCTGTTTTCACAACAAACAAACATATTGAATAAATGTCAACAGACAACTGACTTTAAAATGTTATGTAAACAGTCCCCCAAACTAAACAGTCCCCCAAATTACATTATGTGTCTCTCTCTCTCTCTCTCTCTCTCTCTCTCTCCCTCTCTCCCGCTCTTCTCTCACCCTCCCTTCCTCTCCTCAGGTGTGGGCGTGCCAGGTGCGTGCGACAGGGAAGATGTATGCTTGTAAGAAGCTGGAGAAGACCCATGTGAAGAAGAGGAAAGGAGAGTCCATGGCCCTCAATGAGAAACAGATACTAGAGATGATCAACAGCAGATTTGTGGTACAATTCTTCACACACTTCTCTCTCTCTCACATACACACACACACACACACACACACACACACACACACACACACACACACACACACACACACACACACACTAACACTCATTCTCTCTCTGCATGTAGGTCAGTCTGGCATATGCCTATGAGACCAGGCAAGCTCTGTGTCTGGTATTGACTATAATGAATGGAGGAGATCTGAAGTTCCACATCTACAACATGGGTACTCAAGGCCTAGACAGGGACAGAGTCCAGTTCTACGCTGCGGAGATCTGCTGTGGTCTACACCACCTACACCAGAGTGATATCGTCTACAGGTCAGTATGTCTGTGGTCTACAGGTCAGTATGTCTGTGGTCTACAGGCCAGCTCACACTAGTGTGTCAGCTTTCAGCTCTGACTATGCCTCAACACTGTCATGTGGATGCTTGTAACACAATATTGTCATACAGATGATAATGCATCCTATGGATTTCAGTCTTGTGTTTCATGTTTCAGGGATCTGAAACCGGAGAACATTCTTTTGGATGACAATGGTAAGTGGACATTTTTGGAACCAGTATTCACGACCAGTATTTGCTACTGTGTGCAGAGCCGGCTTAACCTATTATGGGGCCCTAAGCTCTGAAAGATTTCGGGGCCCCTCACCTCGCACTTTCTTCACCTCAAAGTTTCTGAGTAACAACCAACACATTTGGGGGGGGGGGGGGGGGGGGGGGCTAGTGGTTAGTGGCCCTACGCCCAGTGGCTCTGACTGTGTGTATAAATAGGTATACCACACGCAAACATGTAATACTATCTTGAGATGACTGCCTACCTTAGAACCAGATCAATCTGCTTAATTCTTCAAATTCCAGCAATGCAGCTTGTCCCTACTAAGCAGGAAATGTGGATAATAATGCCAACATGATAAGACCTCTCTCACGATCACACACACACACACACACACACACACACACACACACACAAGATTGGCTTTTCAAGGAAGTTAATCCTATGTGATTATCAGGTGTAATCTATTTTAAGGAACTGTTTGCACCCACTTAGCCTTGGCAGCGTTTGTAAGCTTGGAACAACACGCAGACAATTCCAAGCATACTACAGTAATTAGTAACTATCTTCCGACATACCGTTTAATTTCAATGCCAGCTACTACTCACTGTTATTGTCACTGTTGTGGGTTAATTACCTAATCGCCCAGAACAGTGAGAAAAAGCTGTTCATTATTGAATGCCACTATAAGCAATAAGTAAGACATACAGCCCACATGCTTGGAGATTGGCATACTTGGAGATTGCTTTGCTTTTTGCTTTGTTGTGTGTGTGTGTGTGTGTGTGTGTGTGTGTGTGTGTGTGTGTGTGTGCGTGTGCGTGTGCGTGTGCGTGTGCGTGTGCGTGTGCGTGAGTGTGAGTGTGTACAATATTGATGAATTCTCCCATGATCCATTTGTATTCCCGGTGGTCTTCAGGGCACATCCGTATCTCTGACCTGGGTCTGGCTGTGAAACTGCCTGAGGGGGATCTGGTGCGAGGCAGGGTGGGCACCGTGGGCTACATGGGTACGTGTCCCACTATCACTATCATTTGTGCTATCGTTTCTAAACTGCCTAAAGTTTGCATAAACGTTTACTTTGTTTTCAAAACACTCCCACTTGCCCTCAGCTCCAGAGGTGATTGGCCATGAGTATTACGGGATGAGCCCTGATTGGTGGGGCCTGGGCTGTCTGGTGTACGAGATGACTGCCGGACGGCCCCCGTTCCGGGAACACGGGGAGCGGATCGACAGATCTGAGATGGATAGAAGGATACAGGAGGAGGAGGAGGAGTATGGGAAGATGTTTACCAGCGAGGAGAAAGACCTCTGTCGCCAGGTGAAGCTCCAGGGTTCATTCACTCTCTTAACCTCCTAAGCAGGGGGATTCAAATACAGGCCTCAAAATCCACTGCACTGCTGCTTTTCATTTCTGCCTGGAAGTTGATTTATCAGTGTTATCTCTTGTCTTTCCCTCTCGATAGCTGTTGGCCAAAGACCCAAGGCAGAGGCTGGGGTGTCAGGGCTCTGGGGTGGAAGGGATTAAGTCTCATCCCTTCTTCAAAACCATCAACTTCAGGAGGCTGGAGGCCGGGGTTGTAGAGCCGTCATTTAAGCCTGATGTAAATTCTAACTCCTAACCTCTAACCCCTAAACCCTTCAACCCAACTGTAACCTGAAACCTTTCAAGCCTAATGCTGAGGTAGTATTGATGGATGCAAATATTAGACACAGAGCAAAAAGGAATACCCATTTGAGATGACCATTTGATTAGTGAACTTTTGAACCTAAATCCAAATGATGAAACCTGTTCCATACAACCTGTACCATAGTCTCCTGTGGTTCCCCTTCTTGACCATGTCTCAGTTCTTGTTTTTACCCCCCTCTCACTTTCCCTCCTCTCTCTATCTCCTCCCCCCGTCTTTAGCCCAGAGCAGTATATTGCCATGATGTCCAGGACATTGACGAGTTCTCCACTGTGAAGGGAGTCAGCCTGGACCAAACAGATGACAACTTCTACGCCAAGTTTAACACGGGCAGTGTACCTATAACATGGCAGAACGAGGTAAAGGACCTCTCTTTTTATTCAATTCAAGTCAATTCCACTGGAATCTATACAAAGGATGAACATCTGTGCCCCCCCCCCCCCTTCTCTCTGTCTGCCTGTCTGTCTGTCTTCTGTAGATACTGGAGACAGGGTGCTTTGAGGAGCTGAATGTGTTTGGCCCACAGAAGTCACTACCCCCAGACCTGGACTGGGACCAGGGCCCGCCCCTCATCAGTCCTAAGCGCAGCTTGCTGCACCGCATCTTCCGCAGACATGTGAGACATACAGACGAGCACACACACACACCCACCCACACCACCACACACCGTACTACGATGCCAATTATGCCAAGTTCAACATAGCCAATACATACTGTAGGCCTCTATAGTGAAGGTCTATTGATGTTGGGTTTTTTTCAAAGTAAAACATTTTGCTGCTCAACTGAACATCAGCCTATCACACCACAACAGATTACTACTCTTGTTGCAGCATCCAGAAGAGTCGAGTGACCCTTTGACCAATGAGAAATACATTGACTCAGCAGGCCTGCTCAGCAGCACCCTCTAGAGGTGGATACACTACCCTACAGCAGCCAGTCACCCCCGAGCCTGGCCCAGTACACGAGCCAGCCCACTGTACTGTACCAGAGCTCCATACATTAACACTGCCAAAGAAGAACATATGAATCTGTACTCATGTATTTGTCTCCATATCTTTCTCCTTCACCTACCCAGTCTCTTACTGCAAAAGTGAATTAGACAAGGAGATCTTAACTATTGAGATTTCCCACCAATTTACTGTATCTGTTTCTCCCACTCTTGAAAAAAGGTGTTGATATACTTTCTTGTATCAATTTATTGTTTCTTTGTAGCTCTGTCTTTATCCCCCAAATAAAGTCTGTCAATAATGAACACAAAACGTTGTAGATATTTGTCAAATGTTTACTTTATTAAAACCAGCATGAATATAAAACGGTAAATAAAAAAAACTGAACCCATTGGTAAAACACAAATAATTCATCTATGAGAACAACTAGCAAGTAATGATCATAATAGAACACACTGTACATCTGAATTAAATCAACATGGGAGAATACCAGAGTTGCAGACATTCCTTTTTTTTGATGCGTTATACTGTCCTGCACCTGATGAATTGAATGTGCATATTTTTCTACTTTTTCTTCATAACAGAACACAAACACACAATAGAGTCTGTTCATACTTGAAGAATGAGAACTCACAACTGGGTCTGTTTGACAAACATTACATAGCAGAATGAGAGTGGACACAAAAAAAAGAACTTCCTTGACTTCCAAGTTCTACATCAAAGGGAATAATATGCTTATTTTTATGGCACCACTTTGAGATAAAAACAAAATGATTTGTTATGTTGTGCTTGCTATGCATACAAACGTGATTTTACTGAACAGGAACTTGGAGGTGCCTTTAAAAGAACCATCTTAAATAGTCAGGCTTCTGTTTATGAGCAAATATTCAGAACCAAATATTACCCACACAAGTGTCAACCCATTTAAAGGTGGGTTTTTATTAAAGTAACCAATGACAGTAGAAGCAGACGATGTTATTTCTGGAATCCACAGAGACTGGTCCGGATGAACTATTGGCTGAAGAGATCCCTGGGGCCAAAGGTTTTTTGATTGGGCGTCTGTTGAGCTCTGGCGTAGAGTGTGTGTATGCGTGTGTGTGTGTGTGTTTATCCTTCCCAGGGGGGGCTGCGTCTCCCATCCACATCTGTCTCCACGTGGTACAGCATGTCTGCTAGCGTGTGCTCGATCACCGCCCCCCAGCCCATGTCACTCATCTGTGGGACAAACCCATGTATTTCATTAGCGACCAGTCAGGAAACAACTGCAGAATAACACACTGAAAGAGACTGATCGTTCTTCACTTGATGATTGGTCGCATTTGGTAACATTTCCATAAATATTGAGTGTCTGTGTGTGTGCGGACCCACCGGCTGGTACTTGATGTCCTTAGGAGGGTGTTTGAAATGTGGTCCAAAATTAACAGAAACCTAAGAGAAAGAGAAACTTTCCATTACAAACAGGTTCAACGACATTTATTTCCCAACAGTAGAAAATACAGGTATTTGTTTTTTTACACACACACACACACCCACACACACACGTTATACTGACCGTGCATCCTCTGTAGAGGGAGATGGCAGGGAAGTACAGCCCCTCAAACAGGTTTTCATAGGCCTGACCCTGGTTCACCCCGTTCTTATAGAACAACATCTGGAGGAGGGGAAGACAGGAGAGCCAACAACAGCAGTCATTATCTCCTGTCAATTACACTGGAATCTAGACAAAGGATGAGAATCTGTCTCTCTTTTTGTGCCCAGCCCTTTCTCTCTCTCTGTCTGCCTGTCTGTCTGTCTGTCTTCTGTAGATACTGGAGACAGGGTGCTTTGAGGAGATGAATGTGTTTGGCCCACAGAAGTCACTACCCCCAGATCTGGACTGGGACCAGGGCCCACCCCTCGAGAGTCCCAAGTGCAGCTTGTTGGACCGCATCTTCCGCAGACATGAGACACACAGACGCGCACACATACACACCCATCTACACCACACCACACCACACCACACCATACTCTTTTACAGCACAACAGTATGGGTGCATCTTCATACGGTCTTCTTCTTCTCATAGCTGCACTGACACTGGGGGTGAAAGGAAATTCCACATTGTTTTCACCTATCCTGTTTTTCTAGATCAGTGAAGAAGACAAGGAGAGGAAGCCGCAATAGATTTGACAGCAATAACCTGTGGGGTCAGAAAGGAGACTCACCCTGCTCGGGGTGATAGTCTTCAGGCTCTTCTCTGCTTTGTCCAAGTAGTCCTTCTCCTCAAAGTAAAGGTAGCTCTTGAACTTAATCAGCGCCTGAGAAAACACACACACACGCACACGCACGCACACACACACACACGCGCAGACGCACACACACACGGTGAGAGAGTTCAAGTCTCAGTATTGAAACAGAGTGTGAATATCCACTCAAGTGTCTCCACTAGCTGTTTGTCACAAGTTTTTACCTTGTCCTTGTATGTATCGGGCAGGGCCTTGGCAGTCTCTGTTCCATCAGGCAGTTCGATGAAGAAGCCCAGAGTGTCTCCCTGGCCATAGCCTGAGGAGAAGTGCTTCCCTATAGACTGGTGGAACCGTGTACCCTTCTTACTGCGCCATGAGTAGCTGAACTTGTCGTAGCCTAGAGGGGCCTGCAGGTTACCTGGAACACGAACACACACGAACACAGGCAAACAGGACATCTAAGAACACGTGTGCGATACTAACTTAGTGGTTAAGACCAGCGCAGCTGCAGTGTGTGTGTGTGTGTTACTGTACCTAGTGGTTGAGACCAGCCCAGTCTGGCGGCAGTGTCAGGGGGCATCTCGTCAATGGACACCTCAAAGTACCAGGAGCCCTTCCGTACCCCGTGGGACGCCCGGACCATAGAGTAGCCCTTCTCCCCCGTCACCGTCAGGCGGTCATCAGAGATCTTCAGCTGGGGGGCTGGAGAGAGAAAGAGAGAGACAGACACAGACTTCGTAACAGCATCCAACATAGTGAGACAATCCTAACAACAACAACAACAAAAAATCGACTTCTCCCCTACTCTCAAACAGGGCTGGAAGGAAAGCCTGCACAAACTGCAGCTCAACAGGACCAGAGTTGGTGAGCACTACGGTGAGGTGAGGTTACCTCTATCATGCAGTGCCAGCAGAACCCTCTCATACAGACAGGCTCTGTACAGGTCCCCAGGGATAGGTTTGCCAGCCCAGCAGTCCAGCTCCAGCTTCTCTGGGTCCGGGGCGTGGGGGTCTGGCTCTGCTAGGATGTAGCGGTAGCCATCCTTATTGAAGGGGTGCTCCAGGGGATAACCGTGGGGGGGCAGGCGCTGGGCTGAGAACAGAGGGTCGCTACGGGAGGTGGAAAGGGAGAGATGTTTGTGTGAATCATCAACTTGAACCGTTGATGACCAACGTTTAGGTGCCATGTGTGTGTGTGTGTGTGTGTGTGTGTGTTTTCTACCTGCGTGTTCTCTTGGCGGCTCCAGCTGTCGCTCCCTCCTGCTGCTGCTGCTGCTTGCGTTTGGCTCCTCTGCCCTTCCCGGGGCCTGGGGCCAGGCCACCTTCACACAACACACACACACACACACAGGTTAGGATTACACTACTGAACCCACACGCACACACACAAGACTTCGAAGATTGCGTATGTGCACTGCACATGGTGCGTATTCTGCACTTGGGCCTCAGCATTCAGGTATCAGCCAATGAAAGCAGGTTTATTAGGACGTGTGTGTGGTGTGTGGTGGTGGAGGGGGGAGAGCAGCAGGCACATAGAGGCAGGGATTAGTTCACACAGCAGCGGCCCAACACCAACAGCCTCCTCCTGTCCTACTTTATCATGGCCCCGTCCCAAATCAACCTCTCCACCTAGACATTAGCCCCTAGACACTATCCCTTGGAACTTCTGATAGAAGTGAACGGTCAAAGTTAATTAACAACTGGGTAAGCAATGGCTAGGAATTTCACAAAATTGCTTAGACTAATACCCATCCGATCCTTATAAATCTATGAGAAGCATCTAAGGGTAGGGCCTGTGGGGTCATCTTTAGGTGAAGAAGGATGGAAGAAGGCCACTTCAGAGTATTTGGTCAAAGCCCACAGCGCAAATCCAAAATGGCACCCTATTCCCCACAAGAAGTGCACTGCAAGAGGAAGAGAATGTCATTTGAGACACGGCCAGGTTCTCAGGCTGGGAAATAAGAACCTAGGAGCAGCAAGCCAGAGGGCATCATTCAATCAGTCCACCAATCAAAAGCTAAATCAAAAAGGGCAAAAGCTTCAGGGCACCAGACATATGCGGAGAGCGGGGTGGGGTGGGGGGGGTTACAATTGGAGCAGGATGAAGTTGTCTATAGACAATGATCTAAGGTCAGTTTTCAGTTTTCCCACTTATAATTATGGTTGGGATTGAGGGAGGGAAAGCTGATTAGATCTGTGCATACAGGCAATTTCTCCCAGGAGCGTCACGATTGCACAAAACACACAGCTGTGAAAACAGCACATATTCACCTGAGAAGGTAGATCCACCTGGAATATAATGCATAGCATTTAAGATTGCCCAAATGATTGAAAGTAATTTAAGGAGACAAAATGTTTTAGTTTTAGAGTGGATTTAACTAACATTATATAATACATTACTACTCCCTGTTAAAGGGGCCCTCCCTTCATTGAGCTTTACTCTCAACTAAATGTCAGTCATCACTATCAATCAGGCTGTGTGTGTGTGTGTGTGTGTACCATTGAGGCCTCCAGGGGTGGGGGCAGAGGTGGTCTGTTTCTGGTTGTCGTAGGATGGTCCAATGTTCCCCAGATCCTGTCAAGATAGCCAACTGTCAGCATCACAGCAGACCTCATCAGGCAGCAACAGTATTAGAATGGGCAGAACGTACATTCACTTCACACATATGTTCCTAGGTCAGCATCTATGTTGGAGGTTTCATTTGGTGTAAGAGCTTTATTTAAGTATAAACAGTACAGAGGTAATCCTGTGTGCAAGTGTAATTCTTGTATTGTGTGTGTGTGTGTGTGTGTGTGTGTGTGTGTGTGTGTGTGTGTGTGTGTGTGTGTGTGTGTATACCTGGTCCAGCAGGCCAAACTTTGGATAGTCTTCCTCTGGGTCCTTACTGCCTGGGTCAGGGTGCTCCTTCACCAGAAACACATCCCGTTCTTTACTCTGAAAAACACACAAAGGGACGTCTACTCCTCAGTATTTGCACTCACCTGTTTTTCAAAACATAGAACCTTTGGTTGGCGAGGAAATTATCTCGTAATCACTAGATAACGTGTGCTAGATTACCATAGTCTTCACTATGTTGTTGGGCCAGGTTAGTTTCCCCGGTCTTTGACGGGTGGTCATGCACTCCCAGTACTTATCAATGAAAGGTATGATATCCTGCAAAACAAAAACAGGAAAACATCTCACAACAATCCATTTATCAAAGCTGTTATGACATGACGCCCAAATAAGGAGCGACTGGTCATTCACTGTGCAGCAGGCATTGCAACAAGACCAGATGGAGACAAGCTAAACAGAACAACTAAATGGCATGTTTAAAGATTGGCATTCAGGACATCAAGTGTCCCTAATGATGAGGTATTGCCAGGTCATATCATATAGTACAGTATGTTGTGTGTGTTCAATGTTCAGCTTATTGAGAATACCCACCTTATCTTTGGAAAACATGGTCTTTGGGTGCTCCTCCTGGGTCCTGGACCGCCATGTTAGGTTAGCCAATCCTGTGAGGCACATCTCCTTCAGGTCTGAGAAACACAGATAATCAATACCACATCAATGACAGATCAACACAAATCTTTGATTTAAAAAAGATGCTACAAAATGGAAGTGGATAGTTAAAAGAACCAAATATAAATTAAATCCATTTATATTATGATCATTATGCAGATTAGTAAGGCCCAACTGCGCTTTGGCTAAATCCCAACACTCACTGGCTTGTTTCCTGAGGAAGTAGGTGTTGCCACTGTGATGGCACACATTGCAGTGGAACACATAGTTGGTCATGAAAGGAAGGCAAGTTCTGTAAAGAAATGAGAGAGAAAGACTGATCAAACACTGAAAGGTCATATCTAATATGACCGTGGTGGTCTGCAGAGAGCAAACCTACATCAGACACACTCCTCCCAACCAATCAGATAACCCGATGTAATACCGTTGCCAAGCCATAAAACCTGACTGTTCCTCAGATAGACTTACGCAGTGTCAATACTGAAGGTGTCTGCAGTGAACCACTTCATACACAGGGCACACTGCAGCTCCACCTCACCCAGCTGCCTCCCACTCTCCTCATCACCTGACCCAGTCTGGGCATCAGCCGCCTCTGATCCCTCACCCCCTGTGTCCTGGGGAGGCAGAGACAACAGAATAGCTCAGTGTTTAACCCAATTGTTATTTTATAGACTTGTGTAGACAATAAGTGCTGTTGCTACTCTCTCTGTAAGATAATTCAGAAAAGCTTACAGAAGTGCACAGTAGCATAGCCCTCTCAAATTCCAATGTTCAAATAAAATGTGCATGATATCAGGGCTTCATATGCAGTGGAAAGGGAGTTGATGCACATTAAAAATAGTAATTTGTCAAATTTTCCAAAGATGTAATGATATATTTAATACCATCGCCTCTTTGCCATTCGAGGACTCAGTCTCCATGTTAGCTGTCAGGTCTCCAAATGCAGCATCACTGAAAGTAAACACACGAAGTTAACTAAGTTGACTAACTGGTTATCATTATGACATTGCCTAACTAACGCTGACTTACATGTTAACTGACCTTGCACCTCTAAAATCCTCTTATTTAGTGGTGCAAAGAGGACAGTACACTACAACAACAAGCTAAGTTAGCTAATGCTACCTGTCATTCATTGATTCAGTCAGTCACACAGAAGTAAGTTGCCAGCAATACTGAACCAGAATCAGATATAGCTAGATATACGAAATGAGGTAGCTACTTAGGTTTTCCTGCTTTTCAAGTTAATAGGTAGGCTAGCTAAACATTTACTACTACATTACATCAGCCAGCTGTATAAAGCAAATCAGTTAGCTAGCTAGCCTTTGCATCACTAGTAGCTAGCTAGCCTTTGTATCACTAGTAGCTAGCTAGTTTGTTGAGCGCTGCATGTACTATAATCGTAATGCTTATGGATGTTTATTTATCTAACTGTCTACAAGAATATCTATATAATATCACATCACAACGATAAACCTTCTAACGGAGACTCACCCCTCTCCAGTCTCTGGTTCAACAACAGATGCACTACCCGCCTCTCCCTCCGACGCCATGTTTCAAGTCAATGAAATAGTACCGCGAGATGTTTGGGATAGGGTTAGAATAACGCTGACTTGAGGTCAGTTTGTATTTTTGCGTCTTGGGGATTTATATGGATGTAGGGTGTTGACAGCTGAGTGTAGATCAGTAGAAGTGGTATCCCTCACCATTTCATATTGGTAGAAACTTCTATTGCTGTTATTTGTTGAGGTGCTTTGCTCTGAAAGCATGATTGGGATAAATATCACTTCTATTTGGTCAATTCTGAAACGACATTTAAATTAGATTTCAAGTAATGACACCTTATAGAAAATGAATGCCACTTTTCAATTATGGTTTAGAATTTAAAACGATGCCTAGAATTGACTGCAATGAAATGAGTAAACAATGACCACAAAATGTATAATGTGGTCAAAACATCCTTATTACCACCTTCAATGCTAATATAATGTAGGTATTTATGGTAAGTGTCCTCTAAGCGTGTGCTTAAATGTAGCAAACAGACAGTCCATAAAAGAATCCTCCTGCTGTGGAATGTAGAGGGTGGCCTGGCCTGAGTGCTGTATAAAAGTACTTTTACTTCGACTGTGTCCCCTCCTCATTGTCATTGTATTGGAGAGTGGAGAGACCCATCTGTTAGGTGGAAGAAGAATGGAAGGAGGTGATATTAGTTACCAATAAGACACCCCCTGTTATGCCCATTCAGTTCTCAATTACAGCATGACTTAGGACACATTTGATATCCATCTAAATATGAATGAAAGGAGGGAGATATGGATGAATGCTAGGCAATCCATTTCACCTACTTTAGTTATTTAACTACATCTTTTCAAAATACATGTTGGGAATGTTGGGAATTAAATTCCAGTGCAACCTTAATTTAGATTAAACAAAAGGAGACATATGCCTTCTAGTGCACTGTAGAACTGTATAAATGTTTTAATGGGGAATACAAGGAGGATACATATTCAGGATTGGTTTCACCTCTGTGGTATATGTTGACTATCTAGCTGTCTCTCTAGCCTCCTCTACTACTCTCTTTCTCTCCCACCACTCCTCTCTTCTTCCTCATCCCTTCCACACTCATTCTCTCCGCCTCTGCATCTTTTCTCCCCCTACCACTTCTCCTCTTCACTTCCCTACCTACATCTACCCACTCCCCCATTTTCTCTCATTTTCTCCATCTGCATCTTTATCTCTCCATCTCAGTCAACTCTTCTCCCCCTGCGTTCCTCTGTTACCGTGGTCCTGTTGGACAAAGACTTGGGTCAGGGAGGGTCAGGCCTACTGGTGACATCTGCTAATTGTCCTGGTGGGCCGGCCTCTCTTCTCCTCTCAATACCAGCCACTCTGTGGGTGTCTGTGGCTAGGAGGATGCTGGCAGCTGCCACCCTGTCCCACCTTTACGACAGCCTCCACAGGGTCATTTACCCCCTATCTCTGCCCCGAGCCCTCTGCCCCCCACTGTTCAGTCCAGGGCTGGGGCTTAGTGCAGGGCAGGCATATACTATGGGGACTATTGATCAGTACAATGAATATACTAATTATGGACTACGGAAATTACTATTAGACAGGCTTTAAAGTGCTTAGTGCACTTACAGTCTACTTATGATATGTAATGGCTGTCAACTGTTGTGAGTGCATACATTAAACCAGAGCATGCAGAAATCTGGAGCAAGTGAGAAGAATGTACAGTATTCAAATTGGATAAACTCCTCTGTGTATGTCTGTGTGAATGAGTTTAAATTATTAATGATGACAATCATCATTATGGAGGATAAAGATAAAACTAAACAGGAGGTTTGAGGATAATCATATTGTGCCTTCTGTTAACATATAAGGGAAGTTTTATAAAAGCATGTGATGTAAAGCAGTCCACAAAAGGACAGTCCTTATCTCTCAGAATGTGTAGCAGATGAATAGGCTAAAGGCCTATATATATGACTATATATATATGACTATATATATATGACTATATATATATATATATATATAATTATTATTATTATTATTATTTTTTTCTGTAGACAGGGATATATACTATAGTTTTACATTATATTTACATTTTTGATATTTAGCAGACACCTTTATCCAAAGCAACTTACAACAAATACATTTGCCTAAGTAAGTGAATCATCTATACATCAGTCATCATAAGAAAAACAAATCTAAGCTAGGACATGGGCTATTGGCAGTCACAATCCTAGAAGAAGGAAGATTTTTTTTAAATGTATTTACAGTAGAGAATCTGTACTACTTGACTACTGCGTTGCAATAGTCAAGTAGAAACCATGTGAGGAAATTACCGAGCCATAGATTTGGTATAGAGGGAGAACAGTAAGGGCCCTAGGATGGAGCCCTGGACGTCAGTGGTGAGGGCTCGTGGAGAGGACAGCGAAGTGGAGGAGAGGGCAGAGCCGGAGATGCCCAGTTCTGAGAGGATGGAGAGAAGGATCAGGTGGTTTACTGTGTCGAATGCAGAAGACAGGTCCAGAAGAATGAGAACAGAGAAGAGGGAAGAAGCTCAAGCAGAGTGAAGGGCCTCTCCTGACAGCAAGGAGAGCAGTCTCAGTAGAGTGCCCAGCCTTAAAGCTGGATTGGTGAGGGTCAATGAGGTTGTTCTGAAGGAGATAGTGAGACAGTTGGTAAGAGACAGCACGTTCAAGGGTTTTAGATAAGAAGGGGAGAAGGGATACCGGCCGTTATGGACAGCAGACGGGTCAAGGGTTGGTTTCTTGAGAAGAGTCTTGACTCTGGCTGTCTTAAAGGCAGCTGGGACAGATCCTGTGGATAGAGAGGAATTGATTATGGTGGTAAGGAAAGGAAGGAGGTATTTGGAAATGGATTGGAGAAAATTGATTAGTTGCCCTGCTATTATGACCAGATGGCCTATTGCTCTCATAACTTTGTTTGTTCGAATTGTGTGGGCTTCTAATTAAAAAGCTTTTTTACCACAAAGCTATACAGGTTAACTGCATTCAATAAAAAACACAAATGTTTCTATTGATATTCAGACACAAGTAAAGAAACGCCACGTTCCCTTCAAGAAGAGTCGATTAATTAGCATCACAACCGGGGTTCACGTGTCCTACCAGCGTAAAATCACACAATTGCAAATAATGACAAGGCAAACGACAAAAAGGAACACGATTGTAAAGAAAAGGGCACATTTTACACAGATGCCCTGCAATAAATAACTAGGAGAGCTGAGCACCAGCTGAGCGCGTGGCCGTGTGCATTAACATTTTAAAGTGCTCGCGCGGGGGTTCCACGGGGCCGAAGTGTGTGATGTGTGTGTTTGCGCAGGAAGGGAATGCGTGTGCCGTGCTTGTCTTGAAGGGCGCAGTGGTAGGCTATACACTTGTTGAACTTTTTATGTTGTGAATCGTTTCTTCTGTAATGTAAATGTATGCGCGTCAGCGACGTGTGCTGGTCCAGTATAAATAGATGGAGCTCGAGAGCAGCATGCATCAGGGGAACGCAGGTGCACACGTAGTGGATCTCTAGATTTCATCCTTGAATAACGTACGTGTCAACCAAGTTAAGATGCAGCAAGACAAGTTACCACACATCTCCAAAACATCTTTCTCTGTGGAAGATATTCTGGACCCCATTAAATTCACAGGGAAACAGACCCGTGCGTGCCAGGGTTCAACTCCAGAGAATACAGGTGAGATTTGATTTTTTTCTGGGGCACTTGGGTCGAACACTGTTCTTTATCTAGTGTTAACTAGGCATAGAGCTGAGGTTGTCCCTGTTGTGGTTTTATAAAAAAGGAAAAGCTGACCTATGAGATTTTTTACGCGCAGAAGTTCAATTTTCAGCAGTTTAGTCAAAGACTTGCTATTTGCCACGAGAGACCACTGTTGGATTACTTATGCCACTTACACGGCATTGGCACAGGAAAAATGAAAAAGAATGTGACTGACTTTTTTTTATAGGCCTACAATTTGCATGTTCTTCTCATCATAGGTTACATATCATAACACCATTCATTTACCACTTAGGCTATTCATCAGGCATTACCTCAATGAGGTAATCTTTTCTCTGTTTTATTTCAGGTTGCTTAACCGTCCCTGAAAACAGAAGGGAATTATTGCCAAGTTGTCCAGCCAGGAAATGCAAAAGCGCAGTGGATGCAGATGCGTCTACATGCGAGACCCGCTCCGTGCGCCCTATCTTGGAGGATTCCAAGGGCAAAAGCCGTCGAATCCGCACAGCGTTTACTGTAGAGCAGCTCCGGGTTCTGGAACAAAGTTTCCAGAACAGCCACTACCTGTCGGTGTTCGAGCGCTACGCCATCGCCACGGCTCTTCGCCTCTCCGAAACCCAGGTCAAGATCTGGTTCCAGAACCGACGCACCAAATGGAAGAAAGAACGCGAGGGAAAAGTGCCCGAGGAGCAATATTCATGTGGACTCAGATGCTCACCTCCTACCATGTATTCAACCAACCTGCCTTTCAATCCAATGCATTATCATCAGGGCTCACAATTTCAGATAATTACTTCTACGCCATCAACCATTCTGGCACCGTACAGCCATCATGCGTATTGACGAAAAATGATTGATCATTCCGCAGAACATTCAAGATAACATGTAGGCTGTAATATAAAATAGGCTGTAATATACAATGAAGTTTTAACCTGCTATATCATAAATGTATTTGTGCAATATACTAATAGGCTACTGTATATACATATTTATAATGAATTACTATTTATGTACTATTTGGTGTTAAAGCCAATGAAAAACTATGAAATGTTAAATGATATTTTCATACAATTAAAAAGCTGATAACTTATTTTGTTACATGTCCACTTTAAGATAACATATTTTCTTTCTAAATAAAAGAGATAACAATTATTCTCCCTGCTTCTTTCATGAGCCCAACATTGCCCAGCAACACACACCCACACCTGCACCCACACGCGCACACACACACACACACACACACACACACACACACACACACACACACACACACACACACACAAACACACACACACACACGCCAGCAGAGAGGCATAACGATGCAGCAGATATAAGTCATAGCAACCAGTCTTTCCAGCAGTTTCCTGGCTAATCATATGAGAGACGCTCATAGAGGACCATTTAGAGACACACACACACACACACACACACACACACACACACACACACACACACACACACACACACACACACACACACACACACACACACACACTCACTCACACACACACACACACACACACACACACAAACACACACACACACACACACACACACACACACACACACACACTCACTCACACACACACACACACACACACACACACACACACACACACACACACACACACACACACACACACACACACACACACACACATTGAATCTGACGAGCCAAAGCACATCTGTGTGCAATCTAGCACATGCTCTGTGTTATTCTCAGATGTCAGAGATGGCCATCGGTTATGGCCCCCTCACTATCCATCCGATACCACCAGCTTTGAAAAATCCTTTGTTGCGTTTCAGATTGAAGACTGACATATAATCCTCAATGATAAGCAATGCTAAATGGTTTCTCATTTTAGGTAACTCCAAAATGTTTAAACCCCTGGAACCTCTAATAAAATGTTGTTGAATAGGTTTGATTAAAATATGTGATGTCATATTATTCAGATCAAATATAGTCTATAGGTTTAATATTCATCTACATTGTATAAAACAAAACCAACTGTTTTAAATAGAAACAGACAATGAGGATCTACCTTCCTTTCCTTACACAATCTGTTGTTGCTTGTAACAGCTGTACATGACTAGAATTGTGTGTTTTAGTTGGACTGGATGGACATTGCTGTTCCAGTAATAGAGTTATCTTGGTATGACAGGGTACAGCACACACACACACACACACACACACACCTAGTGGCTTTTTGCAGGTGCTGGACATCCAAATATGAATGGTCAACAGCAAAAGAGAAGAATCTGCACTCTGCAGTATACAAAGACCTAAGGGTTGAAATCAGTGCAGTGAGTGGATCCCCCTCTCCTGCAGATTGTTTTATTAGGAAGTTCTGAAAGATAATTTACTTCACGGTCACCAGGCACTAACTCTGTATTAGAAACAGATGGACAGACTGGAAAAGAATGCAGAACATTAGACATAATACTAGAAGTGTGTTTTCGTTATGTATGGACCCCAGGAAGAGTAGCTGCAGCAATTCCAACAGCTAATGGGGATCCTAATAGACTAAACCAAATAGGACATTTGATCTGTCATTGATTTTTGTTTATTTTATTGGGACAAATATGTGGGGTTGTCGGTCCATTTTGAATCATAAAAGGCTGATGTTTTTTTAATATATTTTTTTAAAATTAAGGGTTAGTTCTCTCACAAATCCCACCGACTGTATTATGTAACTACTTTGTCTAAAACACACAAACACACACACACACACACACACACACACACACACACACATGCAAACACACGTGTCGTGGGAATGGCATGAGTCTCCCCTGTACTCAGTATCTAGTACTGACAGCAAAGCCAAAAGCGACTTACAGCAAATACATTTGTCTAAGTAAGTGAATCATCTATCCATCAGTCATCATAAGAAAAAGTAATCTATGCTATTATGGAAATGAATCAGTTTTCCATGAATATAAGATATTACTAATTAGCCTGGGTGATATGTTACATGTTACAGTAATGAAAGAAAAGTGTCTCCATCCTTAAGGCGTCAACTGAAATACCCTCCAAACCATGGAGGGCACAATGGAGGCACAATGCCTTAATACGTAACTCTCACACATCACATGATAACGAGGTATCTAGGACTAAATACTTACATGACTAAAGTGCCGTCCAAAGTTCATAACACTTTCATTAACATGTGCTGTGATCTAAATGATAACAGCTCTCTATCCTCTCTTTACGTCAGATACATGAGCTGGGTGCTGAGCTTTGATGCTGGGCGCTTGATGAAGTAAAGCAGAACGGAATGTCATCCTGACAACTGTCTGTAGTCTGACTAAGTCTTGTGTCTAGAAATAGAACACTTAGATATCCCCACATCAGATTGTAGTTATTGTAGAAAGTAGACATAAAGGACTCAATGGTCTCTTCTGTATGGCCATTTCAGGTTTTTCACGAGGACACTTCTTTGAGACTTTTCTTGTGAGCCATTGAGTAATGAGTAAACATAACCAGCTCTCCAGTCCCTAAGCTGAGATGCAAAAAGAATCAGCTGCAACTCACCAGTGGGTCCCGACTCACCTTTGGGGAACACTTGTGCAATTAATATTTTTTGCATAGTGCTTCGACAGCTCACATCCCTCTTTTCTGTCACTCCTCCCCCCCCCCCCCCCCCCCCCTCTCAGCTCTTTATCTCTCTTTTTTTGCTTCAGTGCGATGTAAGAAGCAGAGACAGGTCTCGACATCTCTTGTTCGACCTGAAGGCATGTGGGGCTGTTCCGGGTTGTTTTGGTCAGTGAGTGTGTCTATGTGTGTGTGTGTGTGTGTGTGTGTGTGTGTGTGTGTGTGTGTGTGTCTCTCCAGGAGGTCTGCTTAAATGCTTACTCCCAGCTACAGAACTTGGATGCATTCTTAAACATATAATTTGTTTTTCTCCTTTTGCCTGAGTAAATGCTTTTTTTCAGGAATCATGAAACACTTAGAAATGGCTCCTCTCCTCTGAAAAATATCCCTTATGTGTGTAACAAAATGTTTTGGGGGAGAGGTATCAAAACAGCTTTACTATAATAACATCTACACGAACTACAACAACTCTTGTTACGTTCCATTACTACTCTTCTCTCCTATTCTTTTTTCTTTCTCTCAGTTTTTTCTCTCTCTCTCTCTCTCTCTCTCTCTCTCTCTCTCTCTCTCTCTCTCCGACCTTGGAATGTGACGTGTGAGTGCTCCTCCCCCTGAATGCAGAAAGAGGGGGGGGAATAAGGTAGAAATGCCTGCAGAGGAGTGTATCTGTGAACGAGGGAGTGTGTGAGTGAGGGAGGGGGACGGACAGGAGCAAAGCTGGGAGGTGTGCTCTACTGCTGCTGAGACTCAAGACAGCTGCGTTTCCTTTCCTCCACCTCTGCCAGGAGGCAGCTTTAAAACCTTCAGGCCCACAGCTCTCTCCTCCTCTCCCCTCTCTGACACACCACCAAACAGAACAAAGCTCTCTACATTTCTACAAAGCGAAGCTGTCTACTCTGTTCACGGCTACTGGAACTAAACCAACCAGAACACACCTCTTCAAGACTCCTCAAGACTAAGACATCTACAGAGACATCTGACAGAGACATCTACCCGCCGACTGTTGGATCTCTACACGTGCAGGTCATCTGTGACTTCCCACTACCTGTGTGGGAGATTGTGGGTGGGCTTGGCCTGGTGACACTACAACAGGAGTTTTGGCATTTGGTCCTCTGTGTCTGTTTTCCTAGTTTGGTCCTAGACTGATCTTACTGGGTAGTGGAGGTGGAGATGAAGGGGTCTGTGTTGGTTCTCTGGGTCTGTCTGGCCCTGTGTTGGGTGCTGGTCTCTGCTGATAGTGTGGGGACACATGACACTGAGGAGGGCAAACACTTGACAGGCCAGTCTCAGGTGAGAGCGGCCAGAGGATTAGTAGGGCATGGGAGAGAGGGGGAAAAGGAGGAGGGGGTGGAGGAGGAGGATGTTGCTATGATGGACGAGCCTGCTGTAAAGGTAGAAGAGGAGACCAAACCCAAGAAGAAATCGCCTGAAGAGGTGGAGGCAGGTAAGAGATGACTTCATTTCTCTCTTTATCTCTCTCTCTCTCTCTCTCTCTCTCTCTCTCTCTCTCTCTCTCTCTCTCTTTCGCTTAGCCTTGTCAAGAACAGAAACCATTGTAGAACTTTCAGCTGCGTCAGACTGCTCTAGGGAAGAAGATAATGAACTTCAGACACACAGCTGGACTTCCTCACTAGAACACATGTGGGACCAGACCCATGTTTTATCCAAACTCAAGATATCGAGACACAGAGTCTGTTCAGACACACAAAAATAGAGCTCAAGTTTGTGTGTGTGTGTGTGTGTGTGTGTGTGTGTGTGTGCGTGTGCGTGTGCGTGTGCGTGTGCGTGTGCGTGTGTGTGTGTGTGTGTGTGTGTCTGTCTGTCTGTCTGTCTGTCTGTCTCTCTGATAGGGTGATAACTAGTTCAGAGGGTCTTAATGTCCTCCTATTCATATCCTTCTTTCCCGCCTCTCCTTCCCTTCCCTTGACATCCCTCCTCTCTACTCTCTAATTTCACTCACTGCAGAGCAGTGTGAGTGAGACAGGAAAGCTGTAATCAGTCAGCCAGGCAAACAAATATTTAGTTTACATTGAGAAACCCACACTGTTAACTTATCTGTCCTCATGCTCCCAGCTGCTGTTTTGAACAGAATGCTTCCCTCCCTAGTAGAGTACTTCTCCTCAAAGAGCAATTTGTTTAGCAGCACGGAGACATACTGTATAAACAGTCTTCCTGAGCCTTAAGATTTATTTTAATTGTGCCACCTCATGTGGTTGTGAGTGTCTGCGTGGTGTGAGGGTGAATGTTAGATGGATTCAGTCTGGAGGTGGAGATTTGCAGCAATATACACTTAGCGGTTTGACAGCATTTTATTGGCAGAAGTAACTCATCTCTGCTTCTATGACCTGGATTCAGTCCACTAGTCCACCATGATCAGCCTGCAGATTTGTGAAAACATTATTTAGCAATTTGATTAAAACAGTTGTATATCTGTCATTTGGTGAATTGAAACATACAGTAGTTGTGCAAAATACGGAATAAGAAATATTTCCAAAGTAGCTTTCTATAAACAAGGAGGCAGGAGAGGGGTTTGACAGCCCTGTTGTAACAATGGCACTGATATTCCATGTGCGCCATTACATTTTCCATCGCAAGAAGCAAAACCACAAGCCATGGTAGTTCTTTCCAAAACCATTCATGGGTGGTTGAATCAGGTTTCCTTACAAAAAAGGCAGAGTTGGCAGAACCTGAAACCCATGAGATATTTTGTTGGACTGTTTAGCTTGTACTGCAGATCATGATGTCTGCATTAATTTGAAAACACAGAATTGGTAGGCATAACATGACCCATCCTATGCATGAAGGAAAGGATAGGATAAAGGAAAATAGATGAGGAGTGAATACATTCTAGTAGTATAGCTCACTAAATCCAATGGCCTTGTCCCAACTAACCACTTCTAATGTCTGTCTCCAATTTAAAATAGGCTCTGTCCCAACACTGTTTTATAGTCCTCATTCCACATCCGCTTACTTTATGACTGATGTGAGTAGCTGGAAGCAATATGGTTGATATACACTGCATGCTAACTGACTATGTATGAATGTAGTATGTGTCATAGGAAGGTATGTGCCGTCTGCATGTGTTGACCTGATGGGAAATGGCAAAGCTGGAGAAGACAGAGTTAGACTGAGGTAGAAACTGGTGATGATTCATTACATTAAAAGGGTTGCAGTAATTTAACTTTACTGCCGGTGGGCAGTAACAAGTGGAAAACCATGTCGATCCGTGTGCCTAGCTGGCTGTGTAAGGATGTTGACATTTAGAGATGTAGGTAATCTTATGATCTCATCATGGAACCAAAGCAGATCTTGAGGACCAGGACCAGTCTACTGGGAGAAAACAAGTGCCTCTCTGTGTGTTTTAGGCCTATGTCTGCCAGGGGAGTCTGAGGACTGTAATGTAACAAGACAGGACATGAACGGTCTCACTGCTTATGAACTGCTTATAAACCATCTAAAACGGCTTATAAACCATCTAAAACTCCTATGCATTATTAGTCTTTTATCTATAGTAACTATAAGTCATTAATTACAATGACATTTAGGTTAATCACATTACATTACATTACATTACATTAAATCATGAACAACTAGTCATACACATACATATTATTATTATTATTATTATTATTATTATTATTATTATTATTATTATTCCCCCCCCCCCCCAAAGAATCATATGTTTATAAGAAGGAGTGTTACCAAGCAAAGAAACAGCCGGACTGCTGTTGACATTCAGAGTTCCTCTGCCTTAGACCCAGGGTTCAACTTCATTACTGGATGACACAGTGGGAGGGGAGGAATGTGTTCAGAGAAAGAGAGAGAGAGAGAGAGAGAGAGAGAGAGAGAGAGAGAGAGAGAGAGAGAGAGAGAAAGAAAGAGCGAAGGGGCTATACTGTAGAGTAGTTTCACCCTCTTCTCTCTCAGACTGCTAGCTTATAATCTGCACTTTATTCCCCCCTGACCCTTATCTCTCTCTCTCTCTCTCTCTCTCTCTCTCTCTCTCTCTCTCTCTCACTCTCTCTCTCACTCTCTTTCTCTCTCTCTCTCTCTGACACACTCTCTCCTCAGCCAGGGCAAAGAAAGCTGCAGAGAAGGAGGCCAAAGCAAAGAAACAGAAGGCCCCCAAGCCAACCAAAAAGCCCAAGCCACCGAAACCCACCAAGAAGCCCAAAGCGCCTAAACCCACCAAGAAGCCCAAAGCGCCTAAACCCACCAAGAAGCCCAAAGCGCCTAAACCCACCAAGAAGCCCAAGGACCCTAAGAGCCCAGGGGAGAGGAATGAGGCGGTGCGACCAGAGACCAAACGCCCCACACTGGAGGAGGAAGAGGAGAGACTGCTGATTGAGCTTGGCTGGGACAGATGTACGTACTCTCTTAATCGATTTAATCAGTCAATACAAAATTAGCAAGGGTCACACATGGTATCAATATCATACATACACTTAATAAAACTCACACAGACACCATCCATGAAAAATACAGAAATCAAATACAGTATACTTGCATGTGTAACTACACGTGAGACCTAGCATAGAGGCCATGGAATAACTAGCTATTCACATCTGTCTGGCTGTGTGAAGTCACATGCTGCTTTGTCTCCACAGTGATCCCACCCGTGACCCAAAAGGAGCCTGAGAAGGAGGGTAAGACAAGGACAGACCAGAAACTAACCCTAACCCTAACCCTAACCCTAACCCTAACTGCTGTAAAAGCTTTGGTTACAGCTCAGCTTTAGCACACTTGACTCAAATGTCATGGTGTTGATTGGAGACCATGATAAGTTGGTTGGTTAAATCAAGTATGTGAGTGCAAGGCTGGACCAAAAGGACAGGGTTTTCGACGCCCTTGAGATAATACAATGAAATCACTATGAGAAATGAGCTAATCTATGAGCTAATTATTTCCCTATGAGCTGGTTCTTTTAATGTCAGACCTTTAAAAAAAACAGCTGACAGGCTCATGTTCATGTTATCATTCCATTCATTTGCAATGTAAGCCAAGTTAGCCAATGTTTTGACCCTGGTGGTTTGTCTTCTTTGTTTCGGCTTAGTTGACAAACAGCCAGTAGTGCCCACACCCTCCACGTCTGGCAAGAAGACCCTCACTGAGCATGACGAAGACTACTGGGATGCCAGACGTATGTTTCAAGCTACAAAACTATGTGATTCTATCAAATGTCTCAGTCTTGGGATGTCTAAACGCCTGTCCTTTCTGTCTTTAGCAGATGAAATTCCAGGTCTTTACCCTGGTAACAGACAGACCACAACTACAGAGGTCATCATGTACATACCAGGTAACATAAGGAGTTAACAGTAAACAGAATTTACAGTACGTTGTTGTGTATGTTTTCCACTGTAAACACGTCAGATGTGGTGACCAATCTGTTTCTGTTTCAGAGGAAACCACCACCACACCATTCATAGGTCCCTGGTATGAAGAATATGATTATGCAGACTGTAAGTCCATCGCCTTTCTGTCTGTTTGCCTATCTATCTATCCAGCCATGTATCTACACTATATTGTAATTGCTATCAGTAGTCAAATACTTGGTCTTGGTCAATTGTTTCAGCTCCTCCCTAACTGTTGTTGTCTCTCTCCACAGTGGCAGCAAAGAAATTGGAGGAGGAGGAAGAGCAGGCTCGCAAGGAGAAGGAGGAAAAGGGTCTGAATCCCCTAATCTTTTTAGAAGAGATAAAACCGTTTTATGTCCCTTTTAGGCACCCTTAAATGTGGATTGATCACTTGGGTGGTTGGGGGCAGAGAAAAAAAAAGCCTTATCAAAACAGCTGCTGCCATGTGGAGGGTCCCTGTGGATATCACGAGAGAGACAGGGGGAGGATGGGTTAGGATACGGGGCTGGGTGAGGAGGGGGGTCATTATGAGACTGTGCAGGCGTTGCTGTTTGGAGAGAGAGAAAATCTACTTTACTGCAACTCAAATTAGAACATCTGTGCCATAAGTATGCTCTTATGAAATTGTAGTGAAACATTGCTTGACTGTTTCTCCTTAGCATTACTTTATGTTGATCAGCCACAACAACAAAAAAAGCTTATTCACCTGAGAAAATAATGTGTAGACTTAATGGATACTTAAGGAATAAACATTTCGCATGTAAGGAGTTAACATACGTTGTCCACTGTGCCCAGCTTGTCGGTACAGTTTCTTTGGAAAAACTGACCCATATGTTTCAAATACAAAAAAGATGTGGAATTTGACAACAAATGGAATTGCAGCGCTGTTCTGTAGCAGCACATATGGAATGTGCTGGGCTGGAGAGCCAAGGCCATGTGAAAACATGCTTAGTCACATATTGTTTTCCCATCACGTTCCACAGCTGAACGACTGAGGAAGAAGTGGGAGGAGGAGGAAGAGGAGAGACTGAAGCAGATGCCAGTTCATATGGAGCCAAAGAGTAAGAGAAGCATTGCTGCTCTGGAGAAACTATTGGCTCTCCATGAGGAGTTAGAAATACACATTTATTAGTACCTTTTTTGATATAGTTACATTCTATCTCTCTCCAATGTCATCCTGACAAATAAAGAAGTCATTTGGGTCTGATGTTTACAGAAAGATTTAGGAGGGGAGTGGTTTAGCTCCTCCGCTGAATTTTGGAAGGGCCTGCTTTGAAAGAATAGTATCCAGCTGCAGCAGGCATCCTCATGTCCCAGACATGCAGATATCCCTGACATAGTAATATCCTGTTAGGTTTAGGATTAGGGTTGGGGTTATGGTTTCCTATTGGTGTCACAGGGCACTTGGAGAATGTGGATCAAATGCCTGTTGACTGTATACAACTGGGTTTCTCTCCATCTAGCCTCTTACTGTAAACCCAGAAAACAGACTTCTAACATGTTCTTTTTAGTCTTTAAGTTCAGATCTGAGACGTCTTTTATTGCCAGTAAATCCTCATTAAAAGCAAAAAGAATGCTGTCACAGAAATATAAGATAAACCACACAAAAAAACAAGTCATTCTCCCCTCTCAGCACAAGAGCCTTTACAAAACAAGAAGGCTTTAAAAACCCTGTATATGTTTTCCCCCCAGAATGCCCTCCTCTGGGCTTGGAGTCCCACCGTGTGGAGGATGACCAGCTGCTGTCCTCATCTCAGTCCCACCATGGCTTCTCTGCTCAGAGGGGACGTCTCAACATGCAGGTATCCATTATATTTATGATACTTACAGTACCAGTCAAAAGTTTGGACACACCTTCTCATTCAATGTTTTCTACATTGTAGATTAATATCGAAGACATCAAAACTATGAAGGAACACATATGGAATTATGTAGTAGCCACCTTTTGCTTTGATGACAGCTTTGCACACTCTTGGCAAGGTGTGTCCAAACCTTTGACTGGTACTGTATATTCATTACTGCTGTATGCATGAAAATATGTTTTATCAAGCTCAAAATGCAGGTATACTTAGTAGTAAATGAATACCGCTGGTAACCAGTTGAACAGTGTCATATCTTAGTGCTGCTGTATGGCTCAACATGCAGGCACATGCAGTAATAAACATCCTAGATACCGTAACCAACCAGGTATTCAACCCATGCCACCTGTGCCTCTCTCATCTGTTAACTAAACCAAAAAAGGCATATTTTCCCATAAGATCATAAGCTTAGCATAAGCTACCCTGCCATGTTTGACCAGAGAGAGACTATCATTCTTTGCAGAGCTCTAATGATGAGGAAGATGTGTATGGAGGGGCGTGGTGTGCCGACCCAGAGGAGAAGAACCACTGGTTTGAGGTGGACGCCCGTAGAGAGGTGGAGTTCACCGGAGTTATCACCCAGGGAAGGAACTCAGATAAGCAGTAAGCCCTGTGGTCACACAACAGAACAACCTTCGTAAACTGATGAGAGGTCATCGCTGCGGTTTGAGATTTGTTTCTCTGTATTTCAGTGAGGATTTCGTATCTTCTTTCTTCGTGGCGTTCAGCAACGACAGTCGTGATTGGACAGTGCATCATGACGGCTATGCTGAGTGGGTGAGTGGAAAGAGAGAGAGAGAGAGAGAGAGAGAGAGAGAGAGAGAGAGAGAGAGAGAGAGAGAGAGAGAGAGAGAGAGAGAGAGAGCAGAATTAGTTCATGATCCCCAAATGTCAGTTACAATCAGAAGTACAATAACTGGCTCATATTTCTCCTCTCTATCCCTCCACCTTCCCTCCGCTCTCCAGTTGTTCTATGGGAATGTGGACAGGGACACTCCAGTGATGGTGCTGTTTGATTGGCCAGTGGTGGCACGGTACATCCGTATCATGCCTCAGAGCTGGAATGGCAGTATGTGCCTGAGGGCAGAGGTCATGGCTTGTCAACTGGCCAGTGAGTACAACGCTCACCACAGTCAGAACACAGTCAGAACCATAACACCATCACCTCCATAACCATAACACCTCCATAAGCATAACACCAACACCTCCATAACCATAACACCTCCATAACCATAACACCATCACCATCACCTCCATAACCATAACACCAACACCTCCATAACCATAACACCATCACCATCATCATCACCTCCATAACCATAACACCTCCATGACCATAACGCCATCACATCTATAACCATAACACCATCACCATCACCTCCATAACCATAACACCTTCATAACCAAAACACCAACACCTCCATAACCATAACACCAACACCTCCATAACCATAACACCATCACCATCACCTCCATAACCATAACACCATCACCTCCATAACCATAACACCATTAGCTCTATAACCACAACAGCATCAGCTATATAGCCATAACAACATTGCCTCCGTAACCATAACACCACCCTAACCATAACACCCTTACCCCCATAACCATAACACCTCTGTTACCACGACAATGATCAACTCCATCACCTCACCATGACACTCATCCCCACAGGCAGCTTCCACAGTGAGAATGAGGTCAACCCGTCAGACGACCTGGACTTCAGACACCACAACTACAAGGAGATGAGACAGGTGAGTGTGTGACAGGTGAGAGAGCCAGGAGAGCCTGAGACCGTTAGAACTAGACCACTGACTAAAGGACCACTTGTTTAATACCACAGCAGCCACACACTGTCTGTTCTACACGAGGGCAGCTCGGATCTCCTTTCACCACCTCTGTTTCTCCCTCCGCCATCTCCTGCCACTTTCTCTATATCTGCCCTCTCTCCCTCACCCCCCACCCCCCACCCCCACCCCCATCCCCCTCTCTCCCTCACCCCCCACCCCCCATCCCCACACGCCACCACCACCCCCCTCTCTCCCTCACCCCCACCCCCCATCCCCACACACCACCACCCCCCTCTCTCCCTCACCCCCACCCCCACACACCACCACCACCACCACCCCTCTCTCTCCCTCACCCCCACCCCCCATCCCCACACACCACCACCCCCCTCTCTCCCTCACCCCCCCCCCCCCATCCCCACACACCACCACCACCCCCCCCCTCTCTCCCAGATGATGAAGGTTATAAATGAAGAGTGTCCCAACATCACCAGGATCTATAACATCGGCAAGAGCTTCCAGGGTCTGAAGATGTATGCCATGGAGATCTCTGACAACCCCGGGGAACACGAGACAGGTGAGACATAGAAGAGACAGGTGAAGGAGGCTTGATGCGTGTGTGTGTGTGTGTGTGTGTGTGTGTGTGTGTGTGTGTGTGAGACAGTTTAGCTTCAGGTGAGACAGGTGAATCGAGTAAGGAAGCCCATTGTCACATAATGATGTCTTCCCCGCCAGGCGAGCCGGAATTCCGCTACACGGCGGGTCTCCATGGTAACGAGGTGCTGGGACGTGAGTTGCTACTGCTGCTTATGCAGTTCATATGTAGGGAGTACAACGATGACAACCCCAGGGTGCGCCGCCTGGTGGGTGGAGTGAGAATGCACCTGGTGCCTTCGCTCAACCCCGATGCCTATGAACTGGCCTACGAGATGGTGAGGTTCCAAAAAGTTGCACCCTCCTCTCTGTCCATTCTCACTCCTCATCAGAGATCTGACTTAAATGACTGGGTTGGTGTGAGCAACAGCATCACCTGGTGCCTGCCATATTGCTTTCACCCATCCTATCCGATTTGCACAGATCTGTGAAGGGGAATGAACAAGGCAAAAATGAGGGAATAACTAATACTAATACTTAAATAAAATGCAGCCTGATAAACAAATCAATCAATCAATTAATCGATCAGTCTTCCATGGTGCTGTGCTGTTACTGAGGCTCTTCTCTCCACTAACCAGGGCTCTGAGATGGGGAACTGGGGCCTGGGCCACTGGACTGAGGAGGGGTACGACATCTTCCAGAACTTCCCAGACCTCAACAGTGTTCTGTGGGGGGCGGAGGACAGGGGCTGGGTCCCCCGCATTATACCCAATCACCACGTCCCCATGCCTGAGAACTTCCTCAGTGGCTCGGTGTGTGTTTGCTCCAGTTCCAGACATTATGAAGGAGATTTCTGTTCTGATTTCTTAATGTTTTTGTGAATTTGAATGACTCTTTTTCCTATTATTATTATTATCATTATTCATTCATTATTATTATTCTGTGTGTGTGTGTGTGTGTGTGTGTGTGTGTGTGTGTGTGTGTGTGTGTGTGTGTGTGTGTCTGTGTCTGTGTCTGTGTCTGTGTCTGTGTAGGTTGCCGTCGAAACCAAAGCCATCATTAACTGGATGGAGCGGAACCCATTTGTGCTGGGGGCCAATTTGCAGGGGGGGGAGAAGATGGTGGCATACCCATTTGACATGCAGAGGCCACCTAAGGCTGTGGGAGTAGGTTTCTACTTGAATGATTTGAAGAATGATTCGACAATGATGTGATGAATCAAGATTATTCAGGAACCACATATCTACCCTCAGGATCAAATGGAACTCCCATTGAATGAATTGAAACGATTTGAGCAGTTGCACCCCCATGTGTATCTCCTGGTTTCTTATTGGACTTATGTTTTTGTAAAATCCCTCTGGATATCGTTCCAGGTCTCTGGGGGGTCACTGCGTGAGGGAAGGCCGGAGGAGAGCCACCAGATGAATGAGGAGACGTGGGCCCGGATCCAGAGACAGAACGAGGGATCTCTAAGGGAGACGGCAGATGACACCATGTTCCGTTGGTTGGCGATGTCGTACGCTCACAGCCACCTCACCATGACAGAGACATACAGAGGGTCCTGCCACGCTGATGACATCACCGGGGGACAGGGGATCATCAACAGAGCTAGCTGGAAACCTGTGGTGGGCAGTGAGTGTCAACAGAGCGAGGAGAGGAGGAGGAGAAAAGAGATAGGGAGTAGGGAGAGGGAGAGAGGGAGGATAGGGAGAAAGATACACAGATGGAGGGAGGGTGAAGGAAGGGCGATGGGGGAGAAAATGTGTTTTTCATGCGTTTTAACCGTCTGTTTCGAACACTTTGTAAATCCACAGGTATGAATGACTTCAGTTACCTGCACACCAACTGCTTTGAGCTGTCTATCTTCCTGGGCTGTGACAAGTTTCCTCATGAGAGTGAACTGGCCCAGGAGTGGGAGAACAACCGCGAGTCTCTGCTGGCCTTCATAGAGCAGGTGAGAATAAACTGGACACACACTGCTATTACAGCAGTTCAGAAAAAGACAGATAAAACAGTGTATGTCTAAAAACAAAGTGAAAAGGACATACCTTTTGTATGCTACTGGGGGGGCATCTGAGCTTAGTTGTTTCCTCTGCCAGGTACATCGTGGGATAAAGGGTCTGGTGAGAGACATGGAAGGGAACCCACTGGCTAATGCCACCATATCCGTGGATGGCATAAGGCATGACATCAAAACTGGTAAGTCTTACACACTTACACGCATAGCAATGCAGCGAGAGACCAGCCAGTCAGTGCCAGGGAAGTTTATAGAAAAGACATCAAAATGTACAAACTGATGATATAACACCACCTACATGATCAGAATACGCTACATGTCAGCCCCACTGCTTTCATGATTTCGGTCCCCCTATGTCCATAAGTGCTCAAACCCTCTCTCTCTCTCTCTCTCTCTCTCTCTCTCTCTCTCTTTCTCTCTCTCTCTCTATGCTCTCTCTCCTGTGTTCTCCCTTCTCTCTGTAGCTGCTGGTGGTGATTATTGGCGGCTGTTGAACCCTGGGGAGTACCGTGTGACGGCCCGTGCTGACGGCCACTCTCCCCAGACTCGGCTCTGCATGGTGGGCTATGACTCTACGGCCACCCCCTGCAGCTTCACTCTGAGCAAATCCAACTGGGACCGCATCAAACAGATCATGGCCCTCAACGGCAGAAGGCCCATACGGGTGGTCACTAAGACAACAACAAGTAATGTCAGAGGTGGTGTAGACGGTAGTGTAGGAGTCACCAAAACAGATACCAGTGGGACAGCAACAGCTAACTCCCAGAAACTCCGTCGCCTACGGCTGATGCGCATGCGTAGGTTGCGTCTGCAGAGAATGAGAGCCAACATCACCAGAACGACTGTTGTCATTACAACCACCACCACCACAACTGCAGTCCCCACGACGACACCGAAGCTGGAGGTGGAGAACACCATGTCCTGGTATGACTCATGGTTCCCTGTGGAGAGTTGGTCCACAGAGACCACACCTGCTGAGGGTCTCGCTGAGTCTGAGCCCACGCAGGACTACGCATTTGAGTATAAGATTGATGATTACTAAAGTCAATTACCCAGCGCTCACAGCTCTCTTGCCTATGGTCTGTTCATAGGGGTTGATGTTACAGAATGTTCAGATAAAATCATGTATTGTGTTAAACAGACATGCCTCTCTGTCAGGTAGAATGAAAAATGTCAGCTCTACATTTCTCTCTGTAATTATCGGAACATTCCCCCTTAGTGAACAGGCCCCAACATTCTAGCTGCCTTTTTGTAACACATTTTATACGAAAAGAAGAATAGGCCTATCTCATGATAGCCTCAATTTATTTTGAAATATTTTTGTTATGCTTATGGAGTATAGATCTGGCTACATTCTCTCTGCTGAGCAGAGAGCTAGCAACAAAAACACATCTCAGTCATTGGAGAATGTTGTCCAAGAGACATCTTGGACCATTTACAAGAAAGAATGTTTGAAATGTGTCACAGACATGAGAGGGCAAGCAGGTTATTTGAAACTGAAATACAGTTTCTTGACAAGAATGAATGCATTGCCTTGCCTTGATTTCCATGGAAACTGACATGTGTATGGTTTCATGTAATTTCTCATTAAAGGAATTTTCTATATGTGCTCTTTCCTAATGCTGTTCATGAAATCTAATAGCTCTAAAGACATCAGCAGGATATATCAATGTATATATTGAAAAATATACATCTATACCGGTATGTATACATTTTATTTAATAATATATAAACACCAAACATGACTGAGAGATAGACTTGATAAACCACACAAGTGTGCTCATAAATAATGTGTATTATATTTTGATTAGATGATTCCATAAACATTAGACAAATAACATAACATCAATAATGACTGTGAGTTTCACACACAAGAGCAATTCTAAAAATAAACCCGAAATGATAAATTACCTCCATAGAGAGGTGTTATACAGTGCCTTCAAAAAGTATTCAGACACCTTCACTTTTTCCACATTTTGTCATGTTATAGACTCAATTTAAAATGGATTAAATTAAAATAATTTGCGTACAAGTGTGTGATTGAGTCCATCTTAATGCAAGGATAATGGTTCATGTCATTTTGGAATTAATGTCTTTGTTTTTATAGGGTCTCTGATTTGCATTTTTATTTGAGTCTATAACACAACAAAATGTGGAAAAAGTGAAGGGGTCTAAATACTTTCCGAAGGCACTGATATTTTGCGTAGAGATGAGGATTCTGAAGAGATTGGGTAGGTACCATTGTTTTTTCTCCCACTAGATTGTGGGACTCATAACACGGGGAAGTTTAGTGGGATGGATAACATCCGTTTATGACGTCGGGTTCAGCCGGTACAGCAGCCGAGTCTATGGGTGTGTAGCATAGCGAAAGTGAACGGATCTTTCTCTTTTTGTAAGATAAAACCATCGTTTAACAAGTCAAAGCCAGTGATCGTATTTCCGTATTTTATAATCAGATTTGTATCCGACTTTAAGTCACGTAACGTACATTACGTTTGTAACTATTTTCGCATTCTTAGCAACATTGCTAGCTAGAAGGCTAACCAACAACTTATTTGATTAGCTAAGCTAATTAGCTAGTGTAATTAGCTGTCAAGCTCTCGCTGGCATTCACACAATCTTGGCGTTCAAGACTTAGGGCGAGAATAGGGCGAGGTAAGTTTTCATTTCTAATCTTTCATGAAAGAAAATTAACCAACAATTGTTAACAAGTCAATATGTGCTTAGCAGCCTGTTGCTGGAAAGTTTTTCCCAGAAAATATGTAGATAAAAGCAGGAAGGTCTCTAATATATTGTAACTGTAGCCTATTCGGAAAGGTTTGGCAAGCTGAGGTTGTCGAGAAACAAGGTAGACATAATGTAACGTGTAGCTATACATTTTATGTCAGATGCAACAATAACAAGCAGTCTGTGGACGTCATTGAGTTGGGCTCAATTTGATTGTAGCATTACAGAAAATGTATGTTGATTTGGTGTTTCAGGCTTTGTTAGGAGAAAGGAACGATGAAACTCTACAGTCTCAGTGTCCTCTACAAGGGGACTACCAAGTCCAACCTGCTCAAATCTGCCTACGACCTGTCATCTTTCAGCTTTTTCCAAAAGACCAGGTTAGTTTTTGCCACGTCCCAGATCAGTTTGGGCCCTAGCCAGCTCCAATAGTGTAATATTATTGTTATAGTCTACCAAACAGATTGGGGAATAGGCTAGTTATTCATTGGTTCATCTCATCTGCCAGCTGACTTTTGAAGAATCAGTGAGAGGTGTCAGTTTATTTGTACCTGCCCACTTACTGATTTCAACCTTGTTTATATGTGTCTTGTTTCTTCTGTGTCTGCTTCAGTGTTCAGGAGTTCATGACGTTTACCAGTGCCCTTATAGTGGAACGCTCATCTATAGGGAGCCGAGCCACTATCAAAGAGCAAGGTCAGTGTGAGGACAATGGCCATGCTTGTACACATGCTCACACACAAACCCTCTAGAAGAAAAAAAAGAAAAAGAGATGGGGTCTGTGAGACTGACTTATGTATGTGTTCACTCTCAGAGTACCTGTGTCACGTTTATGTACGGAACGACAACCTGGGTGCTGTTGTGATTGCTGATGAAGAGTACCCCTCGAGAGTGTGTTTCACCTTATTGGATAAGGTAGGGGACCGAGCTCTGGATGCTCAATTTCATATTGACCCCTAGCCCCACCCCTATTTTGAACGCTGTTTCCAGAACAGAGATTGGTCTTAGGGGGGGCTTAGCTTGGATTTAGCAATGCTTGGACTACAACTGGAGCCATATTATATAATATTGTCCTGTTCATGTGATCTGGATTATTTTCAGACCCTCTTACCAGGCCTACCCCTCCTGGAGGGCAATGGCGACAGCAGAAGGCCTGCCTTTAATATACTGCATATCTAGAAGTGATATGACATGTTTCCCCCATGGTCATGTTTTTTGAAAAAGGATTTGAAGTTCATTGAAGCGTGCCTCTGTCTTCAAAAGGCAAAACCATTTCCGTAACGTCCATGTCAGGTAGAATGATCAGGTGTATCACTGTGACCATTTTCAACCGGACATTTCTTGTTTGTAAAGCAGTCCTGTCTTCTTCTCTTGTGCTCTCTCAGGTGTTGGAGGAGTTCTCCAGGCAGGTGGGCAGTATAGACTGGCCCTCTGGCTCTCCAGCTACCATCCAATACGCAGCCCTGGACAGCTACCTCGCTAAGTACCAGGTATCTCTCGCCTAACAAACACACCGCAGGTTCATTAACCCGACCGCCAGATCTGTCTAAAGTTGATGTGATACTACTCTTTGGTCGTGTGTGTGTGTTTAGAATCCTCGTGAGGCAGACGCCATGAGTAAAGTGCAAGCTGAGCTGGATGAGACGAAAGTCATCCTGGTGAGTTGACTTGCTTACTTACTATGTGAACGCTGTGTGTGGGAATGTGTGGTGTGTCTGTGCGTTTATGCGTGAGTGTGTCTGTGTTAAAGTGAACGTGATCGTGATCGTAATCTGGCGGTAGTCTCCTGTCTCCTTACACCTCTCCTCTCTCTGTAGCACAACACGATGGAGTCTCTGTTGGAGAGAGGAGAGAAGCTGGATGACCTTGTACAGAAGTCCGAACATCTGGGGAACCAGTCCAAAGCCTTTTACAAAACGGTGAGCACAAGATTACCCAAGAATAACGTTACGTAGGACTTCACTAGAGTACAACAGTATACAAGACTTTCCAAGGATGTCTATTGAGAGTGAGACAGTACCTAGACTTATTGTATATATGCATAGAAACCATAAATGTATGTGTTTGTCTCTCAGGCACGGAAGCAGAACTCTTGCTGTGAGGTCATGTGATGCTGTTGAACTCTCCGGCTGGACTGAACCTGCCTCCCTAATCCTCCTGGCCTCTGTGGGTGACACTGCAGTCAAGATTCTGGGATTGATGGAAGATCAGGGGATCAGGGCCCAGTCAAAGTCAGCGTATTTTGACTGGTTAGATGTCGATAGCCTTTAACTTATACATCACCCGTTTGTGCCATTACTTTCAGATATAGTGTTGATATACTGTTCTTCGTCAATGTGTGCGTGTCGTAGAGTCAAACGGTTGTTGAGCAGGGGAGGCCGGTGGAGGTAGAAATCGCCGCCACCAGCCTCCCCTGTTGTTGAGTAGTAACCTCTCTAATCGCTGTTCTCTGAAAATGGTGAGAGAATACAGATGTTTCACATGACGTGCTGAAGGTCTTGAACCAGATAAAGCAATGTGAGGTGTTTAATCCATACTCACTATTAACAAAGCCTGTATGTATGTTTCTGGGTCAATGTTTGTATGTGTTATCTGTGAATTCTAGACATTCCTAGTGTTGTACATTAATTAGAAACACATTGCCTTCTGCAGACTTGCAGCATGTTAAGCCTGAAGCCTTATATATACAGTAAGTATGTGAGCATGTCTGTCTGTGTCTCTGAATCAGCCCTGTCTTGGTCCTAAATGATGTGAAACCGAGTGAGAAAGTAGGTAATACATCTCCCAACCTCTCGTATCGTTCATTGGGAAACTTTGACTGAATTACCTTTCAATCAGAACCCGATGAACACACATTGATTTGTTTATAACACATAAGTGACTTTAGTATCACTGATTGATGGTGTTTGTTCACTATTCTGAGTTGTGTGTGTGTGAGAGAGAGAGAGAGAGAGTTTGAGTGGTTAGACCTTATCATGTAATTCTTATTCTGTGGGTTTTGTGTTGTGTTAAAAGTGAAGTTTCAGGTAATGCAATTGCTGTACAGAGACTCCAAATCCCAGCAGGCCTTTCTATGTGCCTTCTCTCCCTCTCTATACATGTGCCAACTTTTATAAACACTCATGCATCGTTAGAGCCATTCTATGACAATGGTGTCTTCACTTGAGCACAGATCCTGGAACCCACACTAACTGTTTGTTGCCTACCTTATTTGACTCTTCTATCTTTATCTCGCTTTTATCTTCATGCTGTATGGTTCAAGTTCTTCTTTCAAATGTGTGTACCAATAAAACCAATACATGGCATTAAATGTCAATGTGAGGCACGATGGGAAGATGTAATCATGATCAATTAAATTATTCAAAAACACGTCATCTTTATTGTGGTGATGTTCTGTAATGACCAGGTCAGTGTTCATATTCTACACTGAGGAGATCTCATCAGAACAAGCGGATGTCACAAAATGACAGGTCTGTCACATGGCATGAATACACTCTGCTGAAAGCACAAAACATTTAATAAACATTAATTTTGAATACTAAATACAGAACACTTTTCTGTAGTTTTTGTTTATACATATACAAAGAAACCAATAAAGGTATATAACCCATGTGACCGCGCACACCTGAGAGGAGCTCATATTGACTTCTCAGAAACCACTGATCCAGGGTCAGACACGTTTCCATCGCTCTAATGGTTCAGAGGGTTTGGGGTAGGGTAATATAGTCCAAGATCTGTGGTTAGGGATGATCTCTACCTCCAGCCATTCCCCTTTACTGTGATTCAACATCTGCTGCATTTAGGAGGGAAGGCACTTGCACTGACAGTTGGTTTTCAAATCAGTCAAAGAAAACTGCCGCACTGACAGTAAACACCTAAAAAGGTGAGAGACAACTATGACTTTTCACAGGCCAGTGTCGATGAGAGGTGGTTGGTCCAAAGGACTGGGTGAGAGCTCTTTGGACGATGTCATCTGTGATTGGTAAACAGCTACGGAAAGGACTAGGACCGGCCAAACTTGCCTCCTCGGCCTCCTCTGCCTCCTCGGCCTCCTCTTCCTCCACTGCTCCTCCCCCCAGTATAGCGAAAACTCTTCAGGGGGTTCTTGCCTCGGTAGTCCTTCTACAGGGAAGAAGGGTGGGCAGGGTTAGGTCATTGTATGCATACATGTTTCATGAATGATAAAAAAATAAATAATAATAAAATAAAAGTTTTTATTTTTAAATGTGATTGCGTGAGTAATTCCTCACTGATAATAACTCGTGTCATTTGGATAGGTGAAGCTGAGGTTATAGGAGGGGATGTATTTTTAGTTTATGGACAGGTAATCCCCACCTTGAAGTTGGTATTAATCACGCCATCTGGTTTGGGCTTCTCCCTCCTCTTCCTCTTCCTGCCCGACAAGGGGTTGACCACACCCCTCAGCGTCTGAGGGACTGAAAAAGTTCAACAGAAACAATATTACACCTTTATCAGTAAACCAACACCTGAAATCTGAGCTGCAAATACCTTATATCCTACAGTAATGGTGTCATATTTTTACATTCAGCAATCTACAAGCCAGGCCTGTGTTTGTAAGAGGGACACTTACCAAGGTATTCCGGTACGTTCTTCATGTGGGGTTTGATGACAGCAGGGTGCAAGTCTTTATCGTGTCTTAGCAGCTGCAGATCTCTGGGATTGTCCTCAAAGTATGTCTGAGTGACAGGAAAACCATCCAATCAGTTAAAGTGTTTCCCATAAACATCTGCCAACTAATAAGACAATCGTTCTTTCTTAAAAAATGTTATGTGGGGCAGTCCAACTCTTTTACACACACACATATATATATATATATATATATATATATATATATAGAGAGAGAGATTTATTTTTTTATTGGAGAGAGTAAGGAGGAGAGGGCCAGATTCAAACCCATGCCGACATGGGCATGTGTGTATGCACTGTAGGCCACCGTGCTAGACCACTGGACCACCCCAGGCCACCGTTCTTTCTTCTTTAGCACAAAGGAGAGCGAAGGTCCAGGTACACTCACCTTGAGTTTCTCTGAGTTGAGCAGTTCCTGTTTGATTTCCTTCAGTCTGGCCTCCCTTACCGCCTGCTTAGTTACTGACCTCATAGCATCCTACACACACACACAAATACATTCAGAATCACAAATGAACTAATTCACTACAATAACCCGATACTGGCCTTGTGGAGTATAGGGCAATATTTAGTCAGATGATCAGAACTTTCAGCATGGTTACAATGGGGACATATTCTGCCAGTGCCTGTAGTTAGTCTGCTGATGGGCCTGTGGTTTGTGATTGCATGACATTATGAGGTCACGTACCCGACACCTGTATCTGAAGCCCTCGATCTCCTCCATCTTAAACCCGTAAGGCTTCACCGCATGGTCAGCCTTGTCTTGACACACAAACAGAGAAAAGAAGTCAGTCCTGTAACTAAGAGGCAGCAGCACCACAGCAACTTCATGTCTATATTAGGCTACAATACTATTAAATGTACAATTATGCCTCCTCTTCCCCCCCTTACCCTTAAAAAAAAATCACTAAATTAAAGGCTATGTTTTCCTGTTACTTTCACCAATTAAACCCTGTTAGATCAGTGATTACTTCCAAGGACAGGAGGTAGGAAGCATCTTGACAAAGTAGGACCAAGGCCAGAGTTTACCTCCTGTAAGGGCATCCTCCACGTCTGCCAGGAGAGGGAGCTCTGCGTGGGTGACAAAGGTGAGCGCTGTGCCCGGGTTGTCTGCTCGTGCCGTTCTACAGAAGAAGAGAGGGGAGGTTGAGTACCTGAGCTATGTGATAACGGTTGACCTTTGCAGATAAATATGGTTGAGGTGCAACCATATTTCCATCGCCATGTAGACACATTTCTATTCAATTCTAGTTACGCTCACCGGCCGACCCTATGTATGTAGGACTCTACATTTGTGGGGAAGTCAAAGTTGACAACATTGGCGACGTTCTGGAAATCAATCCCTCTGGAGACTCCGTATTCCTTGTCTTTGGCTCTGTGGACACAAAGGTCAAAGGTTAGAGGTTAACGTGCAATCATTTCCACTTCTGAACAAATTAGAGCAGCAGCTCTGCAATAATGTGGGTCTCTGTCAGGTAAATCAGACCTCCTGCATAACCACAACTAGTTTTCATTCAAAAATGATGTGGATAACACATAATGACTGTAAGTCATACAACACTACCATACCCCCCAGCTATCCCCGCAGTCTTCTTCTTCTTCCCCTCAGCGCTGTTTGCGACTGTGGTGGGATCAATCAATTCCTGCTCGTCTGTTGCGATGATGTAATCATAGAACCCCTGGTTAAACTGAGTGATGATGTGGCACCTGGGGAGGGAGAGAAGGAAGATTGAGAGAGGGGGTGGGGTGGACAGAAAGAGAAAAGTTACTAACCTCTCATTAACACTAACAGAAATGGAGACCCAGATCCCTCCCTCTCCCTATCTACCTGGAGTGGACAGGCAGCTCAGAGTTGAGTACGCAGGTGGGGATACTGAACTGTTCCAGGAACAGTTTGAGTCTGTAGCACCTTTCTACTGCTCCCACAAACAGTAGTGTCTTCCCCTGAACCAGGCGCAGTTTCAACAGTGTGTAGATCAGCAGGAACTTGTCCTCCTCCTCACATTGAACACTGTACTGCTGCAGCTGACCACTGTCTGGGAGCTGGGACCCCTGCAGCTTCAGTATAACCTAGAAAACCAAGGTCAGGAGTTAGGATGTGTCCATTTGAAAGAATACCGCATGCCAGCTAGCCAGGTGGACTCTCTTGCGAGGGTTTGTGTGTGCGGTTGTTTGAGGGTCTCTTACAGGATTGTGCAACAGTAGCTCCTTCAGGGCCTGGACATCCTCACTGAGAGTAGCAGACATCAAGAAGGACTGGTAGATCTTCGGCAGGTGACTGAGGGGGAGGTGGGACACACATCAGACCGCAGCCTTTGAATTATGATGAATTGGCTACTAGTGCATGTATATCAGGGTGTGAATGTGTGGGCATGCTTGTGTGTGTGTGTGTGTGTGTCGTCTCACCACAGAAGGCTCTTGAGATCTGCCTCGAAGCCAAAAGAGAAGAGCAGGTCTGCCTCATCTATCACTAGGGTCTCCAGGGACGAGTTCAGAACCAGGTTCTGGGCAGTCAGGTGGGCCAGCACACGAGAGGGGGTCCCCACAACCACATCAGGCTTCTCCATCAGGATGGGCCTGCCACAGAGACGGTATCGAACATGAAGCATACACATCCTTCACCTGTGTAGATCTAGGTGGAAATATGTTGACAATTTCACCTAGCCTAATATGAGAGTCAGGTGGAGCTATTACCATACTGCTAAAGCAGTTCAATCTATTCTAACATCGATCTACATAAAGTGTAGGTGGGACATGGGCAGGCTAGGGATTGGTATTGGAGTAGTAGTTTCCTCTGAACAGACTGACCTCTGGGCTGACAGGTCGGCCTTGCCAGAGATGTCTGCTACTCGGATGTCCCTGGCACAGTAGGCAGTCAGATCACGCATCATAGACTGCACCTGCTTGCCCAACTCGTTGGTAGGCACCAGGATCAGTCCTCTCACCGCCTGCTCACGAACACTCTGAACACACAATAACAAAGGAAGCAAGTGTGAACAACACAAACTAATAGCAAGAGTCCCACACAAACCAAAGCAGTTCATAACAGTTCCCTCTCATCTCCAGTCCTTCTGATGTGAAAGAACTTGACAAGTGAAACACATGAATATACTATCATCTCTCCCGTATTTTCAAATCAGTGCAGATAAGGTAGAGGGACAGAGGAGAGGAAGACCAGGCTCCCAGACATCCACTACTACGGTCTCTCGCTTTCAAAGTTGTCTTCCACTAGCTCCTTTCTTTGCTGGTAGCAGCGCTGCTGTACTCACCTGCTTGGAGGCAAGAATGCGCTGTATAACGGGCACGGCGTAGGCAGCAGTCTTCCCCGACCCGGTCCTGGCCCGAGCCAGAAGGTCCTTCCCTACCAGAGCCAGCGGGATGGCTTTCTCCTGGATAAGGGTGGGATGAGCCCAGCCTAAGTCTGCCAGTGCCTGCGTAGACGTAGCAACAACCGATCGGATATCAAAAATCTCGTTATGTGACACTACAGTAATAACAATAACTGTTTTAGGTCAATTTATGCCAATGTTATATGGCTATCCAGTTTGACACATACAAACAACCATGTATTATTATGCGGACGGGTTAGCTTGCTAACAGCACATTAGCTATACGGTTACATTCCCATTCTGTAGATAGTTCAAGAACAATTTGACATTTTAAGTGAAAATAAGATAGGCATACGTTTTAACACTACATTGATTCCATGACTATATCCAGAGAAAGGGATATTTACCTTTAAAATGCGATCATCTAAGCCCATCTCATGGAACTGTAACCTGTCCGTAGCCATCTCTGCACTGCTCGCTTCCACACGTGTGTCTGTCGCAGGAATTCTACGCAATACGTATGGCAAGTTAGCGCACACACCGAACAGAACGAACACAGCGACACACAGGGATAGGCTGTCAAACGAAAACAAATCCGTTTACGGTATGGCATAACGGTCAAATAATCACGTATCAGTTAAAATATATTTCAACTGCTGTATTTTTCACCAGAAGACGTATTTGCAGACTCATCAATAATTTGCTTAAATAAATCATTCCTCTCTTGCGTAAAGAGTACAACCGCTGGATGGTCCTATTGGATTATTTTTTCAGTATCAAATCGGCGCATGTTGGCGCTGCTTCTCCAAATTCCAAAACAAACAAAGCAGAGAGGACGGAACAAGCGAAGCAGACCTGCAGCGGTCGAGTGAGTAACCACCACTGAGTGTCTTTTATTTCATGAAAATGTTGTATTATGACATATCATTATATATTTGTTAAACTACCCATCGTCCAGTTTGGTTATCCAGTAGTGCCACTACTACTCACAACCAGCTGCTATAGCTAGCATTGTAGCTAGTAGGCTATGTTATGGCTGTATAATTCTAAGTTTCATTTTTCATTTGTTTCAACGTTGACTGTCCTTATCTGCTGAGTGCTAGGCTGCCGATTCTCCTTTGCTACAATCTCTGTGTGACTGCTGATCCAGCTGCAGTGAATAGCTAGGCATTTTAATGGGTTGTTGCAAGCTCAATTCTGCACAGCATCAATTATCCATTAGTAAGCCATCAAAACAGGATAAGGATTCGCCAAACAGACAGGATTCAGTGGTCCTTTCACTCTTTCTATTTATCCATAATATATCTCAGATCTCATCTTTAAGTATTTGGCAATTACTGGCAGATCCAGGCACCATAAAAGGCCTGACACAAGACACAACTGTACAACCTGCTCCTGGTGTATCCAAGCGAGCAGTATAACCATTTATGGGCCCAAGCAGAATCTGTCAACAGACTGACATCCTGGTGAATATAAGGAAACTGATGTGGCAACACATGAATGTTGGAGATCTCTGCTGTCTTACCAGTTTGTTGTGTCAACATTTGGATCATTTGACGCGACCCAAACCCAATAATGAATCTAGATGAGTGTCCCAGTATGTCATGATGATTGTTGCTTTGTGTTTTCTATGTTCCAGCTTGAGGCTTGACACAGAGTGGAGTCTAATTAAGCAGACATGGACGCACAGGTGAGGCAAGAGATTGATGCTTGAGAGAGATGGAGAGAGTGAGATTATGTTAAATACTTTGTATAAAAGTTTGAGGTGACCTTGATTTTGCTTGGAGTTTTTGTTTGCACTTTTGGGACTATTCCATTGGTTCAATTGTACTGGGCAAACAAAATCAACCATCGGAAAGTATTTGATGTATTTCACCCAGGTCTGGTATGTGTGTGTTCTCTCTCAGATGAAGCAGCGTGTCTTCACTGGGGTCGTGACCCAACTCCAGGAGCATTATGGGATGGTGGACCAGGACGTACGCTTTCAGAGGAGGTGGGATCAACATGGTGTTCCAAACGGTCCAGTCCTTCAATTCTTGCCCTAGAGAGGGAGAGTGTGTCCGCTCTGCACTAACACACCTGATACAGCTATGCAAGGTCTTCATGATTACCTGGTTAGTTAATGCAGGTGTGTTAGCGCTGGGCGGAAAAACAAAAGCCTGCGCACACTGTCGATGTGAAGATTACTAGCCTGTAGCCACTCCTGACCCTAATACGCTTCTCAGAGCTCTGAAAGGATTAGATGGGTGTCTGTAGAGACACAGAGATGCACCCTAAGTGATGCTCTGTGTTGTCCCTGTGTGTCGTGTGTGTCAGTGTGGTGAAGGGGAGAATCCCTGCGCTGGGGGAAAGGGTACTGGTGAAAGCTGTGTTGGACCCGTCCCAGCCTCACAGCTGGACCGCACAGAGGGTACAGAGCCTCAACGAGGTAGGGTCTCACCTTCAGTAGACAAGCACTGATTAGAATGCCTCGTGGATTCGGTGGTGGTTTTTTTCTTCTTGTCAACACCAGCATTTTCAATTGAAACCAGTAGAACCCTACTCATTCTCCCCCTTTCTCTCCATTTTTCTCGTCAGCCGTTTAAATGTCCTCCCCCTCTCCTGCCCTCCATCACGCCAGGCCAGAAACAGGGAATTCTGGGGAGCAAGCCTCAGCCTCTCCTCAAATCTCCCAAGATTCCCCCTCTCATACCCAGCATGCTACACAGTCCAGCCAAGCGTGAGTCACACTGTGAGGGTTTTGGGCAAAATCTCCAGGGACACCTTATTCCCTGTGTGGTGTGATAGGGTTTGAGATGTAGACTCGGACAGCACGTCTCTGTGTTCTTTATTTATTGATCAATGCACTTGCTGTTCCCTTATTCTGTCTGTCTGTCTGTCTGTCTGTCTGTCTGTCTGTCTGTCTGTCTGTCTGTCTGTGTCTCTCTCTCTCTCTCTTCCTCCTCCTCTCAAACAGCGGGGTTGTTGCAGACTCCCTCCTGGGGGGGTCAGTTTGACGGGTGGGGCAGGGGCACCAGGAAGAGACATGCTGAGACAGGCAGAAGAGGAGACCGCCGGTGAGTGTGTGTGTGTGTGTGTGTGTGTGTGTGTTTGTGTGTGTGTGTGTGTGTGTGTGTGTGTGTGTCGCAGCTTTCCAGGTCCTTTACATTGCAGTTGCAGATTATCAGACCTAACAACGTCTGGAGAAGTGTTACATTTCAGTAACCACATCAATATGATATAGCAATCTACTGATCTGTGTTGTGCGACTGCATTAAGACAAGTGTGTGTGTGTGTTTGATCTGTGTGTTAGGGAGGACAACGGACCGTGGGGTGGTGACCAGAAGAGGAGGAGATGGAAGGAGGGGACAGAAGAGGAGGGCACAGAGGAGAGCGGTCACCCCAAAAAGACCAACCCTGTGCCCCCTCAAAGTCCTGCCCTCTTTTCCTGCTTCCCCAGAGACTGGTGAGTGCATCTGCCAGTCAATCATTCAGTCATCCAATCAGTTCATTCAATCAATTAAACTCCTATTTTGTCCATCCGCCCCCTGTCACCCCCCCCCCCCCCCCCCCCCCCAACACCCCTCCACCCAGTGTGGCATGTGACAGTCTGGAGTTGCAACGACGTTACCCCCACCTGTCCCTCCCCCCCTCCGTCTGTCACCTATCAATCAGCTGGATTGACAGTTTCCCACCCTCCCAGCCCCTCCCTTTCCCCCTTCTCCACCCCTGCCTCTATCTCATAGGCTCCCCTCAGCCTGACGGAAACACACCTACAGAGAGAGAGAGCTCAGAGTACACAGTCAAGGTAGTACACACACACACACACACACACACACACATAATTTAGTACAAGTCTCTTGTGTGTACGTGTATGCGTGTGTTCTCTCTGATGTCTGGGTGTGTATGGTGTGTGTGTTCCCCCCCTCAGGTGCTGCTGTTGTCCATGCCCAGCTCAGAGGAGCTGTACAGACTATGCTGCGGCCTGCAGGACCAGGCAGACACACTAGAGGGCACTGTGCATCCTACGTCTCTTGTTAAGGTAGAGGTTGCCCCAAGGCACAGATCGAGGATCAGCTTCCCCTCCTCAAATCCTAACCCTAACTTTTAGGGGGATAAAACATACACTGGGGCATATTCATCCTATTCTGCTTATTGGCTGCATTCACAATTTACGCTGTACATCTGCGTAGACACAGACTCTGTGAGTCTTTGCTACCCCCCTGTACAAGTTCTCTCCTGCTAATAAAATATATTAAATTCAATATTCATTATTGTGGATTAAAAAGTTCTCTTTCTCTCTCAGTTCCTGCTGGGGGATGTCGGGGGGGAGTTGCGTCTCCTAGGTGGTCCTTGGTGTCCTCAGGCGGACGGTGGGAGCCCAGTGAAGGACCCTCAGGCATTACTAAAGACAGCCGTGCGTTGTGTGAGGGAGCAGAGTGGGCTGGACCTGAGTGGCTGCTCCCAGTGGTTAGTGGACACTTGCTTGCTAACTTGTAGGAAGCAGCCCATTGAATCAGCCTTCCACTTCTGCCCCATCAATGAGTTCTTTAGGGACTGTGAATCCTAATGTGTGGGCCACATGTGTCGCCACTGTGTAGTCCAAGTTTGCAACTCCAACTTGTGGTATAGAATAGGAATTCTCTCTCTCTCTCTCTCCCCCCCCCCCTCTCAGGTATAAGATGGCTGAGCTGAAGTATGTGTGTGAAGGGAAAGTGGAGACAGTGGTGTTTCTGTTGCCAGATGTGTGGCGGATTGTACCTACAGAGGAAGAATGGGACACACTCAGGACTAAAGATCAGGAGGTGTGTGTGTGTGTGTGTGTGAGCCTTTTAATGTATGAGCACCACTCCATATCCAATAGCAGCAAATGTGTCCATCCTGCCATGCTCAGGCAACCTCTTTTTGTTTGTTTGTTGGTGTATGTGTGTCAGGAGAAGGAGGCCTCTCTCCCGGCTGGCCCATGCCTGGTTGTTAAGCCCTCTCCTGGGCTGGCTCTCTGCCCTGTCTCCCTCTCCTCTCTCCTGGTTCCCCACAGCTCCCAGACCAAGGAGGCCTTTGAGGTACAGTGTCTCTTGTCTTATTTATGGAGAAAAAAAAAAACCCACTCAACTCTTTTACAATTATAAAGCACTTACTATGTAATTACTAAAAATTACACTGTTGAGACTTGTCGCTAGAGTACCTTTGGGTACTACACAGCTGTAAAAAAATATGACCCAGTGTCTTTGCATTGAATACACCACCCATTCTCCTCCCATTTACCTCTGCTCCCCCTCTCTCCAGGTGGGCTTGCTGGCTGAATTATTCAGTGAGATGCTGCAGAGGGACTTTGGTCTGCAGCTGTACCGTTGTCTCTGTTCTCTACACCCCAGTCATGCACCTATGGTACACCATACACACACACACACACACACACACACACACACGCAGTATGACTAAATGCATAAACATACTTCTCAGGTGTGTCGTCCTTTAGTCTATTTGTTGTCTCTCTTAGTCTCTCTGCTTCTCTACTTTTTTTAGGAGGATGAACAAATAAAAAAGAACAGAAAGCAGAGGACAAAAGCAAGGGATGGCAGGAGCAGGAAAGGAAAAAGCAGAGGGAAAAAAGCGGAGGACACAGGGGAGGAGACGGACGATGATGGAGAAGAGATGGAAGAGGAGGAAACAGAGGAGGAGAAGGACAGAGAAGGAGGTGAGTATGGAGACTCAACTTAATCCCTGAATCAATGGATTTAAAAAAAGGTAAAAAAAAATAAGAAGGAATTATCTATCTCTAATTGCTTTCTTTCTTCTTTTCTGTATTTTGCAGAGATGTTGGGAGAGGAGGGGATGACATGTGATAACTCAGACACTATCTTAAAACAACATGTAAGTCGTAGACACAGAACTGACCTGGACAATGTCAATGTCAAAGAGAGAAGATACTGGGACACATGGGGCTAGATGGGGGGAGACTATATGACATGTCTTTCTTTGTCAATTCAGTTATTATGTGAGCTTTATTATTGGTAGGAAAGGTGCAACCGATTGTTGACAGAATCTAAGCTTGTACTTTCACCACCTCTCTCTCCTTTTTCTTTCAATTCACCTGGGTTTATTTGCCAAAGCAACACAATCTGAAATATTCAGTATTCTCTCTCTCTCTCTCTCTCTCTCTGTAGGTGCTGTCTCGTAAGGTCTTGCTGGCTTGTGTGTTCTTTGACAGGCAGCTCAGTGGCAGCTTGAGAGAAACAGACCTTCAGAACATCTTACTGTCTCTGGGACTATGTCTAACGCCCGCTCAGGTGTGCGTGCGTGCGTGCGTGTGTGTGTGTGTGTGTGCTTGTTATAGTCTGTGCACACATGCTTGTAACAGTGACATCTCTCTGTGTCTCAGGTCCAGGAGTTGGTCAGTAAGGTCTTGGAGGGGGGTTGTTTTCCATACAGGAAGCTAGCTTCTCGCTTGGAGGAACCAGAGCACCCGGAACCTGACATCAACATGGAGGGTCAGAGTTTAACAAAAAATATACAAAAAGTACTCTCTGCAACTCACTTTATGTATGCTTGCCTATCTGGTTATGGTTAATAGTAACGGCCATAAGTATTAATTGTTATCAATCTCTTTGGAACTAGTTAACGTGTGCACAGTGCACATCCCCCATCTCCCATGTTAACTCTCTCTCTGTGTTTCCAGGTAACCGTGGCCTGTTGCATGGAGTTCCAGTGACAAGGAGGGCAGGAAGCCGCAGGGCAGCAGGGAGTGTTACTGGGGCTGAGGTTGTGTCCTACAAAGGGGGTGTTGTCAATATCCCAAGCCTGCTGCAAGCCCTGGAGAGAGCAGACAGGACACGGCAAGGCCTGGAGCTACGCATTGCTGCCCTACAGGACACACTGGGTACTACATACACTACCTTACGCTCTCCCTTTCGCTCACCCTTTCTCTCTCCCTTTCTCTCTCCATTTCTCTCATACACTCTCCATGTTTCTGGGGACTGTCACTAACCACCAAGTGTTAGCATTTTTTAAAACCAAAAACCAATGGAAAGCAATGGAACCTAAATTAGCATGTTTGAAATGTCATGCCTGAATCATCTCAATTAAAATCAAGTCATTGAGTGTTTTCAGAGAAATGGGATGCAATTTGGAATGATTTGGCCATGAAATTACAAGCATGCTAATTTAGGGTCCATTGACTTGCATTGTTTTTTCATAAAAAATGCTAACAGTTAGCAGTTAATAACAGTGCCCAGATAAACAGAACCAAAGTGTGGATTGAAGTCTGTCCTTTTCCATAGAGGCGTTTCATTCTTTCTTCCTCCTTCTTTTCTCTCATTCCATTCCACTGCTCATCCTTTCTCTCTCTCTCTTTTCACCTATCCTTTTCTTCATCCCCTATACATCCCCTCACAGTTGAGACTGAAACGGTCACTCAGGGACAGGGGGAGGAGCTTAACCACAGACTGGAGAGAGCAGAGATTCAAAGCTCCACCTACAAGAAGAAGCTGAAGGAGGATACTGGTCACATGATTGCCCTCATCCAGAGGATGCAGGAAATGGTGGACAAGGTGAGGCCAGGAAAGGTCTTGATAAGAAAACACTTAATTTCACCCACCCGGTGCACAACACATATTTTATGTAAGTCAAAGTTAAAAACAGGGGATTTACTAGGAGGTACTAAAAAATGTTTTCCTTCTATTTGACAGACGACAAGCCTGACCGAATCAAAAACAGAGATGGAGGATGAAGAGCAGTGATTGGTGGAAAGAGAAAATAAGGAGAGTGCAGATAAATGCGATCACACAGCCAGTTAACGTCAAATGTTAACTTGACCGATTACAATGTTTTTATTTGTTCATATTATTTTTTATTTTATTTGAATATGTATTTATTATTTGAATAACTGACAGCTACTCATACTTTGTTTTCTTTGTTAATTGTATGATCTTGGATTCAATGCTTTAGATCCCTCTCAATATACCAGATATACAAGTGCCCTCCATAAGTATTGGGAAGAGGAAGCATTTTGTCTTCTCTCTACTCAAGTCATTGAGTACAAAGAAGACACTCCAATACACTCCAATACACTCCAATACACTCCAGACACTTCAACAGTTTGGATTTGAAATCAAACAATTCGGGGTCAAAGTAGAGATTGTCAGCTTTAACTCAGTAGGGGGGGGTTTTCAGATTGGGTTCACCATTTCTAAAGTACTTTTTATTTTTATTTTTTAAAAACATACTACCCCTATTTCAGGGCTTCAAAAGTATTGGAGAAATATCCAAATAAAGTATGTTTATGTTTAGTATTTTGTCGACAATCCTTTGCATGCAATAACCCTTTGACCCCACCAGGCACCGGGTATCTTCTCTGGTGATGCTCTGCCAGGTCTGTACTGCAGCCATCTTCAGTTGTTTGTTTTGAGGTCTTTTGCCTAAAATCTTATTATCAGGGAATGAGATTCATGTTCAATTGAGTTTAAATCTGAAGATTGACTTGGCCTGGTAAGAACCTTCTGCTTTTTGGCCCAGAAAAACTCCCTAGTTGCTATGGCAGTATGTTTGTGGTCATTGTCTTACTGTCTTCAGAATACATTCTGCTGCTGCTGTCAGCAGTAACATCAACAATTAAGCCAAGTTAGCTAGTTCTTGTGGCAGCTATACATGCCATGTAATGATTTAACCACATTAGAATTAGATTTTGTAACAATGTCACTGCAAACATTTTCCCTTCAACAACTCATCCTTGATCCATTGCATGGATGATGATGCATCTGAGGAGGAATAAAGGTATTTGAGTTTGCAAAACGTGTGCAGAGTTATTAAATATTTGGTTCTTTAGGTTTACTATGTCAGATACATTCTGACATTGCCCTGTAAAGTGATTGCAAGGTAAAATCTGTCAGTTCATGTCAACCACCTCGCATCTGAAAGAAAAGAGGAGCTGCAACCGATAGTTGTTGTTTTTGCTGAGCAATTTATTGTTTGTTCAGTACACATAGCAAAGCTCAAACCTGAAAAAACCACGAGTTGAAGAGAAGGGTGTGGAACACCTGTATACCTTCTCATGGTGGAGGTGGTGTAATGGTGTGGGGAATGTTTTCTTGGCACACTTTGGGCCCGTTAATACCAATCAATCATCGCTTGAATGCCACAGTCTATTTGAGTATTGTTGCTGACCATGTGCATCCCTTCATGGACACAATTTACCCATCTTCTAATGGCTACTTCCAGCATGATAATGCACCATGTCACAAAGCAAAAGTAATCTCAAACTGGTTTCATGAACATGGCAATATCCCAAACATTTTTTGGAATGTGGTAGAACGGGAGATTCACACCTTGAAAGTGCACCTGAAAAATCTGCAGGAAACATTTGTTTGAATTCAGCCCTAACACTTTTGCAATATTATACACTCACCAGCCACTTTATTAGGTACACCTTGCTAGTACCGGGTTGGACCCCTTTTGCCTTCAGAACTAGATAGATCAACAAGGTGCTGGAAACATTCCTCAGAGATTTTGGTCCATATTGACATGATAGCATCATTGCTGCAGGTTTGTCAACTGCACATCCATGATGCGAATCTCCCATTCCACCACATTCCAAAGGTGCTCTAATGGAATGAGATCTGGTGACTGTGGAGGCCATTGAAGTACAGTGAACTCATTGTCATGTTCAAGAAACCACTTTGAGATGATGTGAGCTTTGTGACATGGCGTGTTATCCTGCTGGAAGTAGCCATCAGAAGATGGGTACACTGTGGTCAGAAAGGGATGGACATGGTCAGCAACAATACTCAGGTAGGCTGTGGCGTTTAAACGATGCTCAATTGGTACTAAGGGGCCCAAAGTGTGCCAAGAACATATCCCCCACACCATTAGATATGTGCGTTAATGAGCAGTTGAACAGGTGTACCTAATAAAGTGTAATAAAGTGAGTGTAATTACACGTCCCGCTGCTGTTGGCTCAACAGCACCCCCCTGTGGAGGACAAGGTGGTCGGGAGGGCTGTGTGCGCAAGGTGATGACTGCTGCAGTAAATTCTTCCATTTTTTGATGATCCACTCAAAGCCTGTCCTGGGAACTACCATGTATATAAGTTCTGCAAGCCAAGCAATTTCCACATTGTCTACTGTGCAGGAAACATGTGAAACTGTTATGATGCAACTGTTTATTGAACAAAAGTGCTGTATAGGATGGAGGGTCAGTTTTGCTTGTTAAGGACTGTTTTGAGTCACAGAAAAATGAACTAGTCGGATGCTCTTGCGGATGTGATCAAGTTGGAGTGCGAAACCTGTGAGGCTGATGAAGACTGTCAGCGAAGGCCAAGTTTCCTGGAGAATGTCCTCTAACACAGTCCTCTTCCACTGACAACGTATGTTTTATGTACCCATGTCCTGTAGTTTTGCTTTCTGATTATAGATGGACTGGACTGCCAGAAGAAGTGTCCAATCCTACACACACACACACACACACACACACACACACACACACACACACAAACACACACCTCTGTCATTAGTCATTGCTGTGGGTCCCAAATAGAGTTTATAAAAGACATTAACCAAATATCCCTTTATTTGTTTCAGTCACTGACGTTGTGAGCAGCAAGTATGAAACCTGTGAAGCTGATGAGGACTGTGTGAGTCTCCTGGAGATGTGAGGAAAAAAAGGTGAGTTATCAGCATAGAAACAAACCATCATACATACAGTATAATATGATATATTATACCATAGGCCATTTAGCAGAATGTTTTATCCAAAGCAACAGTTATAATGAGTGCATACCGTTTTTGCATATACAGTATCTAGCACTGGTAAGACCAATTGAGCTGTTCGCATTCATCTCTGTTTGTGTGTTGTGTGTCCTCTCCCATCCTAGTCTCTGCACAGACTCACACAGTAGCTGACAAAGGGGCCAAATGATCTGGGTGGCAGGCATTGTTCAGCTGTTTTACCAGTGTGTATGACTTATGATTGAACACGCCTATCACTACTTCCCTGGGAGTAGTAATGCTAATGATGATAAATCTTACTTGTGAAGCCATTTTTGTTGCACCCAAAGCGCAGCAGAGTCGGATCATGTGCTTTTTTCAGTTCATGTGACTAATTCTGAAGCATGTTATTAAATTACAGTTGTTTTTTTCAATGTTCTAAGTTGGTCACAGTAAAAGGTACCAGGATATCTAGGCCATGAGTGCAAATGCCTCCAGTGCCTTCATACATAATTTCTTGCGACTTTAAAACAGGAAACTAAACACATGTGGACATATGGTGATATCAGAGGGAAACCAATGCGGAAATGAAAAAATATTGAAGAAGGAACCAAGGGTTGAGGGCCTATAAGGGTTTAGACTGTTATCTGATGGAGGAGGTCTTAGGTATGCTCATTTGTATGACCAGGGAGAGACAATGATTAGGTTGCTACTTGCCCATTCCCCAAATTGATCCCCTAGCCCCTATCCCTTGAGTACATGTGTAGTTCTGAAGGGATTGTACAAGTGTAAGCAAAATGGCGAAACCTACCCCAAAACCCATCAGAGAGAAAGGTGGAGCTATCGCTATATTGCATATACCACTCCAATCCACTCAGATCTACAAAAGCACAAGAGATTTATGCGTTTTTGTGCACCTTTGGATTGTTGCAGGTGCAAGCATAGATGTCTTTAGATAAGCTGTACAACAGCTGTCTGTCATTCCTGATACCTTTCCATCATCCCTGTCTGTGAAATCAAGTGAAATTTACTCTAAAAAATACTTATGCATGACATTTTAGTATGTGTGTACTGCAGTATTGAGTGGTTTGAATCTGCTTCAAAGTGAGCAAAAGATGCCATCATTCTGAGGAGTTGGAGAATTCCTATTGTCAACATTCGTCTTTGTAAGAGGGTTTGCAAAACATTAGGTCTTATTCCAATACATCATTTTTCATCTGAAACCAATGCAGTTGTTGTAGATGATTTTCCAAAGGCTCTATTGATGTGTAATTATGTGCCTCTCTCAGTGACTTGATTGGTCTTTCTTCCAACAACTTTGTGGGTACAGTACTTCCCTGGGGAGGACAGAGAACTTTGAGAACATTTTCTCAAATACTGTGCTTTTGGCCTGGAGGGATTAGCATTAAGATGTGTTGGCAAGGAGTGTGAGTTATTTTCTTTTGATATCTCATTTGAATGATTTGAATGATATAATGATGTAAGTAAGTTTGAATTAGAATTCAGTTTATGACTGAACTATTGGTGAACAAACAGAAAGGCAACTTGTATTCACTTCAACTGATTGAAGTGATCTGTTTTGATCTGATCATTTAAATAATAATAATAATAATAAGGCTTGTAAAGATTGACTTGAAAACTTAAAACAGAAGTGGTCAGATAACCCCATGTGACTGATGATGTGACCTGAACTGTGTCAGAGTGTGTGTTAGTCAGGTTTTTAGTGTGTGTCTATGCCAGAGTGCATCCATCATGTGTGTGTGTCAGTCTCATCTATCTCACAATGAATGCTTCCGTCAGCATATGGGCAGGAAGGCATGTGATAGAGGAACCCATGCCAGCCTGTGATTCACTATAAAACAGTACAAACCCTGCTTTGAATGCCTAAAAACAGACCAGAGGCAGAGATTTCACAGGCTAGTCAGATGAGGGGCTGTGGTGGACTGCTCTGCTGTGGCCCTCTGTCCCCTTTGTGCATGTGGACCAGTCATGTGTACACTCTCTGAGAAGAAACCTCTTCATTACCTAAATTCACCACGTCCATGGCTAAAGATGTTGAGGCCTGTGAATATCAAATATAATCTATGGTTCTATGTATTTAATGGGAATTTGCTCAATGGCCAAGCCTGCAGACTGTTGAGGGATTCAGTGTTCATTTGTCAAGGTTTATTTCTTATCACATGAATGGGAATTCATCAGAGTATTTAAAATGAGAAAGTGTGAATTTGCTGCAATTCAATTCTCAAATCTATGTACAAACTACGCTTGTTGGATAACATACAGTGGGCAGGTCAAATGTAAATCTTTTGCAATTGCAACAATAAATTCTGATTCTAGGGTGAGGAGGGGTTGTGGGAGATGATTGGTGTGAAGTCAAAGTCAAAGTCAAAGTGGCTTTAATGTCAATTCTTCACATGTCAAGACATACAAAGGAATCGAGAGGACGTTTCTCACTCTCCCACGGTGAGACAGATAAAGTGCACAGGCACAACAGATAAGACAAGACATACTAAAAGTAAAACATTCAATAAAAATAATTTAAACAGTGCAAAAAGAACAGTCAGTAAAGACAGTAAATAGCAGTAAATAGCAGCCAAATACTGGCAGTAATAAAGGCAATGTCTATGCAAGCGGCAGTTTCTCCTGGTCTTTCTATTCAGTAAACAATAGAGACCCAGTTTGACACGTTGGTCCACTAGATCTTCCGAGCCTTCGGGCGGAAGTGTCTGGGAACGAGATTACACTCTCAAAGAGATCTGACCCAAAACGAATCAAAACAATGAAAACACATGCATGCACAACTAGGGTACCTTACTTTTCAAACAAACAAAATATGTATTCTCAACGTAATGTTTCGTTGTGTGGCCATTGTGCCAATCACATGCAAGTGACATGTAACTTAATAATGTAGGTCTACAGTAACTAGTGTACCTAGGAGGGACTGTTTAAGATACCAGAGGAAAAACAATAGACAACGTGGAATGCCAAGAGTGTGGGAAGAGGAAAAATTGGAGTAATTTCAAGAATATACAGAATATTCCAAAGGTAAATGTGTTGTGTAGAACAGACATGCACCCTGTCAAGTAAATGTCAGTTGTAAGCACTCCAGTTTGGTAAACCATTGGATTAGGTGTGTTTTGGGGAGAGAGAAGACAGACCCTCATGCGATTTTTCACAAACGCATACCAACGATTCCAACCACAAGTTATTCTTCAATTTCATGATTCTAAACAGATCATCAGAATATCCTGGCGCCCCGCTGGTGGAATGAGCTTCCCACTGCTGTCATGACTGCAGAGTCACTACCAATCTTCCGCCGTAGATTGAAGACCCATCTCTTCAGGCTACATCTTAATGGTCCCTCCTAATGATCTCTTCACCCCCCTGTACAAGTTTCTCTCCTGTTAATATAATAATAAAAAAATAAAATAAAAAAAAATCCTTCTTCTAGCATTGTGACTGCCTATGGCCCCTGGTCTGAGCATTGATTACTTTATCTTATGATGACTGATGGATAGATGATTCACTTACTTAAACAAATGTATTTGTTGTAAGTCACTTTGGATAAAAGCGTCTGCTAAATTCCATAAATGTAAATAATAAATAGTAAAAAAATTGCCTGTCCTATTCTATGGTCCCAAAGGCACGGACTGACTGACTGACACCACCTGGGCCATTGTCACCTTGTGACCCCACCTGGGCCATTATCACCTTGTGTGTCCCAGGCCCTAACCTTCATCCAAACATTTGAGGCATAACAGGCGAATATCACATGAAGAACATAATATCCACAATGGCAACTTTTTCTCTAGCACTTTTAAACTAACAAACGTATGATCAAATAGTTTTTCAGAAGATTCAAGTTTTTAACCTGAAAATCTGATTCCAATATTGTTTATACTGTAGACTGGTAGACCAGGCCAACTCAGGTCTCCACATAAATTACAAATGACATTTAGTGCATACATGTGCAACTGCATGTGCACAAACACGTGAAGACTCAGCTGGGACTATTTTTAAACTTCTGTTTGGTGTTGGTCCTCCACACATCAATCAAGTCAATTTATATAGCGCCTTTCATACAAAATTGAAATACAAGGTGCTTAACAGTAAAATTGAAAATACATAAGTACAGAACATACAGGCATACATACATACATACATACATATATATATACATAGAGAATAGAATAGAAATAGAAATAATAATGGATTAAGAGGGTAAATAAAAAGAAAACAAAAATAGAAATGCAAATGGATTGAGAGAAAGCTAAGCTAAAAAGGCGTCTTGAGGTTTCTTTTAAAAGTGTTTATGGATTGTGACACCCTAAGTTAGGTAGGTTATTCCAGAGGCGAGGACCATAGACACTAAAAGCTGCCTCCCCGTATTTCTTTGTCCTCGCCCCGGGTATGACTAAAAGACCAGTGTCAGAGGACCTGAGAGGTCTCGATGGACTGTAAACTGAAAGCATATCTGACAGGTATTCAGGCGCTAGACCATTTAGTGATTTGAATACCAGTAAAAGGATCTTGAAATAAATTCTAAAACTGACAGGCAGCCAATGAAGAGACTTTAAGACAGGAGAGATGTGTGTTCTTCGTCTGGTCTCGGTCAATACACATGCTGCTGCATTCTGAATGATCTGTAGCTTGTTTAGGTAGACCAGAGAAGAGAGCATTGCAGTAATCTAACCTGTCAGTGATAAATGCATGCATAAGTCTCTCAGTATCTGCCTGGGAGAGAAATGGTTGCACTTTGGCAATATTTCTAAGGTGATAAAAAGCATTTTTAGTGATATTACTGATGTGTGATTCAAAATTCAAATCAGGGTCTAGAAGTACGCCAAGATTTTTTGCGAGGGGCTTGGTGTTTTGTGCTAGAGACTTTAAGCTAGTGCATAGTTTCTCTCGTTTCTCTCCTTTGTTCCGATGATTAAGACCTCCGTCTTATCTTTGTTTACATTTATGTGGTTAGAGGAAGAGCAGCTCAGTCTTGTCAAGGTTGAGCTTGAGGTGGTGGGCTGACATCCAAGCAGAAATGTCTGCAAGACATGCCGAGACACGTGTTGCCACCTGTGAGTCAGAGGGGGGGAAAGAGAGAAAAAGGACAGGTCCAAAAGAATGAGAATAGAGGAGAGGGAGGAAGCTCGGGTGGAGTGGAGGGCCTCCGTGACAGCGAGGAGAGCAGTTTCAGTAGAGTGCCTAGCTTTAAAGCCGGATTGGTGAGGGTCAAGGAAGTTGTTCTGAAGGAGGTAGTTAGACAGTTAGTTAGACGGTTAGAGACAGCACGTTCAAGGGTTTTAGATAAGAAGAAGAGAAGGGATACCGGTCTGTAGTTATGGACAGCAGACGGGTCAAGGGTTGGTTTCTTGAGAAGAGACTTGACTCTGGCTGTCTTGAAGGCAGCTGGAACAGATCCTGTGGATAGAGAGGAATTGATTATGGTGGTAAGGAACGGAAGGAGGTCTTTGGAGATGGATGGGAAAAGGGGGAGGGGATAGGATCGAGGGGGCAGGTGATTGCCCGCTTGGATGTGACCAGTTTTAGAATATCATCGGGGGAGAAATCTGATAAACCAGAGACTGGGTGTTGCACAGTGGGTTTGGGAGGAAAGGTAGCATTGTTGGTGAGAGGTAGAGGGAAGGAGCTGCTAATGATATCAACCTTCTTTTCAAAGTAGGTGACAAAGTCATCGGCAGACAGAGAGGAGGGAGGAGGGGGAGGAGGAGGGTTGAGGAGTGAGGAAAATGTGGAGAACAGTTTCCTTGGGTCAGAGACAGAGGATTGAATTTTGGAATGGTAGTATAAAGCTTTAGCAGCTGATGCAGATGAGGTGTAGTTGAGGAGGAGAGAGAGATAAGGGTCTAGATCATCAGGAAGACCAGATTTTCTCCATTTCCTCTCAGCTGCCCGGAGCCCTATTCTACAAGTTTGCAGGGTTTCAGACAGTCAGGGAGCGCGTGGAGTGGATGGTGCCGGCCTTGAGATCTGTGGACAGAGAGAGTCGAAGGATGAGGAAAGAGAGGACAGGAGGGTGGAGGAAGCTGCATCAGTGGATAGAAGAGAGAAGGATTCAACAGAGGGTAGGCCGGATAAGACAGAGGAAGAGAGAGCGGTGAGTGAGAGGGTGCGCAGGTTGCGACGAGAGGATACAGTGTGGGTAGAGACTGGCTGGGAGGGTGAGCATTTGAGAGGGAGGGAGAAGGATAAGAAATGATGATCAGAAACCGGAAGGGGTAACAGTGAGGTGAGAGGTAGTCAAGGCCACTAATGTCAAGTCCCTTCAAGCCAGTGATGGGCAACTTTGAAGCTGTTGGGGGCTGAATAAGAATTAAGAATAATTGAATAAAATAATATTGGGATGGATATATATGATACAACTTAATTGAAGTCATCAATCCTCATTCCTGACAGACTTACACCATTTAAAGCATCCTAAAGTAGATGATTTATAGTTTCCTCTCACAACCCAGAGCTGTATTTGCTTGTAGGCATACTTTTACCAGACCATTAGTGCACATCCAACTTGTGAATAATAAGATGAAACAAATAGCTAACATCACAGAAAAAAACATCTCCTTAAAGACACCCACTGTTTCAGTTTTGGAAGGCAGATTGAGAGTCTTCACTTTTTGTGTGTGCGATATCTATTCAGACTCTGTCTCAAGTGCATGAACTACAGCCCCCAGAAACCTCAGTGGTTTGGAGGTGTGGCCAATATGATAGACACAGACGAACATTCGGTTATCAGCAGCAGAACGAGCCTTATCTATCTATGTTTGGACTTTAAAATCATATGTTTAGCCTACAAGCTAAATGGTAAAGGTTCTCAAAGACCTGATTAAGGTGCTGAGGAAGGGGAGCAATCCAACAGTTTCCGTATTTTCGCAGTCCCTGTCTGTGGTCTGCCTCAAAGCAGCGATTCGTACAAAACAAAAGCCTGTGAACTTGTACTAGGCTACAGCCTATGTTATTTATAGTGCTTATTTTATTGGTTTACAGTTAAACAGCGACTATGGCTTTTAATAAATCTAAGTTAGCAGTCGGACTGTTAGTTGCAGGAATTCTGACAATTGTTTTCGGGACTGTTCTTGTATTCGTTGGACCTGTGATTATTGACGATCAAATCATAAAGGTAAGTGAACATGACGATTTACTTTTTCGGTTTTAATAGTCTTTGTCCCACCTGTCAATCAACGGTTTTAACTTAATTTGATAGCCTATATGATAAGAAACAGTTAATTGCTATTTCTTTCCTGGCTGCTTAATTGACATTGCAAGGGAATAGCTAACTGCAACCCGAGTGCTTCCCACTCGGTTGTACACAAATACATAGACGAAAACAGAGAAAGTTGAAATGAAGTCAAATTACTCACCAGAACAGAAGTTTGATCCGTTTCTTTCTGTGACGGTGGTGTATTTGGTTACTTGTGTCGGCTAATGCAAGCGCACACTTTCCCTTCGATGTGCGGCTTGAGGGGAAAGCGTGCGCTTTCATTTGCCGGGACTCCGAATACACCACCCTCGGAGTAAACGGATCAAACATCTCTTCTAGCCCAGCACCAACACACCTAATTCTGCATAATCTTAACGATTGTTGAAGGTGCTATTAGTCTGAACAAAGGTCACTATTAGCAAAAATGTCATTTTGATTAGTATTTGGATTCATCAAATGAACTGAGCTCATTTTAGCTAAATTATTTCATGCTGCCTAATATGTCTTGTTATGCAGAGTATTTTATTTATTGGCATTATTCTGTAGATGCTTGCACACCACTACAGAATAAGGGATTTAGCTTTTCAGCTTTCTGTATAAACCAATGATTTAACCTGGATTAGTCTGTGTGTTTATCAGTGCATAGTGTTTGACAGTGTATAATGGACATACAATGGAGCCTATATGACTGGAGGTCCCCATTCCTGGTCTAAGCATAATATACACTCCTGCTCTCTGTTCTCTCTCCCAGAACTTAGTGATTGACCCCAAGAATGAGATATCCTACACTATGTGGAAGGACGTCCCTGTTCCCTTCTTCATGTCTGTCTACTTCTTCAATATCCTCAACCCAGACGAGATGCTGCTGGGAGAGAAACCCATGGTGGAGCAGAGAGGACCCTATGTATACAGGTACACACCTATGGTATCCCCATACCCTAACCCTAGAGAGACCAGATACCCAACCCAGTTAACCCTGAAAACCATCTTGTTACCCCCCTATACTAACCCTAACCCCAACCCCCGAGACCTCTTCTCCCCTGCTACCCCCCTGTACAAGTTCTCTCCTGCTAATAAAATATATTAAAAAAAAACAAAAAAAAAAACGACTGCCCCTGGTGTGAGCATTGATTACTTTGTCTTATGATGACTGTTGGATAGATGATTCACTTACTTAAACAAATGTATTTGTTGTAAGTCGCTTTGGATAAAGGCGTCTGCTAAATGCCATAAATGTAAATGTAAAATGGTTACAGAGACAGCGCTAGTGAGTCTATTTCCCATCTTTGAGCAATTCCAATGGATAGGCTTACTGTATGTCAATGCCATACATCGTTGTTACATGAAGTTGTTAATATTGTGTTAGGGGGAAGATCTCAGCATACTGTAGAAGAACTACAGTACAACTAAATGATATGTACATAATGTGATTATAATCAAAGTGAGTCATTTATTCTCACAGTAATCGTTTTGCATTTTCCAGTTTGTCAGTTTTTAATAATCCAATGACGAATGAGATATTCTCTCATTCGTGCAAGGAGTTGATCTCTCTAGCAAGCTGATCAAGCGAGGCCACAATCTCAAACCATTGTCTCATGTTCATTTTCATGATTATTTTGTTACAAGGAGGGAACACAGATTGCATGTAATAAGTAGTTTAAAGTCGGTTGCCTGGCAGAACTCTCTAATCCCTAATAATTAACTAAACAGTACACACAGATGTACAGGGGAAATTGCGAATGCCGCAAATAAGCAGAATCGGATATTTTGCTTCCCTAATAACTTTGTCCCCAGGCTATTGCGCTTATAAGCCTGGAATAACAACGTCTGTCTTTAGTGGGAGTGAATTTACTGCGCTAAGTGTTTGTCATTATTTGAGGGGTGGGGTGCTGTCGGGAGATGATTGATCCAAGGTAAAGCCAATGGCTATGCGTCTGGAGTTTTTCCTGATCTTTGTTTTGGGTAAATGAAGGCCAAGTTTGATGTGATATTCCCCCAGAACTTCAGAGGATATTGGAGGGAGTGTCTGGGAACGAGTTTAGCTCAATCCAGATCAGTGGTTATTGTATGGAGATGTGGAGGCTGTAATCTGACTCATTCACTCACTCACTCACTCAATGACAGTCTAAATTCCCCTTTTCATAGATTTGGCCTCTTCTTTACCCTTATTAGTGTTATCTTAGAGGAGCCAACCCTATCGAAAGAACTTCACTGGCTAATATAAAAAATAGTTTGACCAAGTTTATCTATTATTATTGGCTGGGTAATTGATGGTTGGGATCAGGATGGCTTTTTGGACAAAATTGTTGAAAGTTGGCCAAAGGCCTGTGAGGCAGTTTTATAAGCTCACAGGCATCTGACTCTGTTTTTCCTATTTCTCCAAGGGCAAAGATCTGGCTGTTACTCCAGCCTTTTTGTCTTCAGTGTATTAGTTTGTCATGAAACTGTATAGGGTTGGGTTAATCAAGACCAGGTCAGTAGGATGTTGCTGAGTAGTTCCACAGATGGCTAGCTGAACGATTTAGATCATATCTCAAGTGCATTATTTAATGCAGGAGGTCCATGGTCTGCAAAACCAGGTTGAGAGATTCTTCTATAGGGAAATAAACTCTGGAACACACTTTCTGCAAGTTTAAAAAAACGTACCCTCTCTAAGTTTGAAAGTTTCCTTCCCCCTACCTCTCACTTGAGCTAATCGGGTTTAAATGATAATTCATCAGGAGTTTAGACTAATGAGGTTGCCTGTGGTTTCAGGAAGCGTATCCAAAAGGAAAATATCACCTTCCATCATAACGCGACGGTGTCGTACCGGGAATACCGGGAGTATTTCTTCGAGCCAAGCATGTCAGCGGGAAATGAATCGGAGGTGGTCACCATTCCCAACATGCTGGTCTTGGTAAGACAGTGCTGATCACTACACTTGCGCACACGCAAATGCTCATATGCCTCAAATGCAATTAAGGAATCTTGACCCCTTCATCTAACCTGGGTACAATAACGTTTCTGAATTCAACAATGCTACGTTGTTGCCTCTCCAAACAACAATAAGTGGGCTTATTGAAACAGATTGGCACCTAGACGTTTCCCACTGTATGTACTCTCTGTTTGCCATGTCTCACCTCACCAACCTCATCCACCTCTTTGTCTACCCCCCCCCCCCCCCCCCCCCCCTCACACCCCTCTCCTCTCGTCCTTCCGCGTCCCTCTCTCAGGGGGCGGCGGTGATGATGGAGAACATGCCGTATGTGGTGCGTCTGATGATCAGCACAAGCTTTAAGAGTTTTAACGAGGGACCATTCCTGACCAAGTCAGTAGGAGAGCTCATGTGGGGCTATGACAGTAAGCTGGTGGACTTCCTAAACACATGGCTGCCTGGCATGCTGCCATCTACGGGCAAGTTTGGCCTCTTTTCTGAGGTAAGTGACTGCTCCCCCACAGCAGAGAACTGACTGATCCCTAGTTTTAGAGACTTATAGCCTACTGTACATACTGTTAATCTGTTCTTATTGGGTCTTTAGTACTTAAAGGTCCAGTATGTAACATTCAAGCTTTCTATCAGGGAATGAGATCCCTTGAAAGAAATATTTCATTTAAAAACACTGGTTTTGCTTCGGAAAAAGCCTTATCTAAAATGGAGTATTCTACCCTCGACACTCGGTTTGCATTTAAACATGTTGTTACTGCCAGAGGTGTTCTAGGGACGTGGACTTTCGCCTTTCTGTCTCTGGTGGCTGCCTCTTTGAGTTGTGCGCTCATGCAGACACACCACAGCTAATGTTTAACACTGCCAGTCCATTTCAGACTTATTATGAGGGAGGATTTACTGTATGTTCAAATTCAAATTCAGTTTCGTCATGGTGGCCAGAGGTGGCAGATTTCCAGCAAACGGAGCCAGAGTTTTAAGACTTTGGGTTGGTTGTCTGTTGGGAGCTTGTGATGGCCCAAATGTCAGTCTGTGTGTCTGTTTCCTCTATCAGTTCAACAACTCCAACACTGGCCTGTTCACCATATTCACTGGAAAGGATGACATCAGGAATATCCACAAAGTAGATTCTTGGAATGGACTTAAGAAGGTAAGGGTGAAATAGCTATGAACTAGCTATGAACTCAAGGTTGATAGTGGTAGTATTAGAGTTAGTTACCTGGACCCTTACCCCTCTCTCTATCTTTCTCTTTCTCTTTCTCTTTCTCGTTCTCGTTCTCTCTCTCTCTCTCTCTCTCTCTCTCTCTCTCTGGTCTAGCTGTCCAACTGGAAGACGAGTCAATGTAACATGATCAACGGTACGGCGGGGCAGATGTGGCCCCCCTTCATGACTCCTGAGTCCACCCTGCCCTTCTACAGTCCTGACGCCTGCAGGTACACACACACACACACACACACACACACACACACACACACACACACACACACACACACTCACCCCCCCCTCTCTCTTTGGTGTGTATAGGTCTCTGGAGCTGGTGTACCAGCGTCCTGGCGTTATGAAGGGTATCCCCCTCTATCGCTATGTGGCCCCAAAGACCATGTTTTCTAATGGATCTGACTATGCCCCCAACGAAGGCTTCTGCCCCTGCAGACAGTCTGGCATACTCAACGTCAGCAGCTGCAGGAGCAGTAAGACACACACGCACACACACACACACACACACACACACACACACACACACTCTCCATAAAGCTTGTCTGGGTAGACAGGTGGGTGCTACACGTTTTAGTTAAAGTATCTGCTTTCATTCCCCCCCCCCCCAAAGAAATTTGAAATGTCAATATAAGTGATAAATATATATATATATAATATTTAAAAAAGCAGCTTTGACAGCAAGGTGCTCAAAGCTCTTCATTACCACCAAGGTGTGAGCTAGAGGGTGGAAGTCATTGGGTCACAGAAGATGACAGCTCGTTGTTTGTGGCAGATTTTCAAGAAGCAGTTGCTTATGTTCTCAGGGCCTGAGGCCTTTCAAACTCTAACCCTCTGAAACACCATTCAACACTGGAACATCTCCCACATACGTGTGTGTGTGTTTAGCAAAGGAGGACGATGATGATGACGGGGTTATTATTCTGTTATGCAGACTCTCCAGTCTTCATCTCCCATCCTCATTTCTTTAATGCTGACCCTGTGCTGCTGGACTTCGTACAGGGACTTCGTCCTACAGAGGAGGAACACGGCCTCTTCATAGATATCCATCCTGTGAGTAACACACACACACACACACACACAGCTGTGGGACAGCTGTATTCAGTACAGAAAGTACTGAGTCACTAATCGCCATGGAATCTTCCCCTCATCCTCTTTAGGTTATTTTCCCAGGTTAGATAACTTTTAATGATCTTAGATACAAGCACAACATACCAGAGTCAGTGTTTACCTCAGTGAACATCGGACACGTCAACTATGCCTTCAATTCAAACCACGACGACTTGAGTCAGGTGTGTTTGTTTCTTGTTGTGTTTGATCAAGAAGCTGCTATTCAGGACTGGAGCTGTGCACTTCTGATCAAGAAGTGTTTTGACTGTCACTGATAAACCTGAATGTTATCAGCAATGTGGCTGTGTGACCTGTGAGATAAGGTAATTGGAAATTGCCTTAATTTGAATTGTTTGGACATGATAACTGGATGGCCCCCATAAATCACAAATTGCCAGCTGAGTGTAGTCTTATGATTGAACCTTTGCTCTAGGCTGCTCTTTAGCTGGCCAATGGAGTGGAGCCAGTTGATATCTTGATTTTTCTTGTAATTGTCCTTGCTGGCAGATTGCTGGCAGATTGCTGGCCGAAGTTGCACAGACATGGTCATGGGGCCTGGTTCAGCAGAAAACAACGTTGTTGTGGAATGTTCAGATATGTTCAGAAATATTATGTAGAACAGGCGTGCCTCTAATGAAGTAGTAGTAGTAGTGGACCCTGTTAAACAGAGTTCCAATGTGTTCTTTGGTGTTCTCTCTCTCTGTCTTGTAGACATGGAATATCTTATCTTTCCCACCACCACTCAGTTTGTGTGTTTTATATTGATTGTAAAAATGTAGTGTTATCTAAATTAGTTGAGTAAACTTCAGCTGATGTGATAGCTTTGTAGACATGCTGTCTATTATGGTTCAAATAACTGTTGGGGCTAATTCCACATGTCATTGGAATTTCAATTCACACCCTGAATTGACTACATTGAAATGGAGTTGTCTCCCGTTGAATTGCAATTGTCTCTACGGCAAGTTAATGGAAAATGTCCACATTATCTCAAATGCCAGTATATTATTATTATGAGTGTGATAACATTGTGATACTTTTATAATACATACACTTGATGGATACCTGTATGCATCTCCTCTCCTCTCCTCCCAGCCCAGGCCCTGATAAACAGAAAGTATACACTCACTGAACACTTTATTAGGAACACTATACTAATACTGGGTAGGGCCTCCCTTTGCTCTCAAAACAGTCTCAATTCTTAGTGGCATTGATTCCACAAGATGTTAAACATACCTTTGAGATTCTGGTCCATGATGGCATGATTGCATCACGCAATTCCTGCAGATGTTTCAGGTGCACTTTCAAGCTGTGAATCTCCCAAAGGTATACCATATCCCAAAGGTGTTCTATTGGATCCAGATCCGGTGACTGGGAAGACCACTGAAGAATAATGAACTCATTGTCATGTTCATGAAACCAGTTTGAGACGACTTTTGCTTTGTGACATGGTGCATTTTCATGCTGGAAGTAGCATTAGAAGATGGGTAAATTGTGGCCATGAAGGGATGCACATGGTCAGCAACAATACTCAAATAGGCTGTGGCATTCAAGTGATGATTGATTGGTATTAACAGACCCAAAGTGTGCCAAGAAAACATTCCCCACACTATTACACCACCTCCACCATGAGAAGGTGTACAGGTGTTCCTAATAAAGTGTTTTGTGAGTGTAGAGCATTATCAGCAATGTGTCAGTGTCACCTGTGAGATAAGGTAATTGGAAATGTCCAGTTGAGTGTATTCCTATTTTTGGAACTTTGCTCTAGGCGGCAGGGGTGGTGGTTGGGTTCACCACATAAAACTTACTCTCCAAGCCGGTACAAATGTGTCATGACTGTTGAAAGCTAGGGGAAGCGTAAACTTTGCTGCTTCTAAGCCTCTGTCCCTTGAACATGTCATGTGAACTGAACTGTCATGTTATAGCTGTGACGTTCAGCTTAAGAGTGCCCCCCCTGACCTAACGCTATGCTTCAGATGTGCTGTTTGGTGTTCTCTTTCTCTATCTTGTTTAAATGGAGTAGAGGTCCTTATCTTTACCCACACCACTCTTTATGGTTTACATAAATATTGATTGTAAAGGTGAGGCCTCTAAGCCTTAGTTCACTGATAAGATAAGATAAGATAATGCTTATGATCGCAGACTAACCGAAGAGGACAGAGCATAGATAACACAACTTTCACTCATTTAAAAGTTACGCAAGCATGATGACCAGGGGATCATAAAAAAATTGACAATAAAGTTGCTGGTTATGATGAAATGGCATGGAAGTTCATGAAGTTCGTGCCATATTGAACCTGATCACTTGGTATGTTTTAAGCAGCTTCTCAATACATGTCTGTAATGCTCTGGTGCTGGCATTGTTTGCGGGCTGAAGCGTGTTCTTGTGTGCTTCTCGTCTTGGTAACTCGATCGGCAGAGACCTGCCCGGGGCTGCTCAGGGGCTGACTTTGGCTCACGCGTTCTTCTCACGTTGTTCTTAGACGGGAGCGAATACTAAGCACATTCTGTGGGTGGGCAGACCAAAATGGCGACGAGAAGGTACGCATCTTGTTGGCGGATTAGCGACATGAGCTACTACTATTGAAATGAATCGGGTGATGTCAGACTTCAAATAAATTGATGACCACACAGACACAGCAAAGCAGAATACTCTCATTCTAAATCCCCATTGCAGGGCGTTAATTTGCGGGCAAGCACACTACCTCCAAGCACACTACCACTTCCTATGCCATAGGGGTCCAGACGTCTTGGTAGCTTGGAGGCCATCATTTGCTCACATACAAGGACTCTACACAAGCTAAATGAAGGCATTACTTGTCATTCAAGGTAGTTTTTATAGTATTTTCCAACTACTAGTTGAGCAATCCAGAGATTTGGGGGGAGAGAGGGGAGGGAGACTCCCTGTAGTGGGACTAACCATCTGGGGTAAGAACACAGTGTGACGCCTGACAGCCCTCTGGGTCCCATTTGAGTCCAGCCTGGTCCAAGCCACAGCCCTCTCAGCCAGAACCCCTCTCACAACTAGAAGTGAACAATGGGAAGCTCTGTTCATCCTCAAATGACAGCTGAGGCAGGTGCCAAGTGCCGTGGATGTGTGCCGGGTGTGTGTGCGGTGTGCTTGCGTTTTTTTGTGTGAAAATGGCTCGACAAATAAGTGTCATTGATTTGTTGATTGATGTTGCGTGCACACAACCACACTCCTGCTACGGGTCTGGCTTTGGTCTTGTTTGTGTCTTTATGTTGTTGGACGCTTGTTTCCAGGGAGTCAACTCCAAAGAAGTATTTTTTTGAAAACAGTGTTCTGGAATTTGTTAGTGAGGATCTCACAGCAGTACAGCTGATACTCACTGAAACTACCATGTCTGACACAATTTCACAGCATGGCTTCCATATCCAGATTTTAACCACAGAATGTTAGAATGGACAACAGCTGAATTCGAATTTTACTATGTATACCGCAGGACATTAACATAGCAAACAGTAGGTGTAGTTTGTAGTATGCTAGCCTACGTTTGAATTTGAATTAACTTTATTAAAACAGTTTGTTCAATCCGTGGGCTTCCGATCGTTGTAAGTGAAATGATATTTAAGCCATGCAGAGATCCTCTGTCCGCACATGTAAAGGGATTTAGCTGAGCAGTATAATGTCAAACTGCTGTCTATTAGTGTACTAATACAGCGGCGTATTCCTAAACTCCTCTTACGGGATGCTGATATCCATCATCTGGCAACAAGGCTATTGTTTGAAATTCAATAGATTATCAGTGAAAACACACTCATTGTGCTCACAGTACTCACAGAATAACAATTGGCTAATATACTCAAGAGATACTGTCCATTTATCTCTTGTTCTATTATCACATGCTGTGAAATGTGACTGTTCACACAGAAAATTGATAAAAAGTCCTGCGTTTGAGTCACATGAGCAGGCATTGATTTAATAGGGGGGGAGACAACTCTCATCACTTTGTGAAAGGTGTCATCTAGTACTTGTTCAACCAACACCCTCACCTTTCTTTGTCTTGGATATTTAAAGTGCTGCTGCTTATACACACACACACACACACACACACACGCAAGATTCCTACTTAATCTTAAACAATCAATAGCCGCTTTTTGACATTTGACATTTATTTGACATTTTTGACCGCAGTGCCAGTGCATGCCAAGTTTTACTACCGGCCAGCTAGTTCTCAAAGCCTAGTGCTTCGAGCCCAGTTAACAAGCCTGTTTGAATTTCCACAGTTGGGCTTCCTAGTCCTTTCTAGTCTGCCCTGTAGGGCTTTATAGTATGCCCTGTATCTCCAGTTTATTTACATTCTGTAGTTCGTAAGGGTTAAGGTCAGTGAACTATGGAGACACTAGCAACACATCAAATCCTCTGGTTTTCCAACAGTTTAAGCACTTAATGACAATTTGTAAATGATGAGTATTTGTAAGAAGCTCCTATTCAAATCTATTAGATTGTGTCGTTACAGCCAGCTAACTTGGATTATGCTTGCCACCCACCAAGTTTGCTAGCCAACTGAAGCACTTGAATGATAAGAATATCCAGCCCTCGCTCTAAACTGCGCCCCTAACCCTAACCCTCATAAGGACCAGTTGGGTAGGCTAAAAGCCCACGTTTTAAGCACCGAATATGCCTGGAGTAAGCCCTGTCAGTGCATTCAGTAAACATCTCCATATGATAGGGCAGGGCAAAGTGTAAAGTCTATGGAGGGTAAACAGTATGGCGGTTATTGTGTTGAAGGGTTGTGGTCAGGGTTATTGGACATTAGCTGAAGCCTCTCCACGTCTGTTATGTTGTTAAAGGACGTCTGATTAGGAAGCCTATAGCGTTTCCAATAGCTTGAGTGTTTTATAAGAACAGGTCTGTAGTCTGGTCTTCATCACCACTACCTTTGTTAGTGAGCCATGCTGAGTCATATTGCCAGTCATATTATTAGGTGGCGTTGTTTTGGATCCAAGTAAGAGTGGAATGAAACGAGCCCATGTCATAAAACCCTGTGGTTATTTTGTGAGTTTGTGGGGGAGAGTTGTATTCCTTTTGTGGGACTAGCAAGCTCTCTCACCAAGACAAAGCGGGAGGGATCTTTAGTACCATCTGTTTCCCTCTTTCTTTTTCTTTTTTTTTTAATATAACCCTACAGTACATTGGCTGCAACTCCCGATTCCATTCCATGTCACATAGTGTATATGGGATATAGGTTGTCATTTGATGTAGCCATTATTTACTTGAATGTTGGAGCACTGTTGGAACACTGCCTCTATTAACCTATTGAATCTGTAAAGGTATTGATGTTCATCAGTGTTTCTCCCTGATTGATTGATTGATTCGTGTGTGTGTGTGTTTCTGTCTCTCCCTCCCTCCCTCCCTCCCTCCCTCCCTCCCTGTAGGAGACTGGCATCCCTCTGAATGTGTCCATCCGTCTACAGCTCAACTTGTACATAAAGCAGGTGTTAGGAATCACGTAAGATGACAATAACCAATAACAATAGTTTACCCCTTACCTCAGCACCTGACCTGACCCCTATGCCATCTGCCGGTAGCTCATCATATACATGTAGGCTGTGTCAGGAATCACGGAACGTTAAAACAAACATTCTAATTTCTCATCTTGCCAGGGAGAAATGAACTCAGATGCCCTCTATAGGACTAAATCCCAGCAGGTGTTCCCAAGTGGTGTTGTGTTGCTGTAAGCTCTGAGCCTGAATGTCTTTGTATCTGCAGGGAAACGGGGAAGATCTCAGAGGTGGTGATGCCCATGATTTGGTTTGAGGAGGTGAGTGTCCTATACAGCCTTTTTAATGGGCTCTCTTATACTGCTGGACAATGGCCCATAGCTCCACCTCAAATCCCAACTCCAGGCGCCCAAACCCTACCCCTTGCCCTAATAGCTCCACCTCCCACCTCCCACCTTCCACCTCCTACCTCCCACCTCCTACCTCTACTCTCTCGCCCGGTTAACTTTTTTTTTTTTTTTTTTGTCGCTCTCTCTCTCTTTCCCTCTCTTTCCCTCTCTTCTCACTCTTGTCGTCTCTTACTCCCTCTCTCAGAGTGGGTATATAGATGGTCCTATCCTGGACACATTCCACACCGTCATGGTCGTGCTCCCAGAGGTGATGGTGTATATGCAATATGCCTTCATCGCCCTGGGCCTGGTAACTGCCCTAGGGGCCATCCTGTTGGGACTCAGAGAGAAGAAGGTAAGGCTGACATGGAGCATGGACACGGCTCAGTGTATTTGTGTGAAGGCGATTGCACTGATATGTGCACATATATATTGTGTTTACATATCCATGATTGAACCTCTACGAGTGCTAGATGTTCAGAAAAGGAAAAAGCATGAGGTTGTTGTTGTTTGTCAGTTTGCACGGCGTTGCATGCAGAAACTGATGCACGTTTGTACTAACAATTGTAACTCCAAGACAGCTAAGTCACTTTCCCTTGTCCACTAGAGAAAACATTCTCTTTCCTAACAGATGTGTGCTCGGAGGAGCTCACAGTGCAATCCTGTAATATTGTGACACTTGGAGAAATGGTCCCATGGTCTAGTTAGGGTTGGGTCTGTTCATTAAAGGCGCCGGTGAGGTCATGGCCTTATGGCGTGACTCTCGTTAGAGAGATCGGCTCTGCCATGATTACGTTGTTGTCCAAAGGCCTGGATCTCACAAAGCAAACTCAATAAGTTAACCAGTGAAATGTCATTAACACTTAACTCTCAATTTCCATACAAGTCCGGAGCCAGACTAGGCCCTGTAGTGCGTCTATACACTTTCACTGTATTGCTGCTAAGAGAAATCTTTGTGCTCTGTGCTGCAAAACAAAATGTTCCTCATGGATGATAAAGACTCATTTTCAACGAATAATCAGATGGTTCCTTACCTTGAAAGTAGTCTATGGAACAGGAGAAACCGTAAGCCATGGTTCAGAGTTGTTTAAATAGCCACTACTCAGAGAACGTTAGCCACAGCTAGCAAAATAACAATAAACCTCGAAGATTTATGAGTGGTATAACGCATACTGGCTATGTTGTGTAAACAAGCGCGCACTATAAATGAGTTTATTGGACGAGAGACACAGTCGGAATCCCTTCAGTGCCCCATGCAGAGGCTAAATTGGTCAGTGATTTGTTTATTATGGTTTGATGCAGGGGATCCGCTTTGTAATTTTGTTTTTGCAGAGATATGACAAGAAAAAGCTCCCCACAGTCCTACAGAACCTCTTCAGTGCCCCATGCTCAGGCTAAATGGGTCATTGATTTCTTTATTATGGTTTGATGCAGGATGTCCGTTTTGTATTTTTTTTTTTCTTTTTTGCAGAAATCTAACACGAGACAGCCCTTCACAGTGACCGAGAACCCTGGGGTTTGTCAGCATTGCTTGACTGTTCCAAAAAGACAGATTTCAATCATCACAATCAGAAAGCGGATGAATATGATTTACCCCGCCAGATTTTTCCCAAGGCATTTCATGTGTAGATCTTACAGATCTTATTCATTTGGGATTAGCTCCACCTCCATCAGTTTTGCTAATACTTATCCAATCTTTTCAGATGTCCACAAGTGTGCAGAGAGTAGAGGCTAGGGACTGGTTTTGGGTTTTGGGTGGAATCCTGGCCAGCCCTTGATGGGGGGGGGGCTGACAGTCAATCAAAGGTCATACTAGATCAGTCATGATTGTCTGTAAGTGTATCATTCATTAACCAATCGCATGTATCCTGGATTATCTGCATGCCCCTTCCACAATCCATAACTGCACACAAACACACACTGCATGAACTGTCCATCCCTCTCACATTCACACACTCTCTGCACACTGATTAAAACCCTGAGGTTGAGCAACTACACACTGAGCTTCTGGTGTCTAATGTCACTGTCAAATCTGTGACACGCCACTTGACACGCAATCAGACTGCACTGAGGCTTCCTGTAGCTTTGCTGATGAGTAAAAGTCTGGTTATCTTCTAGGCATTCGATAAAGAAATGGTAAATGGCACAGATGCCCACGGAAAACAGGACAAACTTGTCATGAACGACACAGGTGGGTCTCAGGCCGACATTGCGCACAAACACACACACACACACCCCTACCATCAGACATTCATCATTTATCCCTCCCTGTGTACTGTCCTCCCTCTCTCATGCTGCCAACAGAGGTCAGTATGTCCCTTGTTTGTCCCTTGTTTGGCAGTGTGACTTTTGAAGTGTCATCCCAGATATTGTAGCATGCGTATTTAACCTACCAACATTCATATTCTCTTGCAGCAGACCCACCTGTTGAGAAATGGGATGTTTTTTAGTTTTTTTCACACCATGGTTGTACCCCATAGTGTACGGGTGTACCTCCACCTTTACGAAAGGTTTTCTGTCGTTTTTCGTCCGACTGAACGCCACCCTCTTTCAATGACCAGAGGCGATGGTTACCATAGACCGTGTTGACAGGATATGATGCTTTTCAGGTGTCCCTCTGTGAGCGGTGAAGTGACGCAGGTGAAATTGATTCTGTTAAGTGTGTGTGCACGGTATGTGTACGTTTTATAGCCGTGTGTGTGGTGGAGAGTCATCATGTTCTTTATACTCTTTGAAGGGAACAGCGGTTTACGTGCATGTGTTTTTTGCGTGCGAGACAGATTGGAATATTTCATGGGGATTATATTGATGGGGATTATTGATTAAAGCTTTTTTCATCTGAAATGTAATACGCTGTAACGAATAAAGTTCAGATACAGGGAATAGTTTTCCTCCTCTATCCCAGTATTGTGCTCTATTGGATACTATGCACCCAGTGAATGCTAAGTGAATGTTTGTGACGCATTAGCGATTAGCAGTGGGAGTATAACACAATGTGCGATGTCTCCTCCTGTTCTAAGGTGAAGCGTGTGTAAACGAATATGGATTTAATTCACTGGACCTGAACCTCTAATCGACCTTCATTCTCCTCACATTACTGTGACAGCACGCCACTTTGGTATGCACATGAGAACCACTATGAAGGAGATGACACTTCATTATTATCGTCAAGAGAGAGCGAAGACACAATGTTTTATAGAGGGATTCACTGCAGACAGACAGAGAGAGACATTGAGAGTGGTCAGCTGCCTGTTTTCGCCACAAACTAGACTTGAAAAGACCCAGCTTGTCTTTAGGAAAATAGATCTCTATTCTCCCACTGTTTCTCCTCTCATAGAACATTCGTCAATGCTCTGTCCCCTGTCTCTATATCTATTCTCACCCTCCACCTCTCCATAATGCCACCTCTCTCCTCCTAACACAGATAAACTGTGAGAAGGCTGCCCTGCCAGATGCCAATGTGACGATTTCACCCAACGACCAAGACCCTCTACTACAGGATGAGATGGACTAACATGCGTGTACACACACACGCACACGCACACACACACACACACACACACACGCAAACAAACCTTTCAACCTCACACACAGTAGGGGTCCCCAAAGTGTGTGTTTCATGAAACTTAAAAGCAGTAGACCCCCCCCAAACCACTGCCATCTCTACTGTATGTCAGCCACGAGACTGGTGCTGACTGGTGCTGGTGCCGACCTGGTCGGGCGACTAGGCACTGTTGAACAGAGGTCCCCTGGGGTTTGGACCTCTGTGTTGTTCAGGACCACCCGGTTCACAGTCCCACCCCTGGCCCTGTTGTCTTTCCCTCTGATAAGAAGGTGTCAGTCCCCCCCACCAATGAACATTCACTCTCAGATGATGCCATCATGGTTCATTGCAAACAAGCATCACAATCTCTGTTATAATGTGAATTTCAGATTTTCTGTCTGTTTCCCTTTCTTTGTGTCGTTCTACTTCTGAACTTGTGTTATCTGCTAAAGCAAGGGTATTCAAATCCGGGCTTTGGGCTCTGCAGTACAGCTTGTTTCCCTCCTCCAAAGCCTTGAAGCCCAGATTTGAATACTACTGTCCTAAAGAGTGTTATTGAGAATTTTCAAAACAATTCTGTTTTTGTTTTTTTCATTTCTCATACCCACCAGATGAAGGAACCAAAAATGGTTTGATTTACTGTAGAAATATAGCTTTATAAAGAGTAACAGAAATGTCCCTCTGCTATTGCCATAGGCACCAATAACAACTGTTGAGTGTTTATTTTACTACAATGTGCCTTCTTATGGGAGAGTTCTGCTTTGCCCAATTCCAGTTCCAAACCAACCCTAGCCCCTATACCTTGCACGTCCTATAAGGACTACATAGCCTCAATATGATACTTCCAGTTTGCCCTCTGACAGTCTAACACAGATGGACTGGTTTTGGGCCACATCGATTGTTTTCATCTAATCTCTTAAAATTAGTTGAAAAAAAGTTTAATTGAAATTTCACACTTACTTGTTGTATATTGGATACAATAGCAGTGTTATAACTGTGGTTCCGACCATATATGGATTAAATGTCAATTTATAACTGTGGTTACGACCATATTGATTGATTAATTGTCCATTATTGAATGAATGAATGAGAAAAGCATAGCATAGAAACACTAATGACCTTATGTATTTCATAAGGGTCCGCACAGTATGCATTTCAACCATATATTAACTTTTTAGTAATGGATGTCAAATATTACATGTATGTGGCGATGCCCTCCTGTACTGTACCTTAGACACCCAACTAATTAGATTGATTAATGAAAAGTTCTGTAAATAATAAATGTGCCATGGGGTACACTTCTATAACATTGTCTGTTTCCAGAGTTATTGGACATAAGACGCCCTCTTGTGGTATAATTAATTTCTCTGAGTGTGTGCGTGTGTGAGGGTGTGTGTAGGTGTGGGAGTAGTATTCTCTTCACAGCTGAGGCAAATATACTTTTACTGTTTATTATTACACACAAAAAGTCTATATGTTTATAAGTGTGTGCGTGTGCGTGCAGATATGTCTGTTGGTTTGTGTGTTAGATGGTGTGTGTGAGATATGTTGCGCGTCAGGGTGTTGTTTTGATGGGAATGACCCCTGTGATCAGTAGTGCGACGATGATGATGATGATGATCAGTATCACCACAGTCACTATGGCAATGACCAGCTTCATGTTCTTCCTCTTGTATGAACGAGTGACATTACTGGATGTGCTCAGGAAGTCCTTCGACTGTAAACACAGACAAAAAGGAAGGCTATGAGAGAAAGGAGAACAGAGATGGCGGAATACGATTTAAAAAGAGGAATAAGGCTACTACTGCTCACTGAATTCTCTACTGTCTATTTATTTGTACTTATTTGTTGGATTGGTGGAACTTTTGATGTGTATCATTTTAGGGAGATAGGAAGATGAATGAGAGTAGAGAGACAGACAGACAGACACAGACAGACAGACACTAACCGAGTCCTTCAGTTGACTTGCGATGTTGTTCAGGTGATCCAGGGTCATGTCTCTCTGCAGCATGCCTTCCATATTCAGCTTCATCTTGCCTGTGACCTCATCCAGAGAGTGATAGAGGGATTGGATCTTCTTCTTTTCAGGACCTGTGTCCTCCTTTCCCTCTCCTGCATCCCTCTGTCCTTCATCCTCCTTTTCTTGCCAAGGACGGGCAGTCTGCTTACAGGGGACACAATAATCACTCATAATGAGCGTAAGCAGGAGAGGTGCCTATTGTGGTGGAGGTTTAGTTCAGTTGTTTTGTTAATTGTTGTTTTTGCACATCCATGTACAGTAGTCACTCAAATACATGATACAGAAGTAGGAAAAGATAAATGTAAAAAGCAGATGCATGCATGGGACAACACAAAACTGGCTTGAAAGATCGTTTCTACTGATTAACCCCGTACAATACTGACAGGTAAGAATTCCACATGCAGTTAGGTGAGGACAGGTAAGACATCTACAGATACATAAACATACAGATGTGTTGGCAGACAGTACCTTATGCCGCTGATGTTCATGTTCCATGGTGTGTTCAGAGGTCACTGTTCATTCAATCAACTGCTGAACTGCTCCTGTGTCTGGTAATGTCTATTGGTAATGTCTATTGCTTCCTGATTCTTCACAGTCATTCTTTCGGTAAATTATCTATCTGTTAATCCTTCACTTTTCCCGTTTCCTTCTCAGACAGGTTTTTCCACAGATACATGACAAGACAATACATGTCCGTGTCTGTCTGCAGTTTGAGTTTTGTATGCTAGATGGCGCCAGAGTAAAGTGAATGCTTGCTGTTGAGGAAGCAGGAACAGTACAGCTCCAAACATACCCAAAGCACCTACAGCATATACAACTGTATACTGCATAAACTGACCAAAACCACAAGATTTTGGCCTCATTCATTCATGACAAACCAAGTCCTCCTCTTCTTCTTCCTCCTCTTTCTTGTCCTTCTGTACTTCTTCCCCCTTCTCCCCTTGGTCCCTGTGGAGCTCTCTGGTGATGTGACTGATGGCTGAGCCTTAGGGGAGCTACAGCCCACAACACAATGATACAGCTCTTAGATCTCCCACTGTACTGAGTGAATTACTATGACAGAGGGAGAGACAGAGAAAGACAAACAGATCCTTCTCTCCGGAGAGAGGCAGAAAAAGAAAGAGCGATGAGGCCTCGAGGAGTGTTTGTCAATGAACAAGAGATTAGAGAACCTGAGGGGAGGGGACGAGAGAGAGACAGACAGAGAGAGGGAATGAATAAGGTTAAGGAAAGAGAGGAAAATGAAACGAGACAGCAGTCAGAGGAAGTAATGGGGGAAGAAGGTATTGAAGCTGAGAGATCAAAAAAGAGAGGGGGAGAGATACATAGGTAAGGGGGGTGTGAGAGAAAGGCCAAGTGTGGAGAAAGGCTGAGAATGTGACAATGATCAGCGCACCTGATGATGGCATTTAAAAGTCCAAACTGTATTACCGTTATGATTGATGTGGTGTCTGTCTGTCTGTCTGTCTGTCTGTCTGTCTGTCTGTCTGTCTGTCTGTATCTGTCTGTCTGTCACTACACCTACACACACACCTACACACACACACACATCTTCTGCCACCCCCTGCTCTGTTCTCCATCTCCCTTCATCTCTCTTGTTCTACCGCAGGCTTACAGAGCTCTGAACACCTGGTCAGTGAGTGAATTTGTGTATTTTTGTTTGCGTGTACGTGAGTATCTGTGTGCTTGTGTATCTGTGAATTTCTATGTGTGTGCATCCAGGTGCAGGTGTGTATCTGTATGTGTGTGCTTGTTTACAGATGCTAGATTTGTTCTTGCCCTCTATCTGAACCCTATTCCATCCCCCCGTCATCTACGGTTTGAAGTGTAGCTAAGATGACAGTGCTAATGGGGACATCAAGCAGACCCTATAAACCTGGTGTCCCCTCAGAGGCTTTAGAAGTGTGAAGACCAGTTGAGAAAATAAATGATTTACATTTACCTTGATGTGTAGCCCAGGTGCTTGCAGAACTCAACTGAATAATTATGTTGGAGCCATATTCATGTTGGCCAAAGATAATATTTGCTTCGTTAAACCAAAGAGACAACTGCATTTCGTTGTCTCTGTACTTGTACTCTGCACAATGACAATAAAGTTGAATCTAATCTAATCTAATCTAATCTAAAGAACTGTGTGACCAGTAACAAAGGAACTGTGAGTATATATAAATAATTTAAAAAAATCATGAATTACTCTGAAGCGGTCTCATTGGAAATGCATTGAAGCTTTCTCTTCAAAAGGCACAAACAGAAGTAGGTATGACAGTGTTGAAAACATAGCCACTTGAATTGAAAATAGAACCCCTCACACACAAGTGTACAGTACTGTGTTTGTTTTCTTCAACCGGTTTCAATGGATCACTCCAATGTTTTGTTCATAAGTTGGGCCAGATGGATTCTACAGAGGCATCCTTTTTTGGGGGATTCATTCTAGATATTACAACATTACAGGACTAGGATGTTGTGTGTAGATCAGACTGCGTTTGCTCTAAACATTCCTACATGTTTCTGTTATACGGTATGCTGATTAAGATGAGTTATACGCTGCTGTAAGTACAGTATATGTCCAGGGTGCCTCGCCTTGTTGCCATAGTGACTAAGTCCTGTTGTCTTATTTGTTGTTGAAGACAGAGTGACTCAGTGACCTCGGTGCTGGCATATCCTGATGCCTCATACAGGTAGTATGCAGAATGCAGGGCGGAACACAATGTCTGTACCACACTTTGAGCTGTAAATCCCCCAGTGATTCTGACGTGGTGACAGGGAGGAAACATTCTGGGAAACACGTAAACATCACTTCCGCACAAAGGAAGAGAGCTGCACAAACCATGAGAGCCTCAGCTGAGGCTGATGGAGGTAGAAATCGGAGGACGGACTGGCTCATTGCATTGTAATGCATGGAATGGAATGAGGAATGCAGTTACAATAAGCCCTTCCTCCAATTCCTACCTTCTCCAGCCTCCTGTACTCCTTCTTTCTCTTCGTCTTTTCCCCACTCTCTTCTCTGTACTTTGCGCCAGTTCTGTAGACACACACACACACACACACACACACACACACACACACACACACACTCTCTCTCTCTATTGTAATCTTGGTCAGTGGCCCAGGACGACTGATTGTTTGTCATGTGTTTAATAGAGTGTTCTGAAGGCCATTACATAGCAGACGGGGCCAATGCCAGTCTAAACACACACACACACACACACACACACACACACACACGTCTGGCAGGACGTGCAGTCACAGGTGGCTGATGACGGCTGGCTGTTTACAATGGCCTTGTTCTACTCTGGGTCCAGAGACATCAGGCCTATTCTCCTCCCATGTGAGCAGTAATCAACAATCAAAATCAGACTGGTCTTGTCCGGGTCCAGGCACCTGGTGGTTAATCACCAGAGAATGTCTCAAAAACAACCTGGCAGAAGAGACGGTAGATTTGGAGAACAAACGAGAACAAATTGATTGAGTTTTTGAGTTTTTGAGTTAACTGCCTGTCACCCTGTCGAATAGACTGTCATTCTGTTGGCTCTGTAGTTGGGTCTAACTAGGAGGATAACGTGGAGAAACATGGATACACATAAGTCAACAAACACAACTTTCGTCTCATTTCAACCCCAGATAGTCTACAGTAAGTTGAGTGCAATACATTTTGAATTCACATTCATTCAAAAATGATTAGCCTAAACTGGTGGTTGGCTGCCTGACGTCTGTGACCAGTTGGCAGACAGGAGTTGTTACCAGGAGCCTCCTGAGAGGGCTCCATAATAACACCAAAAGGAGCCACCCTCCCAGTGTAAATATACCTGTCAATCACCCATAACGCTGCAGGCCAGGGCCAATGGACTTGAGGGTTCTCACTATGGGCGGGTTCGGTGTGTTCGGCTGACAATAGAATGTGTTCCTGATTAAGAGTGGCATCCAATCTTCCACTAAATACTGTATGTTTATATCTCCCTGCCATCATCCACCTGCCAGCCAGTATCTTAAATGTGTATTAATGCATTAGCATTTAGAGGATGGACTGGCCTCTCCAGAGGGAGACAGGGAGAAGACACTCAGACAAGGTAAATGATGAACGTCCTCTCCTCTCCTCTCCTCTCCTCTCCTCTCCTCTCCTCTCCTAACCTCCCCTCCCCTCCCCTCCCCTCCCCTCCTCTCCTCTCCTCTCCTAACCTCCCCTCCCCTCCCCTCCCCTCCTCTCCTCTCCTCTCCTTTGTTCCCACCTTCTACCCTCCTCTCCTCTCCTTCGTTACCACCTTCTACCCTCCCCTCCCCTCCCCTCCCCTCCTCTCCCCTCCCCTCCCCTCCTCTCCTCTCCTCTCCTTCGTTCCCACCTTCTACCCTCCTCTCCCTCTATCGTTCTCCACTGTCACTTCTACTTACTCCTTCTCTCTTTTTTGTCCCTCTGTCCTCTCTCTCTCTCTCTCTCTCTCTCTCTCTCTCTCTCTCCATCCATCATTTTCTTGATACCAGGCTACCAGCCATCAGTGTTTCAATCGTCTCACATCATTCTCACGTCAATGTGGTGGTCCTTCTCTCTCTCTTTCTTTCTCCTCTTCATTTCCTTCTTCACCGATACTCTCTGCCACCAACTCTAAGCGCTCCCACTAATACATTAAGGAGAAGCCATTTTAGAAAGGTGATGAGAAGTACCTTTATTTCTTGTGCACCTCCAGCTATTTTAACATTTTGAGGTTTCTGAAGGTTTCGGACTGAATACATATTCATCATTTTCTCAGGTAGTCACGTAATGATATATACATATATGTCATGTAAATAGAATGATTTAATTCAGTAAAGCACGTATATGAACACAGTAAAGTGGTTGGCAGGTTGAAGTCATGACTATAAAGCAACACCTTAATTGCACTATAAAACCAGATACAGCACATTCATACAGTAGTTTCCATATACATCAACTGTATTGACACATAATGAGATGATAACATGACAGTATATTGACCAGAGAACATGACTAACTAAAAGGGCTGTGATATTGATCACAGAAAATAACATTCAGTATAGTTCACGTAAAATCACAGTTCATTGACCATTTATATGTACATGTACTTTAGACAAACTATCACATCATATTTGTGGGAAATTCCCAGAATAATATATGAGCCAACAGATGCCCAGGCATGACAGCTAGATCTCATCTGCCTCTGAATGACAAGCAGGTGGATACAGTAGGACTGAACAGAGTCAAATCTTTAGGTCTGGCTGTATAAAGCAGCTGGTGTGTGTGTGTGTATGTGTGTGTGTCTGTGAGTGCTAGAAACACACGCATACTCACTCACTCACACACGCACGCCCGCCCGCCCGCATACACACACACATTTGGGCACAGATGCAGTTGGTGGGTGTCCAGGCAGGTGTACTTCAGAGCCAGAGTGGGCATCAAAGCAACCTTCGCAACCACCAACCCCAACCCGCCCCCCCCCACACACACACACACACACACACACACCTGGGCATTAGATGAATGCCTGACATGCCACACCAGGCCTGTGAACCAGTATATATCTGTGAATATGCACAGAGGAGCTACAATCCCTGCCCTCACAGCTGCCAGTGTGTGTGAGTGTGCACTTTATGCGTTTATATGTGTGTGTAAAACATACATATTAATACTGTATATAGACATACATCATTTAGACACACACAAACAATGTTTTGTATTGCTAATGAGTCTATCTGAGATGGTTATCTCAGAGAGCTCTGATGAGCCACTAATATAAAACTCACACTAACGATATGTGAACAGTTGTAAATACACACAGGCAGACACACATCAATTAATACGCACACACACACACACACACACACACACACACACACACTACTACTGTAGATAGACACACAGATACACATATGAATACACTAACCAACTTAGCAATAATAAAGCACATCCACACACACATGTACAGCAAAGGCTCATGCAGCTGTTGTGTCTCTTGAAGTCTGAAATAGCATAGCTCTGCCCCCTGAGGTCTCTGTCTACGGAGCCCCAAACCCTGTGTGTGGTCAGATGGCATGATAAAGGGGGCTCAGGAAAGGGGAGAGGTGTATTTGGGGGGGGGGTGAGGTGTGTTTGGGGGGGGGAGAGGTGTGTTTCACTCTCCTTCTCCTCTCTTCTCCCCACTGACCCCTCTCCCTCTGTTTTTTTCTCGCTGGTCTTAACCTCGATCCTTCCCTCTATATTTAGCTGACCTTTGCCCTGCCCTCATAGACATAGTTGCGCTCCACACAATGTCAGGACTAAGGGGTAATCCTCTCTAACAGGTGCTGGCCCAACATGTACACACACACACACACACACACACACACACACACACACACACACACACACACTAACAGTAGACACACTCGCACATTGCATGCCATCTCTGTCCCTGTATACGAAGCACAAACACACCATTGGGGCAGTGCTGTTGCTAAGGGCAGCGGAGGGTCAGATGTTCCAAACACAAGCATACTGTTCCAGAATGCAATGTCGGTTGGTGGGGGTTGGTGCCACGTCCTCCACTAGGTCTGGTTTTATCTGGTCTGAGGTGGTCTTGACGAGGAGTCTGTTCTGTAGTGCTGCAGACCAGGTCAGTACTATAGTCATCCAGGCCAGCTACCTGTTCCGCATGGTGGTTGGAAGTGCACTAGATATTAGGCCAAGTTGTTAGTGCACTAGGTTGGGTTGTGAGTGCACTAGACCTGGTTGCTATTACGCTAGGCTGGGTAGTAAGTGCACTAAACCAGCTTGAGCCAGGTTATTAGTTCACAAGGCTAGGTGTTAAGGTTGTGCACAAGACCAGATTTTGAATGCACTCGACCAGGTGATATCAGGTTGTTAGTGCACTAGGCTGGCTCTTTAGCAGCCGCGTCGTTAGCCCACCGTGCCAGGTTGTAAGTGTGCTAGGCCAGGTTAGGCCCGGGTTATTAGACTTGGTCTTCAGGAGCCTAGTCCAGGTTTTGTTTGCAGTAGTAGGAGGGGCTGGTCGGGCTCATAGGGGTGGGTCGTGACGTGGAGCCGTTGGAGGTGAGCACCAGGGATTGCTGGCTGAGAGGGGTGGTGTTGGCTGGTCGCTCTGCCCCACACCGCTCTTCCTCCAGGGGCTGGAGAACTGTGGACACACTGGTCTCCATCCGGCTGGCCCGATACACACTCATCTGGCACAAACAAACAAACATACATAAAGAGTCCTCTGGCATGTCAACTTGTGGTCCACCAAGTAGGCATGGCGATCCAAACACACCTGGGTCTGTATGTAGCGGGTAGATTTGAGCTCCAGTCCCTCGTAAGAGCCGGCAGGGACGAACGGACACCAACAGAACACCTGCTGAAACCCTGCCCTGAACCTACAGGAGAGAGACAGAGAGAGAGAGGGGGGGAGAGAGAGAGAGAGGGAGGGAGGGGGGAGAGAGAGAGGGAGGGAGGGGGGAGAGAGAGAGGGGGGGGGGGGGGAGAGAGAGAGAGAGGGAGGGAGAGGGGAGAGAGAGAGAGAGGGAGGGAGGGAGGGGGGAGAGGAGAGAGAGGGAAAAAAAATATGTAGAGAGGAGGTTGAAGGATATAAGAATAAATAGTTCCATACAGTCTCAGACAGACAGACAGAGAGACAGACAGACAGACAGGCAGACAGACAGACAGACAGACAGACAGACAGACAGACAGAGAATGAGATCACCTGTCGTTGAGACAGCAGTAGATGATTGGGTTGTACATGGTGGAGCTCATGGCC
>NC_139659.1:17859633-17872133 GCF_951799395.1 Argentina silus | reverse complement strand
GCCATTGATTCATGAAGGATATAACTCATAAACGCCTCTTTTACCAAAAAATGTGGTGGGGAGCCCGCTTTGTTGTTGTTTGAATTACAGATTGCTCCCTTAATGGTTTTTATTGGTGGCCCACTCTTTGAAGGTATGCATTTCTAATGGTAAATGCTTAGAATGATTCATTCATTCATTTGGAAGCGTTTAAGATCAAAGAATATGTTTCAGCCTCAGAATCCACAGGTTCTGCAATTGTACTGTAGCTCCTGGTTAATTCGAAGACAACCTGTAGCCTAATATACTGTACGCATGTACATATTTATATTTATATTTACTCATTTACATTACATGGTTTCAAGATTTTTATCTTATGTTTACCAGGAAATAGTTGGTGACGGTCCTCATGCGTTTGTGCGCGAGGATGATCCAGATGACCACTACGTTACCAACCACGGACACAGCGACGATGCTGCAGTAGGCGAGAGCCCACAGTGCGATCTGCCATACCGGCTGTATGAACTGGTTATAGCCGTAGGTGTCATTAATGGAGCCGTCAGTCCCGTTAACGACAGGAAAATCCGTGATGTTTACCATAGGATCCATTCTGTGCACTTCGAGGTGGTTTGGTGTTTAGAAGAAATCCAAATGTTAGTAGACTTTTGTCTGGTCTAAATTGTAATTAAGAAAAACATACATAAACGTGTGTACTTTTCTGTTGTGTGTGCGCCGTTCCGACTTGTAAATAAAGGTTTTGCCTTGACGTAGCCTACTCTCGCTTCAGTAAATTAACTTCTTTTTTTCCGTTCAAAGTAAACCTTGTGTCCGCTCTTGAGGGCTGAACAACTACGCGCTCTTGTGAGTATATCAATATGCCAAGGCGCATACCCTACCGCTCACACACTTTCAGCCCCATACGCACAAACGCAGCCCCATACGCACAAACGCGCACACACACACACACACACACACACACACACACACACACACACACACACACACACACCGAGAGAGAGAAGGAAATGTCAAATTGCATCAAGAATGGGGGAATCGTTAACGCAGCCAATGTGTCATTCGTTGGCCTACATTGATTCATATGCCATCCCTTGTGACATCAGTTCAGTCGTGCGCAACTACCTGTTCTAGGACACAGAAATATCTTACCCCCTCTCTTCATGAAATATAAATACGATGAGGCATGAATCAATTGGATAACATAACGGGTAATTTTCGGGTCATTTTCTGCTGAACAAATATCAACCCGCTCACAAACTTGCCAGCCCCACACACACACACACACACACACACACACACACACACACACACACACACACACACACACACACACACACACTGTCGAATTGCGTCTAGAATGGCCTGGGGGAATGGTTAATGCAGCCAATGTGTCATTCGTTGGCCTGCATTGATTGGTATGCTGTGATATCAGTTCAGTCGTGCTCAAGAAGGTGAAAGCAAATGGGGGATACCTGCTGTAAATTTACTTTCACCTGGCCAATTCTTTCATGTCAGTGCATAAGGAAAGGGGATGAGAAGATAAAGTCATTAGATTATCTAGATGCATCCATGCTCCCTATTGTAACATTTGACAGAGATCAGCTTTAGTGGGGCTTGAATCATCCATCTTCAGGATGTCATTAGGGAGAGTTCTGTCCATACATAAAAGTTGTCTGGGTCTCAAGGCTGGGCAGATTTAAAACCGAATTTACAATTCAGTCACACCATCACTGAGAGAGTCGGACTCCCCCTCCATCTCTCTTTTTCTCTGTCTGTCTGTCTATCTATCTATCTGTCTAGGTGAGGGTTATCAGAATCGACAGCTATGAAATGGAAATCCAATTTCACACGCCCCCTTGAGAGAGAGAGAGAGAAATGGGAGAAGGCAGTGGAACCTTTACTTGAGAGCCCGATAGGATTGAGTTAGCAATGCACACAGAATTAGACTAGGTTGTAGGGTCAGGTCAATCAAACTTCAAAATGTCCATGACTATGGGAACACAATTGTGTGTGTGTGTGTGTGTGTGTGTGTGTGTGTGTGTGTGTGTGTGTCTGTGTGTGTCTGTGTGTGTATGTCTGTGTCTGTGTGTCTGTGACATATACATACATTGACATATTACATACAGTATGTATGTAATATACATATAATAGTAATATTATTATTATTATTATTATTATTATATACATATACCTGTGTATGTAATGGGACAGCAAAGCATTTTGTTGGCAGGTGTTTCTGGTTAGTCAGGTTTGTTCCATCACATCATTTGTGCAGTCTAAAGAGAGCTGTCAATGTCTAGTATTGATTCTAAGCTTTACTTTTGCCTTTGGAGTCTGCTCTTGGTGTCTGTCAACAACGACCAAAGAGACGTCAATGAAAGTCAGGGATTTCAAATCTAAACGTTTTGAGTGTGTGTGTGTGTGTGTGTGTGTGTGTGTGTGTGTGTGCGTGTGTTTGCCTTGTGTGTGTGTGTCTAGGAGACAGCTTTGAGTGTTGTGTTGGGGCTTGAGGGGACGGCTCTTACTGTGCTCAGAGTGCTGCAGTCAGTACGCCTAAGTCACCGCGCTATGTTCTCACCTCTCATGCCAAGTGTATCGTGTGTGTGTGTGGGTGTGTGTGTGGGGTGTGTGTGTGTGTGTGTGTGTGTGTGTGTGTGTGTGCGTGTGTGTGTGTGTGTGCGTGTGTGTGTGTGCGTGTGCGTGTGCGTGCGTGTGTGTGTTTGAACTGGAATCCATTCTCATTGGACAAGTGCCACCACAGAAAGGGTGACATCTCTTAAGTCACAGCTAACATGAAAGAGATCTTCACTCTTTAGTCACCTAGAGCTCTTGACTGCAGAGGGCCTCTTGTCCAGCTGAACTGAGCCACTTGCTACCAAGCTACCTGAGAGAGAGAGCATAGCCATGTCCTGCTTAAAGCCACAGTCCCGTAGACTCACAGCCTGACAGCTGCAGTCAGAGTCGTTAGGCGGTGTTAAAGAGGGTGATAGGGTGAATTTTCAGCAAATCAATATACATGGTTTTATCACCTTTATGGTCACCTGCACTCTGCCAACCGTACACCACTCAGGGGAGCAATCCTGCCCAGAGATTTTGAAGCCGGCGATACCGTGCAGCCAAGTGGAGAACTGCAGTGGCTGGTGTCAAAAAGCACATTTCCTCATTGGACCCCACTTCGTACTCCGCCTGGCCAAATAAGACTGTTTTAGACTGTGATTTATGTCATTTATTTATGTGAACAAGTAGTATACATCTCCACGATGAAATGACACAGAAATGTAACCATGTTCTATAGATAACACGTATTTTGCGTGTCATTAAATTGCTGAGGAATTATCAGTACTATGCGTAATATAGACTATACAACATGTCCATGTCCATGGATACGTCCATTCCTCACCAGAGAAGCTGCACAAGTTTTGGTCCAAACACTCTCGCCTTGACTACTGCAACGCACTCTTGGCCAGTGTCCATGCCTCCACCATCAGGCCTCTGCAGCTCATCCAGACCGCTGCCGTCCGTCTGGTGTTCAATCTCCCCAAATTCTCCCATGTCACTCCCCTCCTCCGCACCCTTCACTGGCTCTCGATAGCAGCTCACATCAGATTCAAGACCCTGGTGCTCGCCTACCGGGCGGCAAAGGGAACCCTACTTGCAAGCAATGGTCAGCCCCCAAACCCCTGCCTGATCACTCCACTCTTCCACCTCTGCCTGGCACCGCCGCCTCTACGTGGATGCTGCAGCCGCACTTCTCGGTCATGGCTTTTCACTGTCCTGACGCCCCACTGGTGGAATGAGCTTCCCACTGTCATGACTGCAGAGTCACTACCAATCTTCCGCCGTAGATTGAAGACCCATCTCTTCAGGCTACATCTTAACGGTCCCTCCTAAAGACCTCTTCACCCCCACTATCTCCCTGTACAAGTTTCTCTCATGTTAATAAAAAAAAGAAATCTTCTAGCATTGTGGCCCCTGGTTTGAGCATTGATTACTTTATCTTATGATGACTGATGGATAGATGATTCACTTACTTAAACAAATGTATTTGTTGTAAGTCACTTTGGATAAAGGCGTCTGCTAAATGCCATAAATGTAAATAAATGTAGTTCTTGTTTACAACTGATTCAATTGTATGATTGTGTATATGGTGTTTTCTCTAGATACGAGTCTTACAGCTGACCAGACTGATCATTTAAAAGGCTGACAGTGGGTTTTCGTCATGTCTGTCATTCATTTTGAGAAATCCTTGCGGCTCTCCAAGGTTCTTCAAGCGCGTTTCCTGTACTTTTCGAACTACAACTCGCCTCTACTTCAGCAACAGTCAGCACCAGCTGCGGTGCCAAGGTTCTGGTGCCACCAATCAGATATCGCTGATGATTTATGATGATTCAAGATGACAGCGTCCGCAGACGGCATTTTCTGGCTTCACTGCGACAATACTATCTCTCATAGGAATTCATTGGCCGGTCTGTAGTTCACTGTATCCAGTTATTATAGATTATCAATGACACCACTAGATTTGTTTCTAGTTTCCAATCAGAGGATGACAGTTGACTTTTTAAATCTCACTCAAGGTTGGTCATCACAGGCTATTGCTTTGTTATCAGCCTTCATAAATCAAACTACAAGATTAATTCAAGACAAGAAGGTGTCAGGCTTGAGACTGACCTAAGGGCAACGCTGACTTTACATCTGTTAGTCAGAATCTAATTACACCAGAGGGAAGGAAGGAGGGAGAGAGAAAGAGGATGGTAGGGAGAGAGAGAGAGAGAGTGAGAGAGAGAGAAATACTTTACCAGTGGATGCTTCTGATGTGAGGTGCTGTTGGTTCCAACTGGAGATTAAAAGCAAACATTGTGGTTTCCTGACAGTACAAAAATAGAGGATTAACTGTGACACCTCTGACGAAGAATATGCAAACACGGCCCTGTGATAGCGGCACATTCAGTATTTATGTTCACAGACACAATGTTCACAGACACAGCTTTGAAGTTAATAATTCTCATCTCTGTTTTGATATGACAAACATGATCAATGGGTTCCCATAATAACACTTTTAATCCTCAATCACACATAGATTTTTACCTCTCCTCTTGTCTAGTCTTCCCTTTTGGAATCTCTGTCTTCCTTCTCTCTCTGACGCTCCCTCTCTCTCTCTTGCTGTTTGTGGAACTCCTCTGCCCAGGGGGTGACAGAGGTCAGTATGAACTAATATTGGTTCTCTGTGAGCTATGTTTCTCGTGTGCTCTGAGTGTGGATTACTTTTCTTGTTTCTTGTTGTCATATGTGTCATGAATGATCACGGTAACTTGCAGAAACTGTGAATTACAATTTCATTACAGACGCATGAACACACGCGCACGCGCGCACACACACACACACACACATGCACACACACACACACACACACACACACACACACACACACACACACACACACACACACAGGGATTGGCTTATTGTTCAGAGATGAGGTCTCAGAGGTCTCTCTCTCCCCCCCTCCCTCATTTTCTTTGTGTGTCCAAATCCATTCACACAGAATAACGGTTAACAAACTGGAGCTAATAAAGCGAAGAGAGAGAGGGAGAGAGAGGGAGAGAGAGGGAGAGAGAGGTAATGTGAAAGAGAGAGAAACTAAATCAGCCCTCTCTGCATTAGCAAATGAAAATTGCTCCTCTTGAATAGCTCTGCTGAAGAAAACAGCATTGATCCAATAAGCCTTTAGAGAGATGTCTCTGCAGACAGAGGGTTGAGCTAGAGGGAACTATGCCTTGTTCTTGGTGATTTGGCTAAGATGAAACTGGAGAGTAAAGCATATTGCTTTTCTAAAAGGCGAGTTTACAGAGATGTTATTGATCGCTTAGCTTCTCCCTAAACTCTCTTGACAAGATAGTCGAATATAGGATGAAGTTCTTCAGAGGAATATTGAGTGTGTGTGTGTGTGTGTGTGTGTGTGTGTGTGTGTGTGTGTGTGTGTGTGTGTGTGTGTGTGTGTGTGTGTGTGTGTATGCGCGTATGTGTTAGTGTTTGTATGTATGTATGTATGTCTGTGTACTAACAGGGTAATATTGGTAGGCCAAGGAAGATGTAGAGTATAAAACTGTGTCTAATTGGCCTCTTTCTGCTGCTATGCCCTCTGGTCTGTGTACTCTCAATATCTCCTCTTCACATTGGCCATGAAAGACTGTGTGAAAGTGTGTGTGTGTGTGTGTGTGTGTGTGTGTGTGTGTGTGTGTGTGTGTGTTTCAGGGCAGGATTATTAGCCAATAGTGGGTCTGCTAAGAAGTAATAGGGCTGGATCCCACTGATATGTGATATGCAAATTAGACAAATAATTAAGCCATGAGGTGATGTCTTGAGCTAATGAATATTAATGAGCAGAAATAAGGGAGAGATAATAAGTGTGTGTGTGTGTGTGTGTGTGTGTGTGTGTGTGTGTGTGTGTGTGTGTGTGTGTGTGTGTGTTTTGTGGAGATGAAGGGCGAGGGAGACCAAAGGGAAAGACCCCAAGAGAGAGAGAAAGGGTTGGAGGAAGACTTTTCACACCAAAAAAAAGAGCAGAAGACGCTCACCTTGATCTGGGTCAAATTTGCCTATTTATTTTCTAAGAAATTGAAACTACTTCTGTCCAGTAACTTAGGGCTATTTCAGAGTATTGCACCACTTGATGCAATAAGCCCACACCATACCATAACTATCTTCTTACCTATTTTTTTTTACCTATCATCTTACAAATCTCTCTTCTAATTGGTTTGTAGGCTAAGGGAGACTGATGGGATGGTTATCTGCAAACACTTATAATGGTTCCTGAGTGGGTGATTTTTCATGCTCTTTATCTTACAAGTTATGACATGTGACCTTAGTGTGTGTCCTTTTAATGAATCACTTTGATGAACAGTGTGTTCACACAAAGGAAATATATGATTTGGCCTCTTCACATCAGGTCAGACTCTCACACACACACACACACACACGCACGCGCACGCGCACGCGCACGCTCACGCTCACGCACGCACACACACACTCACACACACACACACACACACACACACACACACACACACACACACACACACTTGTAATACTGAAATTATGTGATGCTCCTCAGAAAAACTAGATGCAACTGAGCAGTGTAGGGTTGAAGTTCTCTCCTAACACTCCATAATTATATCTCCAGTCAGAAGATTGTACATCATGTTATACTTTAATAATCTACAGTAGATTTATCCTAATCTCTCTGCTTATCAACACAACACATACTCTCCTCCCCCTGACCGATTCCTTCACATAGAGCAATGAGACCAGGAGAGTAAAGCACTTTTGACTGATACAAATTAAAGGGCAGAGGAGAGAAGAGTGGGGAAAACACACAATATAACAGCGCAAGTTGAAGGAGCGCCTATAATGCGTACGCGATGAGCATTTTCGACCTCCGCTGAAAACTGATATGTTTTATATATTCCCTTGAAAGAGGCTTTGGCGAGGCTAAACTACAAGGCTGGTTAGAGGCCACTGTCTGTGCATGTGATTCAACCGCGAGAGGAGCACATTTAGGACAATCGTTTGCAGTGCAGTGCAGCTGTGTCTGATCTCTTTTCCCCACAGAGGTTCATGAAGCAGTGGTGAATGCTCTGTCCCTGGCCATCGCGACGGCGTGACCACACTTGCTAACAATACATAATAGTTTGTGGCTGATTATTATAGTCAACACAAGAGGAAAGACAACATTAAGAGGATTTTCAAATCTGATTGCTGATATCAAAACAATCATGGCAAACCACATGTTCTGTATTGATAAGCTAGTATAGGCCTAGAACATTGGCCTTTCATCCTTATGACCATGGGTCTTACCTATGTGTGTGTGTGTGTGTGTGTGTGTGTGTGTGTGTGTGTGTGTGTGTGTGTGTGTGTGTGTCTTGTCTTTTCATAATCAAAACACTAATGACCTAGGTTTTTGCGGTTATGAGACTTACTTTGTAAGCAAATGATGCAGCCTCTCATGGAACATTTTTGTTGACGTTGCAGCTATTACAGAGTATGAAGATGCTTGTCGTCTTGCTGAGCAACGGTGCTTTCAAGGTTCCGGAGAACTCACCCCATCATATGAGGGATCTACGATTGATAATAAATATAAGCTGATAACCTGGGCTAACAGAGACATCTGGTGGCCATAAACGACACTATCAAGCAGGATTTAGTTATTTTATTGTGGTTTAGGTTTATTCCCAGTTCCATTCCTTAAAAAACCTGGCCATAGGGCTAGGCCGGAGTGAGGCATATCAACATTAATGTTTGAACTTTGACATGGGACACATTTCTACGGTGAGCAATACAATACTACATGTCGATCGATATGAAAAATAGATTTGATCAACAATATTCATAGTAGCCAATATCGTAAATCACAACGTTAGAGAAGCAGAAATTGATTTTGGCGTTACGCAGAACAGATGGATCTGATGATACATAGAAAAACCTTGGAGCTGTCAACATTTTAACGCCTCTCTCTCTACTTTTGTTTGAAATCTATCGATTTTCTGTGGGAGAGATGAGATGTAGTAGGCCTCTATGTCTAATCGATATAAGCCTAGAAGACAATCAACGCCCAGACCTTGAAAGCAGCAACTAGAAAATTAATTCATTTTTTTTGCATTTTATTTTTTTAAAACACAATGTAATAATGGATCTCCAGATAATAGGATTGCACATGCCCCTTAGCTGGCTGCCTGAGAACACTACAAACATAACCCTAACCCTAACCCTTTCCCTGAAGTATGCAGTTTAAAAACGTAGTCGATTACTTTTACATCTGCTATTCAGTGCACAAGTGTATACTTAAGGGAAAGGACAGAAAATTGGGACGCAGCAATCCTTGTGCCATGGCTTTAATGAGTTCCCTGTGTACTGTTCTGTCTGGAGGCAGGAGTATGAATTTGAGTAAGATAACCCATTGCTTGAGTCCTCACCCTTATAACTTAATCCCCCTCTCTCCGTGTCTAATGTCATAAAACACTCCAAACACCCACAGCCAATCTGTGTGTTTGGGTTTGTGTAGGACATACAGAGGACGTGTGTGTGTGTGTGTGTGTGTGTGTGTGTGTGTGTGTGTGTGTGTGTGTGTGTGTGTGTGTGTGTGTGTGTGTGTGTGTGTGTGTGTGTGTGTGTGTGTGTGTGTGTGTGTGTGTGTGTGTGTGTGTGTGTGGGTGGGTGGGTGGGTGGGTGGGTGGGTGGGTGGGTGTGGGTGGGTGTTTGGATGCACACACCACTGGGCTCCATCGCGTCCCATCTACTGCTGTCCATCCCTGGTACACCACAGTTAAATGCGACAGAGAGCCATTAAGACCTGTTAGTCAGTCACTGCATCAGTGTTACTTCATTCATTACATCAGCTATTACTCTATTCCACTCAACTCACATCTCCAACTCTCACATCAGGTACGGGACTGATTTCTACTTCTGTTCATGTACCCTTCATTATGAATGTAGCATAGATGGTTGAGTAGACATGCAGTTGTTTTTCTATCTCTTTTTCGTCTAATTGGAAATCATTTCAGCTATTATTTGACAGCAGCAATGAATTGTTATGTTATCTTTTGATTTATTCAACCTTCATTTTTACCAGGAAGGAAATTACATTAACAATGCTCTTTTTGAATTGGGTGTTTCATAAGTGAATAAGATAGATGGATATATGAGACAAAACTCTTTGTGGGAGCACTTATTTTATAAGTATCTTATTTTATGTGCCATTAAAGTTGTTTTGTAGGAGTTTCAATGTAAAATGCGCAGGAGTTAGGAGTTGCTAGAGGCTCTTTTGCACTCAAAATTCATTTTTAATTGTAATCAATAGGCAGATCGACATGTGATGTGTTAAAAAGCTGACTGGAGCACAGAGTGTACCTACATTATGAAAAGGGTTTTGGAGAGTGTACTAAAAAGAGGCGAGTATATTTAATTGGCCAGGACATGATGTACAGTCCATGAATCACCAGATCATTAGAGGGATACAATTAAGCATCGAGCTTGAGATGAGGAACCAGTTGTCAGTCTATTTGCAGTTGCTTGCCAACTGAATGCATATATTGTTTGCCTGGAAACAATATTCATCATAGATTAAGTACATGATATCTGAGAGCCCTATTATCTATATCTATATTTTATCTATAAGGTCTAAATCTCATATATGAGATCTTTTGTATGTGACACATTGGTCTTTGTGCCAGTGCTGTTGGTGACTCAACTATTGCAATTTGGTGGGTGCATCTCCATCTCTAAACTGTCTACCTCTCCCCCGTCTTCGTTCCTTTATCTGCACTGACAACTTGACTAACTGGTCAGATCAAAGCAAATTTAGAAATATTTCATTGCAGATAATTTTTTAAATGTCATTAACCCCTATTGTATAATAGGCAAGTTGACTGAGAACATATTCTCATTTGCAGCAATGGCCTGGGGAAGAGGCCTGGGGAAGAGTTGCAGAGGAGAGGAGAGGGGATGAAGAGCCAATTGAAAGCAGGGGATGATTAGGTGGCCAGATTAGGGCCAGATTTGGAATTTAGCCAGGACACCGGTGTTAACATGTCTACTCTTGTGATAAGTGCCATGGGATCTTTTAATGACTCAGGAGGCGGGGCCTCTGTTTAGTGTCCCATCTGAAAGACGGCATCCTCTGCAAGGCATCATGGCCGTCACTTAATATGTATTAGATCAGTGCTGCAGTACTGTGTGTGTGTGTGTGTGTGTGTGTGTGTGTGTGTGTGTGTGTGTGTGTGTGTGTGTGTGTGTGTGTGTGTCCTTCACACCCAATGATCAGGGGCTCAGAGACCAATTGGTGATCGGGACTGTCAGTTATTGATCAGCCTAGAAAAGCCCCTGTGATTCAGAGCCATACAGGGGGAAACACACACACACACACACACAGACACACACACACACACACACACACACACACACACACACACAATTACATAGAGCAAGCACATCACAACACATCCCGTACAACAAGGACATATACACACAAAATGAAACATCTCTAAAAAGCCCATCAATCAATACCTTGTCTCTACTGGTGCATTCTGGATAGAACTGAAAAGATTTGATGGGTGTAACCAATGCAGTAATACCTTCCCCTTGTCATCTGCTAGATGGAATATCCTCCATATTGCATATGCGTGATCTGAAACACAAGTGTGCGTAGATAGGTGCAAGGGGTTGAATTCAGACTGGACATACGGTACATATATTACAGTCACAATATTTGGGGGGAATTCCTTGATAGCGTCCCCACCAATCTCTCTCTCTCTCTCTCTCTTGCGGTACTACTCTCTCTCTCTCTCTCTCTCTCTCTCTCTCTCTCTCTCTCTCTCTCTCCCTCTCCCTCTCTCTCTCTCTCTTTGTCTCTATGTTGGTGTCCTGAGGGCTGCTTTGGGTTTCCATTGAGTTTTCCTCACGTCACTCATCGATTACGATTACCCGATCCATGTGTGGCACAGTGTGGCCTAGTCAGGGGACTCAGAAGCAAGTCAGACTCATGGTGCTCTCTTCTGACCTGGCGCCAAATGGACGCAGGTCCAAGCACAGGCGTATTGTCAATTTGTGTCTGCAGTAACAGGTGAAATGACCACAGGCACTGGAGTGCTGTCTCCCCTGCACTCCAGGCGGGTTCATGACAATGGGCAGGCCAAGTGCCATCAGTTGAGCTGAGAAATGCTATCGCTAACGCCATTCAAATACAGCCAATGATCTTATTATTCCCGCTTGCTTGTAGGGTTCAGATGAAGGGGTCTGCATCGTTATACAGTTCACATACGTATTATTTCAGTGGGTGTTCAGTTTGTATGTGTAAAAGCAGAACTATCAAAGAGTTCTCTAATGAGAAGGATCAAAGGGAATCAGAAATGTGATGGCTCTCATCCTGAGCCCCCCCCCCCTCCCCCTCTCTTTTTCTCTCTCTCAGGATGGATCATGATTGGCATGGTGGTAGAAGTAGGAGCCATCGACGGTATGAGGATGATGATGGTGAGTGTGAGCATCTGTTAGGAGGTGGAGTCCTCTACTGTTTGAAAGGGGAGCTTTACCGTTTAAAAGTACTTGGATAAATCCCACCACCTAATTATTTTGTTCCTGAATAAATCTTAAGTGAGATAAAGTAGGATTCAACCAGGATTATGCCGTAAAAAAGACTAGGAAGTACACATAAGCCAACTGTTCGCTCTGTCAGTTCCATTTATCTTTACAGTTTATGACTTTGAAACTTTTAGAACATTAGCCTACTGTCTAATACTGTCTCAACTCATTCCCTTATGTAGTTTCCAGTGTTTTAAACTACATTTTAAAATATTTTTTTACCAGGCAAAATGCTTACACCCATATCGAAACATATTAATTATTATTTCCTCTCCTCTTCTCTCTCTCAGAGCCCCAGCCGGTGTACATCGGTGTTCCTGTAACGCACGGTTCTCGACGGAAACGCCGTAGACACCATTCGCACGCCAGCGCAGCTG
>NC_139659.1:17849633-17854633 GCF_951799395.1 Argentina silus | reverse complement strand
TTCACTCTCTCTCTCGCTCTCCCCCCCTCTCTCTCTCTCTCTCACTCTCTCTCTCACTCTCCTTCACTCTCTCTCTCTCATTCTCTCTCTCTCTCTCTCACTCTCTCTCTCTCATTCTCTCTCTCTCTCTCCCCATCTCTCCATCTGTCTGTCTGTAGGTGGGTGAAGTTTGAGGAGAAAGTGGAGGAGGGAGGGGAGAGGTGGAGCAAGCCTCATGTCTCCACCCTGACCTTACACAGCTTGTTTGAACTGAGAACCTGTCTACAGACTGGCAGCGTCCTACTAGACATGGAGGGATACTCACTGTCCCAGATAGTGGGTGAGTGACTGGGAGTGTGTGTGTGTGTGTGTGTGTGTGTGTGTGTGTGTGTGTGTGTGTGTGTGTGTGTGTGTGTGTGGGTGTGGGTGTGTGTGTGGGTGTGTGTGTTTGTGCTTGCGTGTGTGCGTGCGTGCCTGTGCATGTGTGTGTGTATCTCACGATTTCGCTAAAGTAAGCAAGGTGATGTTTGATCTAGTATGTCTCTGTGTTTGTCTGCCTCTAACCTCTGACCCCAGATGTCATCGTAGACCGCCAGGTAGCAGATGGTCTGATTAGTCCAGAATTGAGGGAGCAGATCACCTTTGTGTTGCTAAGGAAACACCGCCACCAGACCAAGAAACCCATCCACCGCTCACTAGCAGACATGGGCAAATCCTCCAACACCACCAGTGCCAGTAAGTGTGTGGGGTAGGAGTCTGAGTCTCCATTCACCTTCTTGATTTCAACCCAGTCATACATTCATACTCATTTCTACTAATACAAAGATAATCACAGAAACGGTCGACTTCTCTTTGTGTTCTCCTCTACACCACCCCCTTCCCCTTCCTCATTCACCATCCTTCCAAACGCACTTTCCTTTACATGTCCTTCTGTCTCTACACCTTTCTCTTTCACTTTGCTTTTACTCTTGCGTCCAAAACGTTCCAAAACATCCTTCGTTTAATTCCTGTCTTTCTTCGCCTTTATCGCGTTTGCTCGCCTGCTTTATGTTATGCCCTTGTACTCTCTCCTCTCTCCTCTTGTTTCCTGCGTCCTTTCTACTTTTCTCCCGCTCTGCTCCACCTCTTCCTCCGTCCTCTCCCCCCCCTCCTCTGCCAGTCCCAGGCCGTAGTCCTCAGGTGAGTCGTAGTCCCCAGGTGAGCCGAAGCCTGAGTCGTGCTCCTAGCTCAGCCTCTGGGATCCACCGCTCCACAGAAGACCTGCGCAGCCGTCAGTCAGGCAGCTATGGCCGCCTGCGTGAGTCTGCACACACACACACACGCACATGCACACGCACATGCACACGCACACGCACACACACACACACACACACACACACACACACACACACACACACACACGCACATGCACACACACACACACGCACGCGCGCACACACACACACACGCACACACACACACACACACATACACACACAGACCCACCGACACACTCACACACACACACACCTTCATATACCATCTGTCTTCCTCTTACTCTTTCACCCTGCTATTCTCTTTAATCACTGCTAACCTCTCAGCATTCTGATAAATGTGATCAATGTGTGATCAAAGTTTGCTGTGTGTGACGTACATACTGTACATTTGTGTCTCTGTGAGTGGGTGTTTGTGTTAGAGATTTGGTGATATTTCTCAGGTCCCTTGGTATTTATCTGACTGTGAGTAGAACAGATTAGTTTGGGGTATTTGGGCTCTAGGCTCTGTGAGGTATGTTCTAGTTCTTTTCTCTTTCGATTTAATTTGTCCCTAAATCAGCTTTGGGGGGAAATTAGCCATTATGCTTTAATCGTCCACGTAACCAATCAGCCATGCACACTCTCTCTTTGACTCACACACACACACAAATAACCGCTCATTGCAGAGGGCGATGCTTAGTGGGTCAACATATTTGACTTCAGACTTCTGTTTTAAGTGCGAACTACACACAAATTACTGAACCCACCTTGACATTTCTGTGTCTGTGGGACTGGCTGACTATCAAACCTGAACCACAGAGGAGATAATACACAGTCACTTCAGATGTCTAACAAGGTCACCATGCAGGAACCCCATCTGACACACACATACATTTAAGTTGCAAGGATTTCAAGTGAAGAATCAGCCATGGGTCAAAGCAATCCTGCGCTTCAGTTTCTTTTAGAATGGGAACAGTGTTTTGTATCTGGTGTCCCATGTGTTTTGTCATGCTTTTTGTTTTGTTCATGCTTGAGTGGAATTGACGTCGAAGTGTTTGATATTTTATCTATGTGTGTGCTTTTAATATGTTCCCAGATCACGCTCAGAGCCGAAGTATGAATGACATTTCAGACACGCCCAGCACAGACCAGGTAACACTGAACTGAAAGAGCCACAGAGAGATTTCCATCAAACTTATGCTGTAGGCTTTGGTAACAACAGGCACCGGGAACGTCTGTACACTGTGTCTCGGGGGCGGGGGGGCAGTGTATCTGTGTGTGTGTGCGTGTGTGTGTGTGTGTTCGTCTAAGCTTCTGTTGTTTGCCATGGCTTAATGATTTGGGTCCCACAGCCTCCCTCCCTCAAACTATAAGAGAATTACAAATATTACTATTCTGATGTAAGTCACTTGCTTTTCCTTTAGAAATGTGCCAGGGTATGTGCAGATTTGGTGTTTTGTTTTGACAGTTGAGTAGCAGTGCGCTGCATGTGTATGTGTGTGTTACAGTATGTGTGTGCGTGTGTGCGTGTGTGTGTGTGTGTGTGTGCCTCCCTCCCTCCCTTTGAGGGACTTCAAAGCTAGTGGTGCCTCTAACATACACTCAAACACACACACACACACACACACACACACACACACACACACACACACACACACACACACACACACACACACACACACACACACACACACACACACACACCCACACACACCCCACACACAGCCTGAGTCTACTTTAATTTGTTACTCCCCCTAAATGTGGCATGACTCCTTCAGCTCACTTTGATCTGCCCACCAGCAAAGTACATACACACACACTCAATCACACAATCACACACATTTGCACAAAAAGCATGTATCGACAGTCACATGCATCACACAGGCCCACACACATACAGTCCTGTATCACATACTGTCCATCCGAACACCCAGTTAAAGAGATATAGGCTACATTTCAGATGCAAGACATTTCCTCTAGTTATTAATAATTTCCTTGAAATTGTTTTGTATTTATTGATTTGCACACACACAATAACAAATGAAAGACAAAATGAAGTAATAAAGGCATTGTGCAGGGGAGGATAAGAAACCCTGTGGTGAGGAATTAGTCACAACAACAAAATAAATAAAGTAGAACATTTCAATCGAATGAAAATGAAAATGAAAAGGCATCAATTGAAGATTAATATTGAGACAGTTTAGAGGCTGCTCCGAAAAACAGTAGTGTAGTTAGACAGGAAGTGAAAAAATTGTGCTCATTTAGTTGCTAGCTAACTAGTTATTTACCCTATTTCCCTAGCAGCACTGTCAATTTGTGTTAACTACAACCTAATGTTTCCTGAGATCTTACCATCAAATAAGTTAGCAGTAAGTGAGAAAGAGAGAGAGTTGGTAGTAACTTGGAGACGGAGAGTGGGAGGGGTATTGTTTATGGCTGTTCCGGCCAATAGCTGAGTTAGGAGAGGGAGGGAGGGAGGGACGGAGGGAGGGAGGGAGGGAGGGAGGGGGTGAGTTACCTCTGAAAACAGCATTAGCAGATTAGAGGGCTATTTTGACCTAAGCACCAACCACTCCACTCCCACGTGTTAGTGGGCTTGGTCGTAGAATCACAATGTTGAATATAAGAGAACTCTCTTAACCCTAACCCTAACCCTAGAGAATATAAACTAGGAAATGCAAACAGGTCAGCAACAATGTAGAATACCGGGAGCAATTGAGTCCCACTCATGCCCTCTCTCCCACTCTCTCCCACTCTCTCCCACTCTCTCCCACTCTCTCCCCTCAGCTGAAGAATAAGTTCATGAAGAAGATTCCCCGGGATGCTGAGGCGTCTAATGTGCTGATTGGAGAGGTTGATTTCCTGGACAAACCGTTTGTAGCGTTTGTACGTTTAGCCCAAGCTACCACTCTTGGAGGCCTGACCGAAGTCCCCATTCCAACCAGGTGTGTGTGTGTGTGTGTACGTGTGCAGGTGTGTGTGTGTGCGTGTGCGTGTGCGTATCCGTATGTGTGTGTACGTGTGCATGTGCATGTGCATGTGTGTGTGTGTGTGTGTGTGTGTGTGTGTGTGTGTGTGTGTGTGTGTGTGTGTGTGTGTGTGTGTGTGTGTACACGTGTGTGCATATGTGTGTGTCCTGACAATCTACTGATGTGTTAACCTGTCATCTTCTGGCAGGTTTCTGTTTGTGTTGCTGGGTCCCCATGGTAAAGGCAAGTCCTATAATGAGATTGGCCGAGCGATTGCTACACTCATGGTGGACGATGTAAGTCAAGCACACACACACACACACACACACACACACACACACACACACACACACACACACACACGTAATGAATAAACACTGATCAAATTAAACACAGATTCATAAGTTTACTGATTGAGTAAGGAAGATGATCATGCCTTCATGACCTCTCAGCTGTTCAGTGATGTGGCGTATAAAGCACGGGACCGTGATGACCTCATCGCTGGTCTTGATGAGTTTCTGGACGAGGTGATTGTGCTCCCACCAGGGGAATGGGACCCCAACATACGCATCGAGCCCCCCAAGAAAGTCCCCTCTGCAGACATGAGGTACGGACAATACCCCCGTCGGATCAATCCATTTAAATGTTAAGGTATACTGTCAATCCCAAATGGACTTCATTCCCAACCTCCTATCCTGTTCCCCCCCATCCAGGAAGTCAGTGCTGAACCTGAATGAGCTTGGCCAGATGAACGGCACAGCCGGGGGGGCGGGGGGAGGAGAGGATGAAGTGATGCCTGCCTCCCACGAGATGGGAG
>NC_139659.1:17812133-17842133 GCF_951799395.1 Argentina silus | reverse complement strand
GAGTATAGACTACTCTTTGGTTATGGCTAGATAGTATATGACTACCCATGTAATCCCGAGGTCAACTCATGTTTCGCTACGAGAGTTTGACTTGAGAGAGTTTGCCTGACAGGCTGACAGCTATCACAGTGTGTATGAAATGTAGTCCAAGTAGCTAGCAAACCACTGGAAATTGTTAACGTAAAATGAAAATCACACACTGTCACTTAGTTACCGTTAGCTGTCACCATGATAATTGTAGACATATATTCCCTGCTCAATGCTACAAATGTTAGTGAAAAAGTCGTAAGTATACCAATATACAATCTAGCCATAACCCTACTCTTTGTTACTGTGATGTCATTGATATGCAACAGATGAGAATGGACAGCTTTGTATAACTGTGGATGACTCTGAAGGTTTTATTCTCTTTTTGTCCTTTTTCTCTCCTCTTCTCTCCTTCTTCTCTCTCATCCATTATTTCACTCTTCTATAAAACCCCTCAATCTGTGTGCCTGTGTGTGTGTGTGTGTTTCTGTACATGTGTGTGTGGCTGTGTGTGTTTCTGCACATTTGCGTGCATATCTCTGTATGTGCATTGTATGCTTGTTTCTATCTGTGCGTGTGTGCGTGTGTGTGTGTGTGTGTGTGTGTGTGTGTGTGTGTGTGTGTGTGTGTGTGTGTGTGTGTGTACAGGAGAAGAACCCTTATGCTAGTGTCTCTTTTGATGACAGTGAGCTGGACCGCAGGTACTGTGTGCTCAAACTGCACCTGCCCTACAGTGATCTGATGCAAACCCCTGACACACACACTGACTGGGGAGCACACTGTCAGCTAGACAAAACCTACAACTACTGATGCACACACACACACACACACACACACATTACACACACACACACACATACTCATACAGGCTATAGCTTCTCACACATGACCTTCTATACGATTTTATCACCATACACACTTTATAGATACTATGTTTATTGGTTCCCTACAGAATTACTTTAATTGTTTAACTATTAGCATTATAGCACTGTTTTTATTCAGCATGAGGTGTCTAGATAGTATGATCTTCATGCACTTGCATTCAGCATGTCATACTGTGCCAAAGCTAACAAGACTTTAACACACATTGAATTTCATAAAGATATTCTCTAAACTGTAGATATACTTTGAGTTTTAGATGTTTATTTATGTCTAATATTGTTTCCTATATTAGTTAGGCCATTGTGTGCAATGCCTTCTCTACTATTGTCTACATGTAATGAGCTGTAGGTTCTGGCATATCCAGACACCTACTGTATAATCACATGCTGCTCGATAGTGAAAGACATTTGCACCCAAAGTTACGTAATTGTGTGGACTGGCACCTATTGATCTATTTCTAACAAGTAGGGACCACTACAGTTGTTACTGAGGAGGATGCTACCATCATTGATGTATAATTCAGAATGACGACTGGCTGGCAGTTATCCACCCTCGTTGTGGACTGAACCCCATTGATCTTGTGTCTGGGCTCCATATGTCACTACAGTAGCATGCCTGCATTGTCCCCCCCCTCCCCATGCACCGGAAAGCAATGCAGAAATATTCTTCCTGTTTTTGTTTGTTTGACTATCTCTCATTTCTAAGTATTATTTATTCACCCGGTTCTCTGTGGCTGTTAGTTAATACTGTATAACTGTATAAGGGACAGTATCTGTAATCTACTATCAACTTTACAGTCTTAGTAGAGAAATAGGAGACCTAAATTAGCATTACACTGTCAAGGTTTGAATACAATGTTGATACAATCAATGGCAGATGAGCATCAAGATGGCGCAGTCTTAGTTTGTGAAACACAGCCATATCTGTGGCTGTAAACTATGATAGACACAGAATGAGTTTTTCTGTACTCTTTCATGTCAATACGGGCCTAGACTTCTCTGCCCAGTTGCCTGTTGTTTGTTATTTTGTGATCCCTCTGAGGAGCTGTGGTTTTCAATGAGTGGGTGAAGACTACTTACAGTATATCTCAATTCAATACAGTATTCACATACAGTATTTCTATGGTTGAATGTCATTTAACACTACACTTCTGGAGAAGGTCTTATTTACCAAGCATCTGCAACCTTTACTTAAGTTGCCTTAGACTTCCCTGATAAATAGATACATAGATACATGAATAAGGATCAATGATACTGTACAATCCCCTGTTTGTCCCAGCCAGCCCTGTCAGCCACTGGTCTCTCACTGTATTTTCTTGTTGTGGTGTTAAACTATCTCTGAGTGTCTGTAAAAATGAACTCCTGAGAAATACTGACCATCACTCAACTTTTGTCCATCAAATCTGCCCATGGATAGAGGTTGTTGAACAATGTTTTTTGGTTGTTTCTTTTTTAAGATACTAAACTGCCTCCTCCGTAGTGTATTTAGTCTGGCTAACCTGTGATGTATGTTCTAACACTCTTTAGTTTTAAGTCTTTTTGTAGGGTTGATATTTAAGTGTGGAAACACACCCCTACCAAGCCTGTCTGTTACCCAACCAAACTCGACATCCTCCTCTCAAACACTCTACTGCCCAAGTATGTATTGTACCTGTACGTATCTGCACATGAGTGTGTGTATATGTGTTTACAGTATTTGTACGTGACTGTCTTTTCCTCTTTATGTTGCAATGTGTGATCCTGCTCATAGCAGCCAACACATTCTCCTGCATTGCTTTTCAGGGAATATGGTTGAGACTTAGTATGTTAGTGCCCTGTTTGCTTTTGAGAGCACATATACAAATATAGATGTATGGCAATATGTGTTGATACTATTTAGATGATCAAGCAAAAATGATGATTCTTTGATATGGCCACCTCTTTACTTGACATACTGAATGCTGTACACATATATTTAGATGTCGATGTGCTTTCATGATATTGTTATACTGTATGATCAACTTCCATTTGGAGTAACACAAGTATCACTAGTTTAATAGCCATGGTGTGGGTAGTGACATGATTATATGAACAACAATATAACTGTTGAAATTGTTCAATTGAATCTGAGAATCTTATGTTTTTGTTTTATTCCGATGTTAGTGTGAATGGAATGGATATAGTGCTGGAATGCATTGCTAAGTGTTTTGTCCCCCCACCCTCTTCATCCCTCTCGTGCTCTTTGCTTCCTCATTTCTTCTCAATCCTCTTTCTTTCTCCACCTTGTTCTCTCTCACTCCCTGTATCTCCATCCTTTCTGCGGCACTGTTAAATGTATGTTTGAGTTTATTTTATGTGTGTTTGTGTGTGTGTGTGTGTGTGTGTGTGTGTGTGTGTGTGTGTGTGTGTTTGTGTCTGTGAGCGAGAGAGAGAGACGTGTATGTAAACTGGGCTGTTCCACCACCGTTCCTCAGAATTACTCTGCACCTGAAGATCTCCTGCCCCCCCTCACCTGCCCACTCCCAGGTGAGCCTTCCCCCTGGAGACCCCCGACCTTCACCACACCCCTCGCTGAGCCCACCTGTGCCCCTGGTCAACATCATGATGGATTCTGTCTTTGAGGAGTCTGACCTCTACTCCACGGGCCAGAACATCTACCACAGGGTTAACCTTTACCCTCTGAATGACCAGCAGCTGACCCCTATGACTCAGCAAGAGATGTATCGTAATATACACTCTCAGTTGCAGGACACACTGTAGACTGCCAGACAGGTAGACTCCATCTTGAGCACACTATATTAACAAATACACACACACACACACACACACACACACACACACACACACACACACACACAGACACACACACACACACACACACACACACACAATAATAATAATAATTAATATTTTATCGAATGCAACAAATTGGTAGTTAAACGTAGTTATACATCTCCATTATAACAAGTCTGTCAGTCTCTCAAACAATATAATAGTGTAGTCTCTTTCTTATGTTTAATTAAAATGTTATATATTTGTCAGATCCCCCCAGTAAACCTCAATTGTGAAAGAAAAAGAAACAACCAAAAGTGTATTGATTACCTGATTGATAATTGATATGTAAAGTAGGCTAAATCATTTCTGGAAAAATAAGGTCTGCATTGTATTAATGATTATTTTATTACATTGTTAATTGCATTTATTATGTATCTTTGTTCAGTACATTTGCCTTCATTAATGTGTGTTTAAAGGACTGCTGGAGAGAATAAGATGTTAATGTCAGAGTTTGTTTACTTTTGGTTGTAAAAATGTGCAAATGCATGTTAGTTAATAAAATAGCGTTAAAAACATATTGAGTATATTAAGTTGTTTGTGTGCTCTTCTGTCCAACTTGAAGCTACCTGTTACTACAGTGCTTTAGCCCCATCGTGAGCATTATGTCACAGTGGTTCACTTGAGGGGCCTACCTGTGCATGTCAAGTAACTTTCTGAAAATATTCAGAGAAAATAAGATTCAATTCAAGAAAACGGGCTGCTTTGGAGAATACTGAGAATACGGAATTCTTTGATCGAACCGTTTCCAGGATTTCAATGACGTCGCCGTCCTGTCACACACCCCCTGATTTGACAAGCAATCTTCCTTATTTCCGGTTTGTGTACCAAAACATCTCCCCTGTTCAGCTGATCTCCAGACTGGTTGACAAACACAACCATGGGCGAAATGGCCGGATTCACCGACAAATTCGACTCTTTCACTGTGACAGAGTTAAACGAGTTGCTTGAAGATGATACCAAGCTCTACAGTATTGTTCAAGAAATGGACGAGGTAAGGTTCATCATTGTGCCGATTTGTTTCTTCTAACGTTAGCTACTAGCAACTTTAGCTTCTCTGTCTTGATCGCTAGCTTTTACTTTGTTTGTGCAAAGAGAGACAGCGAAATAGCAAGGATCGTTCGTTTTTAAACAACTCTCGTATGTTCTTGATTGGCATTGTATGACGTACGTATATTAAAGTTCGTTAGCTGGTTATACTCTCATCAGATGGATGTGATTGATGTTGTTGCGCATACAGTGGGGTGTCAGTCTGCTTTCTTGGCACTTCATTGTTTGATATGCGGATTTCATACCAGCTACCTTTCCACAATATCTGCTGTCTTAGATGGTATTTATTTGTTTTTACACTTTGACTAATAGCAGAACTTAGGCCGAAAACATACTCTGAATGGATTTCGTTTGTTGCATTTAGCCTATGTGTGGTAAAGCAGAGTTTGTAAATACGACGGGACGGACACGGCAGTCATCACCGTAGTGGAAAGTTGGCCAAGGTTTTCTATTGAGAAATGCAGCTGGAAGGTTCCAGTGCACGCCTCTTTAGTAAACATCTGGTTGTTTTGTGTGTATCAGGGTAATGCTGCTAACCAAGACCCGCCTCATATAGCCTATGATCAGTGTAGATGAAGAAGAGGAAGTATCTAAGACTATATGGACATGCATTCACACTATGCATGCTCCTAGTCATAACCCGGTTCTGACACAGGGAAATCATCCTAACCCATCATTGGGGAAATTGAGCTATGCCTAATTTTCATGGAGCAGCATGCGAGGAGAGGTGCAAGTTAGTGTGGTGGCAGTTGCTGCTGTGAGCTGTTTGGTCTACCCATATTATTCTGGATTTATTATGCTTTTAATTACCCCCGTCTATGTTCTCTTGATGCCCCATACATGATATTGATTGATTTATTGAGTGGCTTGGCCCCAGCCCAGTGCTGGCTCACTAGAGAGTTCAACAGGGTATCAGAGATTGCATTTGACTGTGTTTACCCAGCACACAATGATAGATAAGAGGCCAGAGTGTCCTCTTTGCTGTGCCAGGGTGGAGATAGAATCCTTACCCTAACAGCATACTGTTGGCTTACATTCACAAGGGACAGGGATCATTTGGTGTGTGTGTGACTCTGTGTGTCGGTTGTGTGCTCAGTTGCATGGATTAAATGTGTGTGTAGAATTAAGTTGTGAGTAACCAGTGTCCATATTGAGAATGTAGCCATAATTTATCACCTGGGTTTAGGCTCTGACTGTTTTATCCCTCCCTCCAATCCCATGTGTCTCTCTGTCTCTCTGTCTGTCTCTCTCTCTCTCTCTCTCTCTCTCTCTCTCTCTCTCTCTCTCTCTCTCTCTCTCTCTCTCTCTCTCTCTCTGTGTGAGTTAGATGCAGGAGGTGCAGCAGGTAAAGGAGCTGACTCTAGCCAGTAACCGAAGTCTGGCCGAACAGAACCTGCAGCTGCAGCCTAACCTTGACCTCCAGAAGAACCAGCTGACCAAACGCTACCGCCACCTACAGGAGCTCTATGATGACTACCAGCTACGCAAGTCTACTCTTGGTAAGAGCCCCTCAAGTCTGTTGTAGGTGCTGCACTCTATGGGGCGATTTACCTTGCTAATTAAAGCCAAGTCCTGGACACTTTCAATGGAGAGTGCATTTTAGTCTAAGACCCAGGCCCTATAAGAATCCCCACTAAATCCACACTAGATAAGGAGCTTAGCAACATCACACTTGAAGGGCACCCTACCAGCCTCCCAAGTCCAGGTGACAGATATTTTATAGAGCCAGGAATCTGGTCCAGCTAATGTGTCTCTCTGTCTCTGTGTTATGATGGTGCTCCTTATAAAGAATAGCGGCCAGTCAGGCTGGACTAGTTTTGCCGGTTCTGTCAGCTGTAGAATCTGTCAGCTCTCTTGTACTCAGGGCTGCCATTGTTTGTCTCTGTCACACAGCCAAGAGTCACACCTAACAACAACCTGGTCATTTCTATAAACATAATACTAATTGTGATGATCTGTGTGTGTGTTTTTTATTTTTTTATTTTTTTTTAAATAAATATAACAGTTTCTCTCTTCCTCTTCCTCAGATCAAAGCTCAGGGAACAGTTCTCTTGACACACTGCTGGCTCTGCTACAAGCTGAGGGAGCCAAGATAGAGGAGGAAACTGAGGTGACACACACTCACACACACTTCCCATAAGACTGGTCCTCTGAGTGGTCACACTTAGCCTGGCATATCCTTCCTTGTTACTGTTTAGAGTGTGTTTACGATGTAAGTCTGACTCTGCTCTACTGTCTCTGTAGAACATGGCCGACTCGTTCCTGGACGGGGACCTCACTCTCGACGGCTTCATGGACGACTACCAGAGGAAGCGCCTTCTAGCTCACCTGCGCCGAGTCAAAATTGACAAACTTCGAGAGCAGGTCCTAAACGGTCTAACTCAACCACCCCAGACCATATCAGCCTCAGTTCCCCCTGCCCAGCCTAGCCGACCACAGGACTTCCCCGCCTCTCCCTCTCCCTATACTAATGGATCCCCCTCTCCACTCCCCGAGCGAGCCCCCCCTCCACCGTCCTCTCAGCCCATTGCCCTGCCCTACCCAGCCTGCCCCTATCCTTCCTCTCTGCCCAGCCTTTCGGCCTACAACAGCAGCTACATGCCCCAGCCCTACACCCCTACACCCCCTCAGCACTCCTCCCCACACCTGTCCCCCCGGACTGGCTTCATCATGCAATGAAGGGGAAATGTGATGGATTGACCATTGACTTGGAAACACACAAGGGGCACTGACCCAACAAGATGTTTTGGTCAACAATAGAAGTGCTTCAGACAGTGAAACAACCTGTCACCTGTTATTCTGAGAAGTGCCCTGCTTTATGCCGGCTTGCTTTAGGGTTTGTTTTTGTTTTTGGGAGTTATTTTCGGATTTCTCTTTTGAAAACATGCAGGAAAACCTAATGCTGTCTCATCTAAACATGCTGTATATCAACTGTGATGACCTGCAGCTGTGTGGGTGAGAGAAAGGGGTGTGAATGCAGTTTTATGGGTGTTGTATATTTTTGTACATTAGGGGTTGGTTTCACAAACAAGGCTTAAGCCTTGTCCTAGACTAAAAAGCATCTTCAGTGGCAATTTGCCATTGAAAGTGTGAATTAGTCCAGGACTAGGCTTAAGCATTGTCTGTGAAACCGGCCCCAGAGGTTTTTAACGACTGAGTAAATGTAGTCTACAAAAAATGAATTGGTCAGCACACAACAAGCTGTGGAATTTGAAATGTATTCCATGGCATAATACATCTTAAAAATGTATAATTTGGTTCCTGAGAGTGGTAAAACAGATTCATCCTATTCCTACACTAAAAAAATGTCATCAATGGTGATTTAGTCTGGGACTAGCTTAATCTGTGTCCGGGAAACCTCCTCATGAAGTGGAGCCCTCAACTAGGGCTGTGTGCCATTCCAGAAAGCTCACTCCCCTTCACAGATCTGATAGAATGCGGTACCTGGATAGGTGTAAGCAACATAGTTCTCACTGTGCAGCTTACACACATCCAGTCCTATCAGATCTGTGAAGGGGAGTGAACAAGGGCAGACTGGAGGGAAGAACATTCTGGAATGGAACACAGCCTGGGCTTGATGTCCCAGTGTCCATTCTCTGTTTATATATTGTCTAAATAATTAGAAAATGGATTGGGTTAGTGCTACCCTATTAATTATTAGGAGGGTAGGGATGGTGTCATTCTAGCAGGTTGAGACAATGGGAGTACAAGGGTCAGTTGCATGAAGATAGTGTCAGACTTTGACTTAAGTCTGAGGTTTAGCCAGACTAAATACATGACTGAATTTATGCAGCTGGCTTCAGGTGTTCACGATTCTTATGCAAACATAAGACTTGTCTTAAGACCTGCAACCAAAGATGATGTTGTCTTTCCTACCCATTTGGCTCTTTTATTATTTCTAGTGGTTGTTTTATATAATGTTAGGTAGTAACTCCATGTAACTTAAGACTGGATACTTGTATATAATGACATACTGTAGTGTAGATTATCATTGTGGAAAAGGAACTCTCTCATCTTATATGCATCCCAAGTTCATATCATGCAAAGCTGTCTTTCTTGTGAAGTGAGTCCAAGTTGTATCATAATGCTTTTCAATGAATCAACCAGTAGGTAAATTCCTTGTGCAGCCAGGAGTTACAAAATAGAAGACGTCCATACATACATACACTAACATAATACACATCACATACAGTATACACATTTTACCAAGACACATGGACCCTTCAACTCTCTGAAGTTTCAACAGTCAGAAATGTCTATGTGCATTTCAGTAGTTTTCAACAGTTTTTCTCAATTGCTTCAGCACATTTCCTGAAACCGTATTCAACTTTTCAAAACAAACAGTGAAACAGTTAACACGTTTGCCAAAACACGATTTGTCTTTTGCTAAGTGCACTATAACTCTCAACTTAGTTTGACATGTCACAAAAGCAAATCGGTGGATCAGAACAGTATCCTTTGTCCTCTAATGAAAAGTTAAATGCTCCATTAATTTCATGACTCACTAAAAGTAAGTATAATCATCAATATGCATTGGACAACTTTCATTTGAATACTGTAAGAAAAATTATTAAGTTTTCACTTACTCAATTGATTTTGTGTTGTTGTATTAACTGTTAAAAAAAAAGGTGCTTAACATTTGCATATTGTGTGAAAGCACTGAGAAATGACTGTTTTGCTGAAAATGTTACTAACGTGCTCATGTATGTTATGGCTGTGGGCATGTGAACTTCAGTTTCAAACAAATGGTTTAAGCAATCGAGAAAAACTGATTTAAAAAAAAAAAAAGATGGACTGGTGCAAGCAAATACCTTGTAAGAAAGCGAACCCTAGCACTGACATATCCGTTTTAGGAATATATGAATGACCTGCTGCTTAGGTCAAGGGAAGCTTGGGCGAATACCTCTGCTGCGACAGTGGTTGTCAATGCATTGATAAGTACCTATACTGGAAGCAAATCCCTGAAACATCCACCCTCACTCACAACTACTCTGCATACTGGCTGTGCCATGCAGAGGGGGACTGGGGCTAAATAAGAGGTATGTGTGTTTCTGTTGGATTACATCAGAGGACAGACTTCAGCATGTGTAAGCATTCACACTACAATGGGAGCAGGATTGAGGTGCCTACAAATGAATTTGACAGTACAAACTGGGCTGGTTAATATGCATCTGTATTCTTTATTCAAAAGAATCCTGAAGTCATACACCTCTACCTCTACCCCCCCCCTAACCAGAGGTTTGCCTTACATATCAGTTGACAAAGGACACATGAGAACAGCCATAGCTCATATTTTGAAGATAGGGTTAAAACTCTAAATTATCCAAGTCCCTTGGTAGTTGCTTCATGTATAAATAATGGAAAGAATAGTAAACTCACTAATTTACCCACTTTCAACGCTAACCAATAAAAATGTTTTTAACTGTCACCAATGTGTTGGTCTTTTGTTGCTGGATGGTCTGTGCCTATCCCAGACTCAAAATCCCAAGATTCTTGTAATTCTGTGGCCTTTCCTCTTTGTCACCATCAACTGGACACAGGTCATTACACTACATTTTAAGAAGTTGATATAAAACAGCAGATTCCACAAGTTGAATACCCACTTAACTTCAACTGTCATTTTATGTCATCATAAAAAAAACGCACGATGGAACAAGACAGAACTTTATTAATTTGCAGGGAACGTTGAAAACAAAATGTGTGTTGAATGAGTGGGTTCACTCCTCCCCTTCCTCAGCTTCTCCCTCCACAGAATCCACTCCCACCTCCTCATAGTCCTTCTCCAGGGCTGCCAGATCCTCTCTGGCCTCTGAGAACTCTCCCTCCTCCATGCCCTCACCCACATACCAGTGCACAAACGCACGCTTGGCGTACATCAGGTCAAACTTGTGATCAAGGCGTGCCCAAGCTTCAGCGATGGCCGTGGTGTTGCTAAGCATGCAGACAGCCCTCTGCACCTTGGCCAGGTCTCCCCCTGGCACCACAGTGGGCGGCTGGTAGTTGATGCCCACCTGCAGGAAGGGCACAAGAAAACAGTTGAGAAACCAGCACTCATGCTTGACCAAAATAATTCAGGTGATGGTTAAAAGACAGATCGACTGCCGTAAATAAATATACCAAAATGTTTTGTTTTATTTCAAGTGGGCATCATGATTCAATTGCAAACAAAACACTTTTTGGGAGAATAAAATCAGGCTGTGTACAGGAATCATGAGCTTCAAATGGGCGTTTACCTTGAAGCCGGTAGGACACCAGTCTACAAACTGGATGGTGCGTTTGGTCTTGATGGTAGCAATGGCGGCGTTGACATCCTTGGGCACCACGTCCCCACGGTACAGCATGCAACAGGCCATGTACTTCCCATGGCGCGGGTCACACTTCACCATCTGGTTGGCGGGCTCAAAGCAGGCGTTGGTGATCTCTGCCACCGAGAGCTGCTCGTGGTAGGCCTTCTCAGCTGAGATTACAGGCGCGTAGGTGACCAGTGGGAAGTGGATGCGGGGGTAAGGCACCAGGTTGGTCTGGAACTCAGTCAGGTCCACGTTGAGCGCTCCGTCAAAGCGCAGCGAGGCAGTGATGGAGGAGACAATCTGGCCGATAAGGCGGTTGAGGTTGGTGTAGGTCGGCCGCTCGATGTCCAGGTTGCGGCGGCAGATGTCGTAGATGGCTTCATTGTCGACCATGAAGGCACAGTCCGAGTGCTCCAGTGTAGTGTGGGTCGTCAGGATAGAGTTGTAGGGCTCCACCACTGCTGTGGACACCTGAACCATACAAAAGGGGACGAAAAAATTACTTGAGATTCCCCAAAAATGTAACTTTACAGATCATGAACATTTTGTTTCAGGAAATGTATTGCTGCAATTTATTAAATAATCTGCAAAAATGGTGATCTAAACCACTGCCATACCTGAGGAGCAGGGTAAATGGCAAACTCCAGCTTTGATTTTTTGCCATAGTCAACTGACAGCCTCTCCATGAGCAGAGAAGCAAAGCCTGAACCAGTTCCACCGCCAAAGCTGTGGAAGATGAGGAAGCCCTGCAGCCCAGTGCACTGATCCGACTGAGGAGAGTAAAATCACAGGGGTTTGTGAATCAGGCCTTCAACAGGTTGAAAGCGCAATACCACAATCAATCGTTAATAAACCATGACAATACTAACCAGCTTGCGAACTCTGTCCAGCACCAGGTCCACGATCTCTTTACCGATGGTGTAGTGGCCGCGGGCGTAGTTGTTAGCGGCATCCTCCTTACCGGTGATCAGCTGCTCTGGGTGGAAAAGCTGCCGGTATGTTCCCGTGCGGACTTCGTCTGCAGATAAACCACAGCATGTTAGCGCATTAAGATTTCATTGGTCCATACCAGGTCTCATTATGGCTAATCATTACTTTAGCATTGTTATCGCTAGCGAACAATCACCTGTAATTAACATTAGGCAGCAATGCACATTAACTAGAACTAGAAGGTTAACAGAATGCTTTTTTTTTTTTTTGCAGAATAAGTAAGTTCATAATTATTCAACCATACCAACGACGGTTGGTTCTAGATCCACAAACACAGCCCTAGGGACGTGTTTTCCCGCTCCTGTCTCGCTGAAGAAGGTGTTGAAGGAGTCGTCCCCCCCTCCTATGGTTTTATCACTTGGCATTTGGCCATCGGGCTGGATCCCATGCTCCAAGCAATACAGCTCCCAGCAAGCATTCCCGATCTGCACTCCGGCCTGACCAACGTGGATGGAAATGCATTCACGCTAGACGGAGAAAAAACAAGATCGGTTTTGAGACAACACATTCAATCTCGATAATTTGCCACAGAACGACTTACTTCGTTAACCCAATGTCTGGCTAGTAGCTAAAATGGACTGGCTTACTAGCCAGCTAGCTAGCTTACCTAGCTTGAAAACCGCAATTTACTCAATAGCTAGTAAAACTTACCATATTGATGAGGATTCAAAGTAATAACTGATTATGATAGAAATAACGTTTTTTAGTTGTGAATAATGGCTATCTTCTAGCTAATTTACACAATCCTGTCTCCTTTGGCTCTGTAACTTGCAACGGATAACTGCCAAATACGTTAAATAAAACGGTCACTCACACATATATAGGTGCATCAAAGAACCCGCCCCCCTTTTAACCTAATTGGTTATATTTCGTATAGATAAATTTTTCGGCCTGTCAATCAACATTTTTTCTTTTGCCATTGGACCGTGACATGAATTTTCAAAAATAAACATAATTAACGGCTGTTAATGGGTTGTCTTGTTTTGATTGGACCAATCTACTTATTTGTTTTTCTTCAAAATGAAATACTACATGTATTTGGCGGGAAACAGCCTGCATTTTTTAAATGAAAGGGCTTTGCTAACACCTCTGGATTTGCATCTTCAGCTTCAGGCAGACATTTTCAATATCAATATTGAGAAAGAGGCTTTTCTTCTAAGTCCCCCAGACAAACCAGCTACAATATACACTATTTGTGCAATACAATTATTATTTTTTCGACATACAATAATCAGTCCTGAACTAGTACTCATTCCTGATTGCACATGTTCATATTCTGACACTTAATTCTGCTTAGCTTCACTTGAACCATGAAAACAAAACGTTTTCCCATTTATGTTCCATGCCCCATGTATTGTTTCTGAACTCCAATCAGGCGCATTTAGGCCACAGTCAGATGGCGTCACTGATGTATGGCACTCTGTCTACAGTGTAAAATAGGGCTTCAAATCACATGATATTTGGGGACATCTTGTGGTTATACATAGCCATTGATATTATTTTGTTGCGATCCTAACAGTCAGCTTCAGTACACTGTGCCCCTGTTCCAAACTGAAAATGCGTATGTCCTACCTTAGATAATAACTGTTATGTAACATAGAGTTGGTTTTGACTTTAAGCTTTAACTTTAAGTCTAACACAGATCCAATAATGCATCAGCAGGGGTCAATTTGTAAAATTGCAGGCCTACCATATTATGCTATAAAACGTATCATGTTATGTTCCGATGACATTGGGTTAATTATCTTTCAGTAAGTTACTTTAAAAAAGAGGGACTCAAATCTAAGTGGGCGAAAATAAATCAAGATTGCACATGATCATTTAGATTTGACAGCTTAATGGGACTGGGAAAATATAACCCTTCTCAAATTCATGCAGCACTCTAAATGCAAGGATTGACAGACAACAACATCCACATGATAGCTTTAAACATATTATGTAGCTAATTGTTCGTTTACATTGTTGTGTTTGTAAACAATCAAGTAATACAACTTAATATTCTGGGTTTATTATCTGGGTGAAACAGTGGCTGAGGGAATTATTTTTAATTGCAAGATATATTCTTTGAGAAGCAATGTACCATGCATGTAAATTACCATTGAACAGATGACCATATTCTCCACGTAAAGGGCATGGTGTGGAAGATTCACTATAAGTGGTGAACAATATTTCAACAAAATGTCATGGGCTCAAATAAACATGACCTGGTGTAAGGTACTTATTTATTTTCTTTAATCACAGATTTAGTTCAGTGATTTGTATTATAAAGAATGGACCAAATCTGATTGAGGGGGTGCACCACCTCCTGAAGCATTTTGAGGAGCCAGTTCACAAAACGCATGGTTGCATTGTGCAATTTATAGATTCTCAAAAGTTGCTGTGCTTTCACACAAGTGACAAAATGGCAACAAATCAATCTTTCACAAATGCTATTTCTGCTGGTTAACACAGATCTACACTATACAACCTTAAGATACTATAAATCTCAATTTACCAACACTAAAATGGGAGATCAATGAGTTGGCCATGTAATATCAATGAGAAATTATGTATCCTGTTCTTTGGCACTTACCATATGCCATGAAAGGCAAGCAATGAACATGAGGCTTCAAATTAGGTTCCACCATATTTTATATCTTAGATAACTACCAGTATTATGATTTCTGAGAAATCAGTTTCAAGATGCAGTTTAAGTTTGACAACTTTCTTCCCCATGTCTTTCATCCAACTAGACAATACTGTACCATAACGTTTTCTGATGAATCTAATTTTGATTCTTCCTAGAAGTTGAAGCTAATGTTTAAACAGTGCTGTATGTACACATTAAGGATAGCCATAGTATACATGGTGTAGAAGCAGCTTCAACTTTCTATTTTTTCATCAGTCATTTTATTTCTCAACTGCAGCCCAATTAAATGTGGAGACCGATGAATAGAATCCAAGGTCTTCATGTCTGCACACATCAGAACCAGGTATTCAAATGAAAAGTACATTGATCACAAAACAGGCAGACAACTGCATCAGGAATGCTTGAACTTTATTGAAATTAAAAAAAGGAATGAAAGAGCAGGGAGGAGGGAATTAGGAATGGAATTTGAGGACAGGGAAATTGGGGTAAAGATGAGACATCGTTAAGAGCAGAGGAGAAGCTGCTTAGTTGCCTCCACGGAGGCGCAGAACCAGGTGAAGAGTGGACTCCTTCTGGATGTTGTAGTCGGAGAGGGTGCGCCCATCTTCCAGCTGCTTTCCAGCGAAGATCAAACGCTGCTGATCTGGGGGGATGCCCTCCTTGTCCTGGATCTTGGCCTTGACATTCTCAATGGTGTCACTGGGCTCAACCTCCAGGGTGATGGTCTTACCAGTCAGGGTCTTCACGAAGATCTGCATTCCTCCCCTCAGACGGAGGACAAGATGGAGGGTGGATTCCTTCTGGATGTTGTAGTCGGAGAGGGTGCGCCCATCTTCCAGCTGCTTTCCGGCGAAGATGAGACGCTGCTGATCTGGGGGGATGCCCTCCTTGTCCTGGATCTTGGCCTTGACATTCTCAATGGTGTCACTGGGCTCAACCTCCAGGGTGATGGTCTTGCCAGTCAGGGTCTTCACGAAGATCTGCATTCCTCCCCTCAGACGGAGGACAAGATGGAGGGTGGATTCCTTCTGGATGTTGTAGTCGGAAAGGGTACGGCCATCTTCCAGCTGCTTTCCGGCGAAGATGAGACGCTGCTGATCTGGGGGGATGCCCTCCTTGTCCTGGATCTTGGCCTTGACATTCTCAATGGTGTCACTGGGCTCAACCTCCAGGGTGATGGTCTTGCCAGTCAGGGTCTTCACAAAGATCTGCATTCCTCCCCTCAGACGGAGGACAAGATGGAGGGTGGATTCCTTCTGGATGTTGTAGTCGGAAAGGGTACGGCCATCTTCCAGCTGCTTTCCGGCGAAGATGAGACGCTGCTGATCTGGGGGGATGCCCTCCTTGTCCTGGATCTTGGCCTTGACATTCTCAATGGTGTCACTGGGCTCAACCTCTAGAGTGATGGTCTTGCCAGTCAGGGTCTTCACAAAGATCTGCATCTTGCACTAGAGGAAAGAGATTAGAAAAGTCAGACCAACCTGATCAGATTAGATGCAGGCAAGATGCACCCAATAAGCTAAATATTTAAATCTGAAATTCCTGAAAGCCGTAGAATTTCAAGACAGATGTAACTGGCAGTGGGTCAATTTCTATGTGAGGCAGAGAGCAGAGCTCCTCCCATTAAGGGCAGGAACCAGCTGACGTTTACATCAGCAGGCTTCTGGTGCCTGCCACCATTTTAGAACAATCTCCATTATCTCGCTGAAAGCAGTCAGCTGGCCTTCTGACTAGATTGGTGGTTTTAAGTCAATATTTGTTGTATGAACTAAAAATCCCCATATCTGCTAGTCAAGGCAGCAAAGGCATATGCTCTAGCTCATATTTACCGATAATAAACATTGTTCAAAACACCATTTCCAAATCAAAGTAACAGTTGATCTAACTACAAACGTTAGGTTAGCGATACTCAATATGTGTATTAATAACAAGATTAATTCACGAGACGAGGTTTTACATTAGTCATCACTAGTCAGCAATGGCGGTTGCGACTGCTAACATTAACAATTATCTTCCTCATCCTAGCCAACGCAGAGATGGTCAATTGCTTACATTCGATGTAAAAAAAAACGTCCTTTGCCATCTTTAAGAAAATTACCGTTAAGTTAGGAGACGTACCTCGAGTAAAGATGTTTTCAATTGGTTATTTTAACGACTGAATCAGGTAGCTAGGTAAATTAGCTAGCTAACGATAGCGAATTATGTCAATAGAAGTTGGAATTTGCAAGTAAATATCAAGTTTAACCAATGGTATATTACAATGTGGGAAAATGTCTTTGTCCCCCGAAGTGTTAATTTTCAATGTTACCATACTTACAAACAAATTTTCTTCGCCGGTTTTCTTAACTTCTGTCTTCTTCCTCTGTCTTCAGGAAACGAGTCTGTTTTCGCAAACAAAGGGCAGTGGACTTTATAGGTTGCAGGCTACATATCCATCCGCTCTTTACGCCCATGGAACTATAAACTGCGGATTTCGACAAAGAAATCCGTTCATATGTATTTTTTTGTGTGAAATACATGAAATGTACTTTATATGCGTACACTAAGCCTTTTCCATTATCATTATACTTGAACTCTTTCAAAAGGATATTGTAAATGTCCGTAAAGACAAGATGATAACAGCCCTTTGGCGGAGACCGACATTTGAAAAAGGAGTAAATTGGTGTAGCTTGATATGACATCATGAAACAGCAGCAGTAGTTTTTTATTCATAAAAGTAAATGTTGTGGTCAAAAGCGACATTTTGAAGTATTTTTGGGAACATTTAAGAAAATATTTCAATGACTTACATTGTCTTTAGAACAATAATGTCCAAACGACAATGACACTTATTGCACATTTTAATTTTGTTGAATAGGATGCCAGTGTTTTGCTTTAACATATATGGAGATGAATGGATTGAATTAAATGTATTTTGTGTTGTACTTTGAATATACTTTGAATTGTATGTGATTGAGTTGATAAACACACTTTGGGGGGAAATGAAGCAGCTCAATCGACAGTCAATCCATTCCAAAAGAGTGCCAACTAGGAACAAGTTGGTCAAGAGATTAAGCATTGTCATACCTTACATAAGCTCTGACCAGAATAACCTACAAATAAACAATTAGCAAACACAACATAACGACCCACAGATCGACCGCTACTGGTCTAGACTGTGTAATGCTTTCATCAGATCTTTGAGGTCTGTGTGTGAGCAGTGCATGTGCATGCCCTCAGTAGCTTGACTGAGCCACTGCACAGGGAAAATGGGTCAGAGTGTAGAGTCCACACAGAATCAACAAAACCATCATCTACCACTTGACACACACACACACACACACACACACACACACACACACACACACACACACACACACACACACACACACACACATTATACATGGCAGAGAACCATTTACTGTATGTTCTATGCAATACATTTCTATGTGAACATTCTTTAACTGAATAAACCCTAGACTGAAACGCTGTAAACGTTGAACCCAGTTCTTCTCTTTGAACTTGAATAACATAGAATGTTCTAGGACTCTAAGGCACATCTAACCAGAATGTTTGTGTCGTCACTTGCTCCGTGGCTGCTATGAGGTTAAAGTCCAGGGCAGTCAGTTACTCCCGACCTTTAGGAGCAAACACACACACATACACACACACACACACACACACACACACACACACACACACACACACACACACACACACACACACACACACACACACACACACACACACACACACACACACACACAACCCTGGTTTTGAAACTGTGTATTGACTGCGTGTTAGAGGTGAAGCAAGCTGTAAAAAATGAAAGCTTCCACTGAAACTCTATCACCCCTGGAGGACTGAATGTGACATTACACAACAAGAATCTCAAACATCGTGACAAATAATGCACGTGTTTTGCCAGACAGGCTCCTCTGATTGTCTAGAGATAAAAATACACACAATAGAAGGAAGTGACTTGCATTCGCTGGATATTGTCTCGAAAGATTAAATACATTTTAAGCAGCAAAGGTCAGAATTGTTCCCATGGAGAATTTCTTTGACTGAAATTCATAATGAAGTACTAAGGCCTGTCCTGAATGAGTCTTGGCCATGGCTGACTGACCAGTGAGGATTTACACAGTGATGCTATTCTTTGAGCAGTTTAATGACAGAGGGAATGGTTTTCCCCCTCTCTTTTGCAATATGTAAGGCATTAATGTAATGAAATCAACCCGGTCAAAACAAGGTCAATAAATACAAGATTATAAGAAACTAAATCCTTAAATAAGCCAGTGTTGTAGCAGTTGAACAGTCTGCTGCAAACCAAACCCCTTTATTTAGCTTGTGATTCATGAACAGAAAGGCACATCACTGCTCTCAAAAACATGAAAGACGAGACAGACAAGAAAGATTTAGAAAGATTCTATTATACTTTTTATTTTAGTTTTACCATTTATTTAGGGAAATCAGTAACATGGTTCATATTTTTGTCTTCTCAAAATGAAAATGTACATTAATTCATCTGCATAAAACATCACATATACATCAAAATAAATACATCATCTGGTCTCTTCTGTTGTTATGGTTGGTGAGTTGCGCTTGCACTGGGAAGGTCAGTAGCTACGACAGGGCTATAAAAATCCAGACCTCCCGGTCTGCAGAACGGCAGGTTTTTTCCATGCTTTCTAATCAGGGACTGATTCAGACCTGGGACACCAGGTGAGGGAACTCTCTGGCCAATCAATGACAAATGTGCTGTTAGCCCTGAGGCCTGGATTTGAATACCCCAGGACTAGGGTAAAACCAGTACTAAAAACGTACAAAGCCTTTGAAATAACTGCAGGCAGGAAGGAGGGGGCACAAACAGTAAGACACAGCTACCTCACTTCCTGTGTCCAATTCGAATGAGGAGTAGAATGGAGTTGCCCCTTGACGCAGATGTTAGGTCAGTTTTGTGTTTCTATCTGTAATGATTGAGGTTAGGATGGGGATAGGGTTGGCGTGGGGGGAATGGGGGGGGTAAACTAATCCCTGATCAGTGCCTCAGGGCAACTTCTAAGAAGGAGGTTCTCAAGGTGCTGATTTATTCCCAAGACATCTCAATGGGTAACATTCATCTACTAACATGTGTTCTATTTGGCTGTCTATCCCCCTACTCTCTCTCTTGCAGGGGAGGCTGGTGGAGGTAGAAATCGGAGGATGGGCTCAGTGTAATGCATGGAACACACGTGTTTGATACCGTTTCACATTCCATTCCATGCATTACAACGAGCCCGTCCTCCGATTTCTACCTCCACCAGCCTCCACTGCTCTCTTGCCATATCTTCCTCTGCCTCTTTCCTCCCCAACTCCTCCTCCCTCTTTCTCCCCTCTCTCTCTCCCCTCATGTCCCTGTATTTGTTCACTAATGGTTGACACATGAGTAAATTCACACAAACTCAAAATTGTCACAAGTGCATAAGACTCTTTACACCCCCCCCATTCACTATCCTCTCCTCCCCATCTCTTCCCTCCTTTCTCCTCCCCTACTCTCTTTGCCACCTCCTCCCTCCTCTATCTTCCCCTTCTCCTCTTCTCCCTTCCTCCTCTCCCCATCTCTCCTGTCTAGTCCCAGTGGCCTTTTCCTGTGTGCAGCCTCACTTCAGATCCACTCCTTCTTCCTCTCCATTCTCTCAACACCTATCCCAACGCTTCTCATCACACCACTCCTCTCCTATCCCCCTCTCCCTGACTTCCTGCCCATTCTTGAGACTGCCGTGTCACCGGAGGAGAGGACAGGGTCATAGGGTCATGGGGTCATGGGGGAAGGTGCAGGGTTATTGGTCAGTCTCTATTTACATAATGTCCTCCTGTGAGGGGTTGAAGGGAAGAGTGGATGAAGTGGAAGGGAGAGCAGTTTGGAGGTCAGGGGCTTGGGGATGCCATCAGTGGTGGTGAGGCTCCTCATATTGATACCTCATATTCACGAGTGTCCTGCTGAGAGAGATAGAGGGAGAGAGAGAGAGAGAGAGAGAGATAGAGGGAGAGAGAGAGAGAGAGAGAGGTTTAATTAATGTTACACAATCATTAGCCTATAGCGCTCACTGACCCCTCCTGTCTTCGAGGTTAGGTGTAGGTGTGCGTGTGTGTGTGTGTGTGTCTGTCTGTGTGTGTGTGTGTGTGTGTGTGTGTGTGTGTGTGTGTGCGTCCGTGTCCGCACATTCACTCACCCCTCCTGTCTCATAGAGAGGGTTATCAAACTCTGTCTCCACAGTGATATGGCTGTAAGGGTGGGGGTAGATGAGTGGCAGCCTTAGGTTGGAGTGATAGCGACACCTGGTGGACAGGAGAGGGAAAAGCAAAGAGTAAGAAAAAACACCTAGTGACACCACAATTCTCATTCATCTGTTATTGAACACCACTAGAAAGTGTGTACAGACAGAGAGGGAACTAGTGCAGTGTGTGTTTATTCAATGGCCATCTAGTGTGTTCAGGTGTATCATTGTCACGTGTGGGGCATCCACATGAACTGTATACACTGAGGGACAGTGTACTTGAGTGTTCAAATATAGTTATTGTTTAGGAGTTGAAGAGAGGGGGGCGTGGCTGACCGTGTCACATAGACGTAAGCCCCTCCCAGCAGCACAGAGAGCAGGAGGACCAGGATGAAGATGCCCAGCGCCATGTTCCCTCCATCAAGACCAGACCCTGCCGCTGCCTCAGCAACTGAGAGAGGGAGTGGGCAGAGAGAGGAGAGAGGGAGGGTGACAGAGAGAGGAGAGAGGGAGGGTGACAGAGAGAGGAGAGAGGGAGAGTGACAGAGAGAGGAGAGAGGGAGGGTGACAGAGAGAGGGTGACAGAGAGGGGAGAGGGAGAGAAGAGATATAGCAGAGAGAGGAAAACATAAATAGACAGGAGGTTCCCAGTCACACTGACAGACAAACTCAGTAGAAATGTTACATGAAAATAGACAGACAGGCAGACAGGCAGACAGACAGACAGACAGACAGGCAGACAGACAGACAGGCAGACAGACAGACAGACAGACAGGCAGGCAGACAGACAGACAGACAGACAGACAGACAGACAGACAGACAGGCAGGCAGGCAGGCAGGCAGACAGACAGACAGACAGGCAGGCAGGCAGACAGACAGACAGACAGACAGACAGACAGACAGACAGACAGACAGACAGACAGGCAGGCAGGCAGACAGACAGACAGACAGGCAGACAGACACAGAGATGCAGGTAGAGCAGACGGAGAGAGAGAAACAATGCACCACATTCTTATTCTGGGGGCGTGTCTGTTGGAGTACTGCCTGCTCACTTGATTTGCTAATTAATGAACATCGTGAGTGGTCACTAAGCCAACAGCGCTACGGCTGACTTAACGAGACACTGAGACAGAGACCAGAAACCACTAAACTCACCTTCCAAAGCATGGTTGCCAAAGCAGTCATGGTTGGCTGAAAGACATCATTCTGTCAGTCAGTGCATTTCACATAAAACATTCTCTAAAATGATAGTATCAATGTCTCCAATGTCTTCAAGTCATAAAGAATTACAGAGGACTACTCCTTGTATTAACCGAACATGCCTGCCAAGAGTTGCACGCATACAGTAAAGACATTCAATTAAATTCAAGAAGCTTTAGGTGAACTACCCCTTTAAGTTAGCACTGCTACATGCATATCTATGTGCAGTAGAAAGGCATGAGGGGGAATATTCCATTCCATGCGTCTAGGGGATGGCGAGTGCATCACAGGCCTCACCCCTGCAGAGAGGAAGTGGGCCACTCCAAAATGAAGGGTTTCCCATGATGCACTTGATGGCGACCTCGCCGATGAGCTCGTAACCTTGGTAACAGACAAAGGTGAGCGATTCGCTCGGCAGGTACAGGCGCTTGGACAGGATCTGATACCCGTTGTCAGGGAGACCAGGGTTCTCACACGAAACAGAATCCTCCACTAGAAAAATAAAGAGAGTAGGGCAGAAGAAGAAAGTGTCTTTGATTAGTATGAGTATCTTTGAATGGGAAAGGTTTTGAGGGATAAAAGGGAGAAATAAACTTTGATTTGTGTGGGTATCTTTGGGTTGAGTTTCTTTAAAAGATTGAGGAGGGAACTTTGATGTGAGTTTCTTTAGATTTTGGGTGAATTTTTGTTGGATTTAGGCGAATTCCTGGCACAAAATAAGAAGGTTTGAGTCAGAGCTTCTCTGACAGGCCTGACAGGCTCAGGATGAGGAGCACTGACTCATGGGTAATCTCTGCCCCCTCTTCCAGGTGGCCGAGGGCTGATTGGCATGCTGCATTTGCATATATTTAGCATATCAAACGACTCACTAACACAATAATAACCACACACACACACACACACACACACACACACACACACACACACACACACACACACACACACACACACACACACACACACACACACACACACACACACACACACACACACACACACATTAATAACCATGAGAATGCAAAGGAGGAAGCGGTCTCGCTCTCTTTTTAACAAAGACATACAGATGCTTGCAGCAGTGTCAACAGAACAAAGAGAGTGCCAGCCCCTGTTAAGTCCTCTATGCCAGAAATCAAGTAGGCCTATTCACCATAGATTACACTGAAACATGAAACGATATCAAGAGCTCCTCATCTCAACAAGAATACTACAGTCTTCAGTTCTACTGTATATGCTAAAGACAGCATCAGAAAACAATCTGACAACCCAAAGATCTCTTTTGCTCAAATGGGGTCCTCGAAATAAAGGAAGACTGTACAAAGACCGGTTTGTATCTCAGCTTGTTAAGAGAAGTGTACAAATACGATGTGATTGATTGCATGTATGACACGTGATTACTCACAGACACAGTGAGGGAGTTTCGACGTCCAGACAGGTGTCCCTGGCTCACGGCCATAGCAGGTGAGAGTAGCGCCACCCTGCAGGATGAAGCCGGGAATGCAGCTGTACTGGATGGTAGTTCCCACCAGGAGTTTAGGGTCTGATAGAGTACGGGTGGAGTGCTCCACATGACCAGGGTCTGAACAGTACATTACTACAGAGAGAGAGAGGGGGGGGGGGGACTCAGAGTGGTGTGTGCACAGGCAAGTACTCTCTCTATTACAGTCATACACACACACACTCATACAAACACACACATGCATGTGCATGTGCGCGCACACACACACACACACACACACACACACAGACACACACAGACACACACAGACACGCACACACACACACACACACACACACACACACGTACATACACACGTACACACACACACACACACACACACACACACACACACACGTAACTCACTCTTCTCACAGAAGGGGGGTTGTGTGCTCCAGGATAGGTCTAGTTGACAGGTCAGCGTCTCCCGTCCCACAAGGTCGTACCCTGGGTCACATTGGTAGGTGATGCGTGCCCCCCTCACCAGTGCAGTATGGGAGGTGGTCTTCCAGCCGTTCTGGATCTCAGGCAGGTCTGGGCACGAGTCGTTACGCGACACCTCTGTTTCCATAGATACAAGAGAAGATCGTAAGACATGCGTCCCACCACAAACAAAACTCGGGGAATCAGCTGCAACCCACCATTTGGGAAATATTAAGTGATATGATACATACTGTGGACTCGGTACCTGCTTAAGGGGGTCAACAAAAATATGCTTACTTCTCTAAATATTCTCCCTCCCTAGAACACTTATGACATATATTTCCCCCAAACACACTACCCTGTCCCCTAACTGACCTTCAAATACTCATTTCTGTCTTAATGAGGCACTGCAGCACAGCAGATCAGACTGACCCTGCATATGAATAGAGCCAATCCATAATGAAGAGGATAATTACACAAGCAAAGACAATATATGAATACATATCCAGCCCACTGCTGGGAGTTACTATCTGTACTGGTACTGGGACTGAGTGTGTGTGTGTGTGTGTGTGTGTGTGTGTGTGTGTGTGTGTGTGTGTGTGTGTGTGTGTGTCTGTGTGTGTGTGTGATTGATCTGAGTGCATACAGTATCCAATGTTACTGCTGTGTAACTGGTCCACAGGGGGTTGTAAGTCAGAGCTCTGAGATGAATTATTCATTGTCTATTGACTGGGTTCTATCCCCTCACAGTCTGAATGTGGACTAAATCTGTGTGGAGGGGAATTTATCCAGCTCTCCTCTCCTTTTAAAGTAATTCCTGCCATGGAACACACACACACACACACACACACACACACACACACACACACACACACACACACACACACACACACACACACACACAGACATATTGTGTAAGAGGGGGCTGCCATGGGGAGTTGTGTATCCATGCAGTGTCTGTCTGACACACTTACTGGTGAGATACGTGTGTATGATGGTGTGTATGTGTGTGTGCATGCTGAATGATTAAGTGTTGATGCTTGTGCGGCTAATGAATACACCACAGAAACGGTAGTGTGTGTGTGTGTGTGTATGTGTGTGTCTCAGTAAAGGCCCTTGTGGGATGGTGAGACAAATAGGATGTGATTGAATAAGGGCAGAGATGAGAGAGAGGGAAGAGGGGAAAATAGAAGGAAAGAGGAGAAAAAGAGGAGAGGGGAAAGACGGGAGGAAGATGGGCGGGACAAGTGGAGAGATTGGGCAAGGGGAAGGGAAAAACCAAGGAGGCTTTGAAAAGACACTCTTCCTATTGGCTATTATCTCTCATAGCTTTGTTTGGTTCCCTCTTTCCCTCCTTCTCTCTGCCCCCTGCTCCCTCGTTCTTTCTCTCACCCATGTAGTTGATGATGAAGCCCTCTCCTTTTCCAAAGACCAGCCCCGCGGGGTCAGAATGGAAGGTCACTGTGAGGTCTGGGGTCGTGGAGGACAGTTTGAAGGGACTGGCGCCCCCCACATACTGGCCCAGAATACGAGTAGTGACCTCATCGCCGTCCAGGATGGTCAACATATCACTGTCACTAAGGTTTAGCCTGAGGGGGAGAGAGAGAGAGAGAGAGAGAGAGAGGGAGAGAGGGGAGGGGGAGGCTATGATTACAGTATTACGGTATGCATACAGTATTTACCAGACCATGAGTGATATCAAGTATGAGTATGTATGGTATCAGTTTCATCCCCGTGACTCAGGGTGAAGTCATGGTGTCAGCCTGAAGGAGTCAGAGAGAGCTACAGTAGAATGACCTCAGAGGCTATGGCATAAGTACAGTATTTAGTCGTTTTACCACCTGTTATCACTCACCAGGTCGAATTTCACACTTATTATGACAACAGTACTTAGGCTTCACATCAAGGCAGGTCAGTACAGTTGCGGTAAGCATGTAATAGAGACATGCATGTGAAAAGCGATGATTATTGTATGACTCATCTCAGTTTTGTGGGCGATCTGTGTGTGTGTGCGTGTGTGTGTGTGTGTGTGTGTGTGTGTGTGTGTGTGTGTGTGTGTGTGTGTGTAGTGATTCTCTCACAGCTGAACGTCGAGCAGGACTCGTTTGTCTTCCCCTACGTGTATCCTCCAGCTGCAGTCTTCCCCATCTCCGTACCACTCTGGCCAGTTAGGTGACAGAATGACCCCCCCCGGACCTGCCAGGTCCCCCCCACACAGAGCTGGAGAGAGAGAGAAAGAGGAGAGGAGAGGAGAGGAGAGGAGAGGAGAGAAAAATGAGGCCAAGCCAGAACATAATGAAGAAAAAACATCTTCTTAAGTGAAAAGTGACAGGATCTATAAGCACAGTATGCAAGTCTTACATGATCTCACATCTATCATGGACGAGTCCCCCCCCCCCCCCCCCCCCCCTCACACACACACACACACACATACCTTTGCAAAGTGGTTCTGTGTCGTTCCAGTAAGGGTCCCTGGCGTTGATGCACTCGATGACAGGCGGTCCCTGTTCTAGAGAGTGGCCCGCGTCACAGCTAAACTGGACCACAGCACCAACCCCATACACCAGGTCAGTGGTACTGAAGTTACCGTTCTGGAGGTACGGCTCGTAACAGTGCCCACGCTCAAATGCTGGAGGGGGAGGGAGAGGGGAGAGAGGAGAGGGAGAGGACACATAATCAATTAATCAACCAATCAACCAATCAACCAATCAACCAATCAACCAATCAACCAACCAATCAATCAAACAATCAATCACTCAAACAATCAAACAATCAATCAGTGTATTAAGAAATGTTATGGTTGATATCAAATCAGTGCTAAAATCAGTAAGTCTTACATTCATAGCGGATGTTGAAGCCTGTATTGTGGTTGGGCTGGTCAGTGATGAACTGCACCCTGACCGCTGGACCCTCACTTATGACTCCCTCAAATGGTATTGGTCCTCCCCTACCCGAATCAAACAGCACCACAGACCCAGCATCCAGACCGCTCCATAGAACAAGCCTGGGAGCAACAGTGAAAGAGAATAAGCCATAATTAATTCACACAGACACTCACACACACACACACACACACACACACACACACACACGTAATGAGAAGCAATTCATCAGAGCTTTAATTAGCTAATTCACATGACAGATCCAATCACAGCACTAATTGATTAAATGATAAGATAGAGTGTTTCTGCAATTAACAGATCAGGTATACTGAGAATCAACAAAACGCACACACACACACACACACACACACACACACACACACACATGGACACGGACACGGACACGGACACGGACACGGACACGTGCACACGCACGCACGCACACACACACACACACACACACGGACACGGACACGTGCACACGCATGCATGCACACACACACACACACACACACGCACGCGGACACGTGCACGCACACGCACGCACGCACACACCTGTCTGTGGGCCCCAGGGCCAACCTCTCTAGGTGGAGATGGAGTCTCTGTCCCTTGGGGGCCTCCAGGGACCAGGAGCAGGAGCGGTCCTGGGTAGCGTTGGGTCCTGGTTTGGGAGAAGGGGACAGGATCCTCCCTACGGTCGCATTCTTCACAGAGCCCCCACACAGCGCTGTGAGGGTAGGAGGGGACCGATCAACCAATCACTGTGATCAATTAGTAACGGCAGTCAGCCAATACAATGTAGGGGTAATGTGTGTGTGTGTGTGTGTGTGTGTGTCTGTGTGTGTGCGTGCGGGGTGTGTGTTACTTGACACCCCTCCTCACCCCTGCAGCTGGGCTCCTTGGCATTCCAGACAGGCAGGGATGCGTTGAGGCAGGTGAGTGATGCTGCCCCCTGTAGGTGGTAGCCCATATGGCAGTGGAAGCGGGCAGTGCCCCCCGGCAGAAGGTCTAACACTGACACCTCCCCGAAGTGAGGCCGCCTCGGCAGTGCACAACTAAGCCTGAAAACTACAGAGACAGAGAGAGAGAGAGAGAGAGAGAGAGAGAGAGAGAGAGAGAGGATTCTCAGCTCAGATGGAAAAGATGGGTGATACAATAAGACATCTCAATGTGTAACTGTATAATGTTGTGATATTCTGTTGTATTGTATTTGTCTACAGTTGGCTTCCTCTCCTTTTCTCTCTCCCTCCATCGTGTCAGCTGATCTGAGAGGAGTGGACAGGGCGAGAGTAATCGCCCAGGTGGGCTTTACGCCACGTTGTTCCCACCCATCTAATCCTGTCAGATTCACACTGACACAGGGAGGTAGACAGGGCGAGGAAGACACACAGACAGACACGCACACACACACGCACGCACACACTCACACACACACACACACACACACACACACACACACACACACACACACACACACACACACACACACACACACACACACACACACACACACACACACACACACACACACTGTTTGGGATTGCTCTGTGTAGTAGACCGGTGGTCAATAACTCATATTTGCACATTTCTATCTGGGTTGTCAGCCCTTCACTGTCCATCAGACTGTGTGTGTGTGATGTGAGAGGCGCAGAGTGGAAACGGCGGGTATACATAGACACAAGCACGCACACACAAACACAGACAGCGCTGACTTACTCTGATAGTGTAGTTGGAACATGCCCATGCCTCCCTCTGGCGAAGAGCGGTAGTACACTGAGATGGTATTGGTTGGACTGCGGATCACCTGTCCTTCCACCAGCAGTGTCTGATTGGCCAGAACCAGCAAGGCCCCTCCTTCATCCACCCCTCTGATTGACAGCTGTTCACCTTCTGACAGGTTTACACTCTTCACCTGGGGAGGGGGAGGGGGAGGGAAGCAGTTTACATGTTTACTTGTGGGAGTCTACTGTGAACCAACTCACAGCACTCATAGTTGTAGTTATACAGTAGCGTGTGTTGTGGAGGGTGCTGTACCATTAGTTGCCAGTAGGGGTCAGAGTTAGCTCTAAGATCACAACAGAATCAGCAGTCCCATCACTGCACTATACACATGCCAACACTCTGCTGTCACCAACAACACAACACTCCCAATATGTGTGTGTGTGTGTGTGTGTGTGTGTGTGTGTACAGTATGTACCTGTAGCTCCACCCCATAGCCCGTATACACAGTGACTGTGTAGGTGCAGTGTATGAATGTTCCATCTGGTAGAGGAGGGTCATCAGAAGAGTCTATGTAGCCCTCTGGATCAGAGAAATTCACAATGCACCCGGACACAGCTAGAGAGAGGAGAGGAGGGGGGGGGGGGGGGGGGGGGGGGGAGAGGAGAGGAGAAGGGAGGGGAGGAGAGGAGAGGAGAGGAGAGGAGAGGAGAGGAGAGGAGAGCAGAGCAGAGCAGAGCAGAGGAGAGGAGAGGAGAGGAGAGGAGAGGAGAGGAGAAGAGAGGAGAGGAGAGGAGAGGAGAGGAGAGGAGAGGAGAGGAGAGGAGAGGAGAGAGTCAGTGTTGCTCTACCCTCTATGTTAACCTCTAAAAAACATGCTTACAGAATTTGTCCTTCATTCTTTACTTGAGAAAAAAATCTATTTCACTGTTTATCTAAGGAGCTTAATCCAGGGAGGCTGGTTGTCAGCACAATTCTGTCTGGTTATAAGACAAAGGTAAACAAACACTGCTTTCTGCCACAGCAGGTGTCCTTGTGTATAACTGTCCTTGTGTATAAGGGAGGTGGAACACCAACAAGATCATACCTGGGGAAGGTGTATCTGTGCCCATGTCTGTGTCCACAATCGCTGTGACGACTGTGGTGACCTCATCGCTGCGTTCGGGTGTGTGTGTGCTAGCCTGAGGTTCGGGGAGGCTGTATGTCTGGGAGTGTGTGTAGGTGGAGACAGGAAGGGGTGGCTCGCTGGCTTGGACCGGGACTGAGGCTGGGGGTCTCATCCTCCTCAATAGCCCCTCACTTTGCTGCTCCAGAGACAGACCTCCAGGGAGGGACCCTGCGCTAAGCCCCTTCCCCAAGAGAGG
>NC_139659.1:17789633-17797133 GCF_951799395.1 Argentina silus | reverse complement strand
CAGTTTCTTATTTGAAAAAAATGTGTTTTTCAAAATCAGAAACTGTGAAGCAGAGGATGGTGTCTCTGCTGTCTGTGTGGCTCAGCGAGAGATCACAGTGTTCCCTCCATTGCTCAGCTCCCTCCACATTGATAACCGAGAGAGAGAGAGAGAGAGAGAGAGAGAGAGAGAGAGAACAGATTAGAGAGCTAAAAGAACAGAAGAAGAAGGCTAGAATGAGAAGAGATGCGATACCATCATTATTTCAGCACAATCTACAATATACTACTGGTTGCTCTCCCCAACCAACACATTTCTTTTGCCTTTTCTATTTCTCTCTCTCGAAACAAAGACACAACATGGAAACCCATATTTGCCAAAGCACAGCCCAGTAATACCAGGCACATCCTCACTCTATCCCCTCCCTCTTCTCCTGTGTCTCCCTCTCTCCTCTCCTCCTGTGTTTTCAGTGGGAAAGACATGGTTCTCCCTGCAAACCACAATGAGGAATCTCTCATCTTATCCCACGCAAATGTGCACTGTGAATAGAGGGGGCAGAGTGTGTGTGTTCCTCTCTCAGTGTGTGTGTGAGTGTGTGTGTATTGTGTAGGATAGAGAGCCCCCCTGAGACCATGGAGGTTTGCTGTAGGTCTGTATAGCATCAATTTAGTCTACAGCAGGGGAGGCTAGTGAAGGTAGAAATCGGAGGACAGCCTCATTGAAATGCATGGAATTGAATGGTGTGATATGGTGTGAATTCCCTGCATTAAAATGAGCCCATCCTGATTTCCACCTCCACCAGCCTCCCCTGGTATACAGCCTTGTTGGGCTGTCATGCAGTAACCATAAGAGATCCATGGTTGTTTACTGACACTTAGAATTGTCAACACTGAATTGTCATCTGGCCACAATATAGAGGACGTGGCGCTTTCTAACCACAAGGGGTTATTTCGAACACCAACCCTGACCTTAACCTTTCCCCCTAATATCAACCACAACCTAAATGAAATGCTTATACTGTAGAGTACTTTAGGCTATACTTCAGATGAGTTCTGACAATAAGTTCAAGTTTATTTGTTACGTCTCAAACACGAGTGCAGGGAGTAAAATTCTTGGGCTCGGTTCCTTGACAATGCAGCATACAATACAAATAATACAAATAATACAAATAATACAAACACGCAGTAGTGCAATGAGGCAGGACAAGACAATAAGTGACATAGTGCAAGATAAGTGAGACGGTTGGACAGTGACAATTGTTGGAGACACAAGACAATAGACATGACACAATTGCAGTATAATAGTAGAGTAAAAGAATATGGCCACCCTGGCCTTCCATGGTCATCTCGGGACTTCCATTCAGGACTCTGGACTCTGGTCTGTCTTCACTTCTTAGACATTAGTTATTTCAAAGGAACAGTATAGTGAAAGTAGCATTGTAATGCTTTTCTCTTTAGCTAGTATATATTTCCTGGTCTTGTCCATCACTCAACTCACTCAAATTTCATGATTTCTATTCAGTCACCCCAGCACTCACCTCAATGTTCAATGACACAATTCAAACATACAGCAATCAGAAACACAACCCTCTGCTAATCCTCTGCTTAAGTCTAAACTATCCAGCAATTATCTTTGCGGAAAATCAGGTGTGATATGTATTTTCAAGTATCCCACTATCATAGTGAAAATATGAGCCAGAAATGCAATCAGCGATACTGATACTCATCTCACATCCATAATGCAGCTGTTCTGGAGTTAATAATGAGCCAAGTGGCTCATGTCCAGAGACATTAACAATTATACTTGGTCAAATACATTGAATTGTTTCAATGGCCAAAACTCTCTCCCTCTCTCTAAAGCCATTTTCTGGCTGTACTAAGCCCTACTGTAGAGATGTTTTGCTTTCACACTCTGTTTAAGCACAGTTCTGGTTGTTAAAAGGGTGCTCAGCCATGACAATGTCTAAATTCGCCTGTGTCTAAATTTGACAATGTCTAAACTCGCCTGTGTCTAAATTTGACAATGTCTAAACTCGCCTGTGTCTAAATTTGACAATGTCTAAACTCGCCTGTTTCTAAATTTGCCACATCTAACCACTCTGTGGTAGTAAGCCACATTACTTTGGCTTCCGTCCTAACAGGGTTGTAATGGGCAATGTTAAATGGAAGCAGGCTGTTCAATACCAAACCATACTCAATGAGGACTGGCACGGGATAGCACAGCCTGGGTCAGTGCCATGTGTAATAGGCTTTACTGTAGATGCATCTATCCCCCCCCAACCCCCCTCTCAGCTCATATTCTCTGCAGACTGAGCTATCTGTGCCCACAGGGTGGCATTAAATATACATCATACAGCCGTCTGCAACACACACACACACACACACACACGCACACATGCACACACCTACACACACACACAAAGAGAAAACGCAGCATTTCAAAATTCATTATTATTTATATCTATAGGATAAATAATGCAACTCTTTCACTGTGATCTTCACAGTCTATCATACACATTGGCTTGAAATAAACGTTTCTGAGACATGCCAACATGCCGCATGTCCATTCTAGGATACATTCCAGGATAGTCCATTCCAACATCAATTTTGTCCTCATAAACGGTAGGAAGTAGTGATTTGTTGTAGGCCTACAGTATCTCTCTCTCTCTCTCTCTCTCTCTCTCTCTCTATATATATATATATATATATATATATATATATATAGGCCTAAATCCAAATGAAATATAAAAGATGTGTAGCTGCTACCATCTAATTTACTGATTTTAATTGGTTAACATCGTTTCAATTCAATTGGGGTGAAGGCCTAAAACTGGGTCTACACAACCAATGGTATGGGACATTGGGCCTCATGGAGGAAGCGATATATGAACAAATTTCCTTTTATTTTTGTTCGCATGCACGATTTATTCTTATTTTGTTAGTACCCATTGATTTCTGGGATTTACTCATGTTTTCTTATTTTTGCTCTTTTCTTAGGTAAGACAACATTTTACGAGTGGTCGAGAGCACTCTTACCAAGGTAAGAAAAAAACATCTCGTTTTCACAGTCCACAAATTGTTTGTCCAATGCAAGAAAACATAAGTTTTAAATTTGAGGAACATAAAAAAACGCATGAATATCATATAATCAAATTTAGATTATCATATGTTTTAGAGTAATTATAATGATTCGATTATGAAATTCGTGGGCTAAAGAAATACTATTGGTCCATTGATCCCAATTAAGACTATGATATTGGATTATATTGCGTGCGTTCAGCTTCTGAATGGCTTACATACTGCTCCTATATGCTTTGCCCATCCAGGCCTTAAGCAGAGAACGCGTTTTTAGAGATAGCTGGTGGGGGCTTGAGTTCCTGATGTGGATCACTGTCTGTGTCGGGGGCTTTAGAAACTGATGCACCTGGAACGGCATCGCTGTCAAGTAGATCGATAGCTTCTATCGATTTTGATGGTTAAGAACGTTTGGTGCATCTGGAGTTGACTTCTCTTGTTTTTTCTCTTAACAGAAAATATAAGAGACATTTAAGAGAATGTTGCTGCATGACTCATGGCCCATTGACTCCTATCAACATTCGACCCCTAAGCCATTTTGCATATTAAACACCAATCAGCTGCTCGGTACCAAGTCGCGCCCCCTCTGAACCATTAGATCAAATCCGAGGTCACGTTGCAAGGTTAATTAGCGTCACCTGTGTTTCCCCTTTCTTCCTTTTCAAAACCGCAGCTTCTGGGAAAAAGATATTCTGTTTTTTCTAGTTGTTTTGGGTTACTCCGGACAATTACATCCTCCGGTAAGTTAGAACGCGTTGTTTTATATTGATGGGACGGGTGCACACTTCCCTTCATAAGAGCGTTTTCTTTTTCAGGTGCTCCAGGATTAATCGCAGTTAGAATCATGAACAAACAGGAAAAGCCCATATCAACATTATGGGGTAAGACCATAGAACACTCTACACTGACTTCTAGATTGTGAATCTGCATAGGACTGACTGTTATTTGTTTGTGAAGGTTGTGAACTAAGCGATTCAAACAAATCAGAAACTTTCAAAACGGATGACACAAACCATCAGCACCAACTTGCCTTGAGAACCGTAAGTTGGCCAGATTCGCATGTGGACATTTTAACTCCATGGGCTTCAGCGTTTACAATAAACCATTTCCATCGCAGATGTGCCTCGGTACAGGTGCAAAAGAGGAGTTCAACATCGTTGAGTTGATAACGGGAGAACCGGCGAACGGGAAGGGGGTCCCCGTGGCTACACTACACGCTAAAGGCATGCCTACGGTAAGAAAGCTATAATGTAACACACCACCCTCTCTCATTCGCATTTAGCACCATCGATTAGATTTCAATTCTTCAACAGGTCAATTTCTCTGGTATGGATCTTCACCCACCGGTAACGTTCAGGTTGAAGAGTGGCGCGGGACCCGTCTACATCTGTGGAGAGCACGTGGCCTGTGAGTATGGGAGAACACAGGCTACAGGGGCCCTGGTGCACTAGGCCTACTACTTTGAAAATAGTACACTACTCAACTGTAAATCAAATTCACTCCTCAAATCCGTGACATAATGTGATGGGGCAAGTAATTTAGTTTATCACTACTAAGCACTTGTGTTGAATCAGAATTAAGTTTAGGCCTATTAGCCTGTATAATTAAGCTTTTAAAATTGGCCTTGTATCTGAAACTACTTCTCACCCCCAGTGGAGGATGAAGATTTCTCAGGCATGGACAGTGACGAAGAGATGGTGGAGGAAGAGGAGGAGGAAGATATTGAGGAGTCACCAGTTAAGCCAGTTAAGAAAGGAGCCAGAAATGGAGCTGCTGCAGGCAAGGCAAGTACCTGTCTGTGCTCCACCCTCCTGTCCCCTTCTATATTGTACACCATACTTAAGGGGCTGCATACTTGGAATGTTGAATGAACTGCATTAATGTGTGACTAATGGGTTGGAATGTCATTCCCCTCTTCCAGAGAAAGAAGCCAGAGGAAGCGGAGGATGATGGGTATGTGATTAGATCAAGGGGGTTGGAAAGGCAGGATGATGCTAATGGATTCCTTCTGCCCCCTGATGTTTCCTTCATTTAAATGCATAACCTGTAATGGGACTTGGTTAATGAATAACGTAGCATTTCTATTCAGTTTAATTCCCCCTTACTGAGACAAGAATTGGCTGCAATTGTTTAGAATTTATCTGGTGGAAATTGTTCATTTTATACAATTGCTGTTATTGAAAATCTGTCATTCCCTCCCCCACAGCCCTGCCACAGATGATGACAACAACCCCCCTAAAAAGGTGTGCTGGATTTCATATTTACTTTCATGAATGTTTTATAGCTGAGTGGCGGTGCTCTGGCCTTGTGCTAGAATGAAGGTTGACCTGCATTCTAAAACCACTGCTGTCTGTTACAGGGGAAAGGACGAGGCAGGAAGAAGACTTGATCTCTGGTATGGGGCATCTGGTCAGATCAGCCCAGAGTCCTGACTATATATACACCCTTTTCCTTGAAGTGTTCACTTGTCCACTACACCGACATGAATTTAAATGCATAGGACTGGTGTAAGAGCCCATGGTTATGCCGATCCTATGATTTTTTTTCTTTTTTTGGGGGGGGGGGGGGTTTAAAATCCATGTATAGGAGTGCACAAATGTACAATTCAGAGAAAAGGGTGGAGAATTGGGACGCAGGGTTAATCCAATACACTGGCCTTCTGTCCTTGACTCCTTTTGTTACGGTTACTGCCACCGCTCATGTCATACCATACCAGTGAGCTGAGTAGTCAAAAGGCCACGCTGTGTGACTCAACGGTTGGTTGGTGTTTTAGGTGCGGCTGAACCAACGACGACGAGGCTCCGCGACACGGCCTGTCAGTTCTGAACGGCCGACGGTTCTCAGTCAGCGCTCAACTAGTTGTTTCTACCTGTTCATTCATGCGTTAAGCTGTTAACCTAAGGTTCTTTATAATGTACATTCGTCTGTGCCTTGTTAATAAATCCTTTGGAAGAAATTGCTTGTCCTTGTTCTAATGATGCCAAGTGTCAGGATGGTATTTGACAGACTGTCCCCACTGCTAATCTGTGTGTTTTCTGTCATGCCATCCACTCCTCAGATTGTTCTCCTGTTAGAGTAAAGATAAGTCACGTTTTCATGCTGCACCACCATGTCACTCAACAGGATCAAAAATTGACTACAAGGCTGCAGTATCATAACTGAGGGTATTGAAGCATAATTAGCCTTGAGTTTGATATATATGCAAAAGAAGGGCGTACTGCACACCTGCTGCACCAGATTGCGGTTCACCCTGTGCCCTCTGCAGATGGTCTCAACTCTAGCTGAACTCTTAATTTGTCAGATGCTGGGGAACAGATGGAGATGAAGGACGCAGAATACATGTCCAGCTCTGTCTGACACTCTGTCCCAAATCAAGCCTGAACCATAGGCACTTCTCCCAGCCCGGCGTCTGGTCCTGACAGCCTAGAAACCTCTCCTTCACCCTGGAGGACACAGGAGACTGGTCCACTCCAGCCTGATGCCCAGTCCCAAAGCGCCCCCTAACCCTACATGTTCTAGTCCCAAAGAGTCCCCTAATCCTACACGTTCCAGTCCCAAAGTGTCCCCTAACCCTACACGTTCCAATCCCAAAGCGTCCCCTAGCCCTACACGTTCCAGTCCTAAAGCGTCCCGGAGCCCTACACGTTCCAGTCCCAAAGCGTCCCCTAACCTTACACGTTCCAGTCCCAAAGCGTCCCCTAGCCCTACACGTTCCAGTCCCAAAGCGTCCCGGAGCCCTACATGCTTGATGTTGGTCCTTCCTAGATCTAACAGTATTGGAGAGGTGTTTGATCTACAACAGGAGTTCATTCTCTCCCAGTCTGGTGCCTTCTGGAACAGCAGCTGTGCTCTCGTCTGGTGGATGGGAGGTGGGTGGTGGATGTTGCTGGTGGGATTGAACAATGAACACAAACATAAGTTTCAATTTATCTTTTTATTCATGTACAAACAGTGCTCAAAGTCTATCTGATAATATTATTTGAAGTAAGTCTTTGGCTTGAGTGTGTGTATACACACACACACATCTTCATTGGCTTAAGTGTATTTCTATCTAGCATCAGTGATGCTTTGGCTTGAGTGTGGCTCCAGGTGGATCCCGCAGGGGACTTTTTGAGTGGGCTTCAGGTGAATCCTCTATCAGACCATGGCTCTCACACACAGACTGGGGGAAGAGAAGGCAATAAGGAGGGCGTTTAGTCTAAAAGGAACACTGTACAGGCAAGGCAGTGTGTGTGCCGTGTTGTCAGGCGTAGTAATCTCACCTCATTTTACTGTCTCTCTATCTATCTTTCTGTCTCAGTCAGTCTCGGTCTTCCTCAGGTACTTCTTCATGACAGAAGCCACATCTCCCCCCTCGCTTCCCTCTGCCTCCAGTCTCTCCCCCTGCGGCCCCCCGCTCTTACGTCTCTGCCCCCCTCCCTGGGAACTGCTTCCAGACCCCCCAGAG
>NC_139659.1:17774633-17777133 GCF_951799395.1 Argentina silus | reverse complement strand
GATGGGTGTCAGGTGAGAGAGAGTTGTAGACAATATATACATAGTATGTTGTATAGGTGTTCTGTTAGGACCACAAGCTATACTGTGCTGTATCCACATACTGTATGGGCACAGAGTGGACCAATGCTAACAAGCTAACCTGTGCGGTAGAGTTGCAGGGCAGGCAGAATTTGTGTGGAATGGAGCTGGACTCTGAGAGCAGGGACATCAAACCCTCCGCTGTCCGTTTTGGCATTCACACACTGGAGGAAGACTGGGCTGGCTCGACGAATCAGGTTCAACAGAGCGTCCTGGGGAGCGGAAGGGGAGGAGGTATAGAAGGACGGATAGATGGAGACACAGAGAGGAGAAGAAGGGAGAAACATGCTTAGTGAGAGGGACTGTTAATGCAGTTAGTCCAAACTGACCCCCGTTGGTAATTGTGAGGATCTGAAATAACTGGAACATTGGAAAGGCATGGTGAAAATTCCACAAAGCTTATCAAAGAGGGGTTGAGTGATATCCAGTGGGAGTGTATATTAGAGTACTTACGGCCTATAGTTTGATTGATATACAGTGGGAGTGTATATTAGAGTACTTACGGCCTGTAGTTTGATTGATATCCAGTGGGAGTGTATATTAGAGTACTTACGGCCTGTAGTTTGATTGATATACAGTGGGAGTGTCTGCGTATGGCCGCCATTCCTCCACTGAAGGTCTTCCTGACGGTGCCACTCCTTTGCAGTGACCGCTGACTGCCCCCCTCCACACCCCCCAGACCACGACACAGAGGGGGCACAGACGCCCTGGGGGCAAACATAGCCTTCACCACCCCACTAAGGGACAGAGAGTGCACAGCAATGGGTAAGCGATCACATTCCTCAGGTTTTACCGCATAAGTTGAAGACAAACCGTTTTGTTCAAGTGATCATTTCAACACACACACACACACACACACACACACACACACACAGAAGTACATGCATTGCACACATACACACTTACACAGAGGAGTTCTGTAGGATTGAGATGGCGTTGAGAGCCGACGGGTTGTTCTGTATCAAACCGAACCAGCCTGTGAGGTCGTATCGGACCGGGTCAGAACCCATCAGATGCTTGACCTCACACTGCAGTGGCTGCTCACACTGACGCACTGGAGAGGGAGAAGATGGAATGAGGGAACCATTCAATGATATAACATTGATATAACATTGATATAACATTGATATAACATCCTATTCCAAGGCTACATGTCTACTGATAATGAACCACATGGTCTGTCTCACCAGTGTTGCTGTAGTACTGACACACTCTCTCCAGGACAGTGTTCTCAGTAGAGCCTGGTGTCACGATCTCCTCATCTAGAACCCACAGTAGACCCCTAGGGTCCCCGTCCGCTGCCCGCACCTGACACACACACACACACACACACGCACACACACACACACACAAACACACGCACCCACGCAGACACACACACACACACACACACACACACACACACACACACACACACAAACACACACATACACACACACACACGCATACACACACACACACACACACACACAAACACACGCATACACACACACACACACACACACACACACACTCACACACACACACACACACACACACACACACACACACACACAGCATTGAGAAGTACACTCTTGCCTATATGAGGATTGGAGTGTGTATTGTAGGTCAGAAAGCAGAGTGAGGACATGAGGAGTGTATTGTACCTGTAGAGCAGGCTGGTCTATCGAGGACACCACCTCAGTTGGACTGCTCTCAGGGGACACAAAATCCACAGGAACTCTCTCCTGGAACAGACAACACACCCTCTGTGATACAGCTGAAACAACTCTACAGCAGATGAATACAAATGTGAGGATGTGTGTATATCTATATATCCAGCCTGTGTGTGAAGGATTATGTGTGAGCTTGTGTATGTCACTGTGTGTGTAATGTGTGTGTTCTACCTGTGCGTATCTGTCCAGTGTGTGTGTGAAGGTGTGTGTGTGGAGGTGTTCCAGCAGCCTCTCCTGTAGGTAGTTGTGGCAGAGTTCGGACCATCCTGCAGCCCTCTCCTCTCCTGCATGTCTAGGGTTACGGAGGCCTGGAGTGTCCACCACCATCACTGAAGCTAATGTCATCAGCTGCTGAGAGTTCAACGCCCTGGGGAGAGAATGCAGGAAACACCCAGGCTTCAGGCCTTACATCCACAAAGACCCAGACCCAGGACCAAACTAATGTACTGTACATGGACTGAAGTGGGCCTGGATGTGTGTGTGTGTGTGTGTGTGTGTGTGTGTGTGTGTGTGTGTGTGTGTGTGTGTGTGTGTGTGTGTGTGTGTACCTGTTGATGAGTGACACTATTGCTGTGAAGAGTTCCTCGTACAGTCCAGAAGCCATACCACGTACACACTGACTAGCACTCAGTTTTGGACCTGGACAGAGAGAAAGAGAGTTGAGTGATTTAGTGATATCAACCTTACATATTCATCTCTTACAATGT
>NC_139659.1:17704633-17769633 GCF_951799395.1 Argentina silus | reverse complement strand
TAGACAAAGACACAGATAAAATAGACACACGTGTGACGGCTCGGTTGTGGATTTGATTTAATTGTGGACCATACAGTGCATTACAAACATAGCTGTCTCTTAGACTGTGTTTATACATTTAGTTGTGTTGGAGACTGCAATTTTGCAACTACTACAGCCATGTCTACATGCAGTTTCACAGGACTCTAAATACACATGCATATCATACAATCTGCAGTCGAAGGGCACTTATACTGCGATAGCAGGTCTGCTCACACTCAAACAGGCACACACACGCACACGCGCACGCGCACGCGCACGCGCACGCGCACGCACACGCACACGCACACGCACACGCACACACACACACACACGTTGTTTAACAGCATCTAATATCCATGTTCAGGGCTACAGTAAGTTCATGGAGTTTCCTCTTGTCCTCCCAGCGGTGTCTGCCTGTGTGTCTATGTGCTCATGCCTGGATTCAGAGGTAGTGAGCTCAGAGAGTTACCCAGCCATTACACCTGCTGTTACTGAGGAGGAAATGATAAAGGTTAGTCAGACAGCCTTGCAGTCCTCTACACTCTCTTTCCTGCTCTCTTTTTCTCTCTCAAGCTCTATTAAAATGATGGGACATTTTGTCAACACTTTCCCCCCCACCAGTGACAGGCCACTGAGGAATGTACCCTACACTAGGAAGGCCTACCTGGTCCTATGGGAAGGACATGGTATGGAGTGAGCTCAGCATGGATGGAATGAGGACAATATGAAACGTTCATACACATCTGGTTACAAAAGCACACATCATACATGTGAAACAGACATCAAGTTGTTAGAAACAGGAGCCCCACAATTCAAGTTGCTCCGACGGAGTCTTGAAATTGCAACCTCTGATTTGTCAACACCAACACCGTTTTACCATCTCAACTCCATCACACACACATAAAAAGCAGCATGACACAGCCCATGAGCCCATTCTGGGACACGCACAGCATGCAGGGTCACACACTCACGCACATACACGCATGCACGCAGACACGCACACACACACGCAAAGGATGACCTTTACATATATAGAACACAATCTAGTCCAGTCTAGAACACATGCAAGATTCTAGTCCATTCTAGAACACACAGAGCATGCCACATGCCACATCCCTGCACCTCCCTTCTGCTCCCAGAGCTTTAAGCGTGAGGACAACGCCATGGTTATGGCTGCTGGGGGAGGGGTCAGGGGTCAGGGGTGAGAGGTGAAACAGTCAGAGGTCAGCCAGGTGTGATGTGGGGTGGAGCAACACAGAAACTGTGACACTGTCAACCTGAGGATGGAGAAGAACAATAGAGACTGAAAGGACAAGAAAATGATGGCTGGATGGACAGGGAAAGACGGAGAGATGGAGAAAATGAACAGAGAGAAAGACAGAGAGACAGCACAGTGAAAGATGATAGTTCAGAATCACACGTTATGGTGCACCATGTTTTCTGCTACTGTGAACTTGACTCTGATGAAACAGATGTCACGAATCAGATCATGTTGCACTCTGACCAAGTGTTTTCTTTTCATTTTGCAATACCCAGTTGTTGCAAGAGTACTTTTCTAGGCACCACAACACTGAATAGCAGTAAACACACACAAAACCTCAAGTAACCTTGAATCTGTACTTCTAGCAGAGATAAGGACAGTTATTATTGAGCACTTGCTTGATAGTTCAATAAATGCTGTCACGACAACAATGTCTTCAGGGAGAGAGGAGAGGTTTCCAAACCATTGGTGGCTATCAGAGGTCGCAGGATGATGGGAAAATTCGAAGAGGGCTGCTGTCCTCAAATATTGAGGCTGATAGTCACTATTTAGTGAACCTCTGTCTTCATTGACCTCTCACTAAGTTGAACCATATCCTCACCATCCTCACACTAAGATGGACCATTCTGACCACAGTCTGACCAGACTCACTCCAACTAAACCGCCATGACCATACTCATGTATATCAATAACAGACCTCACATCTACGAGTTGTGGTACAACCTCACTACCGGAACAATCTGCAGAGAACGTTTCAGTTGGTTGGTCTGGTGCCGCTAGGACAGTCTAAAGTTTTGATTGAGGACCTCTTTGTTGAAAAATGTGTTTCTTGATTGTGTTCTATTATGTTGTCATTTTGTATGTGTATTATGTATTGTTGTAAACGGTGTGTGTATGCAGGGCTCCCTTGTAAAAGAGACCTTGGTCTCAATGGGACTCCCTGCTAAAGGTTAAATCAAATAAAGTGGTTGATGACCTCAGCTTGGACACAGGCATCATACATTAACTTCCACTCTGATGTCATGTGTTCTTTCAATGTATTACCCACACAGGAATGGGACAAACGAACCGTATCACACTCTCTCACACACACACACACACACATGCACACGCACACGCACACGCATGTACGCACACACACACACACACACACACACACACACACACACACACTATACTGCGTCTCATTCCACCGTACACACATCACTCTCAAACAGCTCACCACACCACACACCACCACCCAGGTCCCGTGTGACCCTTCCTCCTCTCGTGTTTCAGCCTGAGTCAGCAACCCAGAGGTGGACCGATTAACACGGGAATGTGGGCAGAAACATATATTATTTACACAACGTAAATATTGCAAGGAACCAAATCAACAGACACCCCAAACTAGACAAGACACTGAACCAGCCTGACCAAAACAAGTCTCCATGATTGATCAGACAGTGCTATGGAAGTGCCAACCCATCTGAGTGAGGACATGGTCCAGAATAACAACCACACAGACAACTCAGCCAGCTAACAGCACTGTTCCTCTGTGTGGTATTTCAGCAACATAAAGTATCAAATCTGTGCTGTCGTGTCGTGACATTGTTCCATAGTTGTTCATTTATTTGCACTGTGGCCTACCTGAAGCTTATTATGGATCTTCTGACCCACATAAACGAAACCAGAAACATCCCGGTGAGTCAACCCAATAAGAACGCGCCACACTCCTCTGACCCCCAATCTGGATAAAACATTCTTCTATTGTGTGACAGTGGGCTATGTGACTGGTGGCCAATGTCAAATCCCATTCACCGCTACCGTGCCCTGTCAGTGTCTCTGTCCCCAACCCAGTCCTGCCCCAGTCCTGTCCCTCTCAGCCAACGGAACTTCCCCAGGGTCTATAAATAAAAGCATGAAAATAAACCATCTTTCCTGGTATCTGACTGAAACGGACACAGCGCACACCTAAAAAAGGACGAAGACCTGATAACCTACCTTACGATGGTCCCTTAACGAGCACAGTTACTCCAAATGGATGGTTATAGTCCCAATCCTGCAAGGCCAGAAGAGAGGCACGGTGTCCCTCTGTCACACAAAAACACTAGGTAGGATAGGGTGAGTAGGGCATGCAGCAACGAGAGTCAGAAATAGAGTGACACAGACAGCCATGCAGCCATCACACACACACAAACTCAGATAAGCAAGGCAGCTGGGTTGACAGACGATTCATCTATAAATATCTAACGACAGGGGGAGGTGGTAGTGGATACTACCCTGTTTGGAAAACTAGCTGGTAGGAGTTGACAGAGGAAGGCCGTTGAGAGAGGGAGAGAGAGCTGAGGGAGAAAGAGAGGGGGAAGTCTGTCTCTCTCCAGGGTAAGAGATAACATTGTATCCAACTAAAGTTGTTTCTTTCCTGTGCATTTTCCAAGCGTTGGAACGCCTTTAGAATTCAACAGATGAAGGTAGAGATAAGGATAGCCGAGTGAGAGGGAAAAACTTGGATCTACTGAAACTCGGAAATAAGATAAAAATGGATCGTTGTTTATGTTGGGAGATGGAACACACACACACACACACACACACACACACACACACACACACACACACACCATTCCATAGAAACAGCTAGAAAAAGCCCTGTACCTCTCTGTCTCTCTGAGGGCCACAGGTCAGCTGCTGCTCTGCTCTGACTGACAACAACAGCTGAGAGAGAGAGGGGGAGGAGCTTCCTGCTGGAGAGAGAAATGGCTGGGAGAGAGGGGGAGTGTAGAGGGGAGAAGGGGGAGGGGGAGGGAATTTGTTACCCAGTGGGTACGTCAACGGTTGTTGGCTTCCTCACCCAATATTACCCTAAACCATTCAGGCAGGGGTTCCCAAACTTGTTTGTCTCACGACCCCAAATTGACATCAATCGTTTCCCGTGACCCCAACAACTTCATTGCAGGCTATGCCAACACACACTAATGACATCCGAGTGTATTCTAATTGCCTAAAAGATGCTCTTATTGGTTAGATTCAAACCTTAAAAAAAGCTGCAATATAAGCTACAGGTGCAATACACAGATATGACGTGTTCATATGAAATAAAAATGTTTGTGTCTTTATCAAATCATAGAGGTTAGTTTGATTTTCTCAGGAGACCCGACCCCAAGTTTGGGAACTGCTGCATTAGGGGATGAGAGCTAAACTGACCTTCGATCAGCATCTAAGGGCAACTTACTGACTGGCACTGCTCCTATATATTCCCTTCCTTTCTGTTCCTTTCAGTAATCCCTGATCTGACATGATTGGTGAAACTTAACTATATTAGATCAGTGATTGCAGCAGGATAGAGGGGGCATGTTGTGTTGGAACAGGGCCACTGAGGATGACGGAGGATTTTTTTATTTCCTCACCTAGAGACCACTGCTCCCCTAGGGAACCTTACAGCAGAGCAGGAGGTAGGGTGGCCCTGGTGTGTTACTGCTGGGCTGGAATTAAAGCCTGTACAGCCTGTGGAACTCCAGGACATCCACAGGAATTAACCCAGGGTTAGAGGAGGATTGGGACAAATAGGATTTATTCATAATTGCATTACGTGGACCTGTCTGAACCAATGATATATTTAAACTCATCTGTCTGCAGGTTGATTGATAGATCAGACCTGTACAGTGCTTTGCTCAGGCTGACATCTGACACCAGACAGAACCTGTGGAGGCATAACATCTTAAAATGAATAGAAATATTCTTTTTTTCTTTTTTAATCATACAAAAATCTACAAAAGACAAATGTCATTGTCTAGACTAGAGTACTCACTCAGCAGCTTAATTCATTCTTTATTCTGATCTCCATTATCTGCTGCCTACGCGACCACTATTCTTCCTGGTGTCTCCAGCTGAAGTATTGACATAGCCGTCTCCAGCAGATTGCGTCTGCGCCTTGGTGATCATGATTCAGTGGGCCATTAGAGCGGCCCCCACCCAAGATCAATAAAACACACGTCACAAGAGGCAACACGAAAAAATGATTTTTATTTCTGAACTGTTTTTATAAGCAGTCCAACATGTAAGTTCCTACCTGTCTTGGAAACAAAACAAAAAAATTCATTAAAATAAAATAAAATTTAATAACAATAATCATTGAATAATATTATCAATAATAATAATCGTCATCATCATCAACCTTAATGGTAATAATAACCCAAAGCCAGTAGTATTTGCGTTTGTTTGTGGCACATGAAAGAGTTTTATCTGATGGGTGGAAACTGGAGTATTTCTACAGCGAGACCTCGGGTGTGAGCTCATAGACAGGGGGGCACTAGTTCCCCAAACACACAATAAATATGAAAGAGCAAGAGTCCGGTAATCAAACAAAAATAATCATCTGTAACTCGCAGGTACGATATCTAAAGTCTTTATGTGCAAAGATCCGAGGAAGTCTTCACCACAAACAGTTTTACTCACATCAAAACCCCCAACCTCCCCCGAACGTTCATCTTTTGTTTCTACATTAAATCTTTTAAATAAACCTAGAGCATTTTTGTCATTTCATATACACATATATTCATATATATACTTTAATTCTTGTTAGTTTGTTTTTTTCCTATATGCCATCCTTTTTCATTGTCTTGTTGTTTACGAGCATGTGTGTGTGTATAGAGAATTGTGTTTGTGTGACAAGAACATCCCCACTAAATAAACATACAGACAAGTGATTGAATGCAGCACGTACACACACACACACACACATACTCACACATGCATGCATACATACATACATACATACATATATACACTATGAAAGAAATCTACGAGCAGTGTGGTGTTGAAGTCCCACAGAAATGCTTCTTACTCTCACACGCACACACACACTCACACGCACACTCACTCACACGCACACTCACAGCACCAGTTTGGTCACAGAATTGTACCCTTTTGGGACACACACTACTCTCTCCCCCCTTGCTCAGGCTGAGTGGTGTGGGTGTGTGGGGTGTGGCCACTGTGGCCAGAGGCTGGTGCTGAATCTGTGAGGGGTCAAAGTTCAGAGAGAAGGGTTCTCATTGGTTCAGCACAATCAGCGAATCAGCAACAAGTATTTGGCACATTTAACAGCTAGTAAGTAACACATTGGGCTAAAAAGGTGCAACAAAGTAGTTTCAACAAAAACAACAAAACCATTTTGGTTTAAAAAAATAAAAGACACCTTGAAAGGTGACCAAATTTCTCTATAAGACAACACCTCCCCCTGACTCGTAAAGGCTACTAAGACTATCAAGCCCCAGCCCCCCCCCCCGCCCCCCAACACACACACACACACCAAAACATCAGCCCCTCCCAAGTCACATATGCACATCAAAACTCTGGAAATGACACAGACAAGGACATTGTACTGCATGAAAATAAAACCCTGAAATTATGAGTAAAATCAATCCTTTTTTTCTCGGTCTTCTTTAAACAATCCTTCTGTCCATCTCAGCTGTGCTTCTCTGTCCTTCAGTAAAAACAAGCATGCTTGACTTCTGACTCACCCCCCGACAATATGCAAATATGCAACCTATTAGAATATGTTTCTGTTCTCTTTTGTCACATTCAGGAAAGCAATACAAAAGGTTCAAACCAGACTGAACTGAAGCCTAAAACAAAAGGATGTCGGCGTCCTACTCCAAACACCCAGTCACACATCTCCTCCCCTCTCTGCTCTCCCCCATCGTATACGGCTGTTTGAGGCTGTAATACGGTGTATGAGGCAGTAAACTTGCATGCATTAGTGTGTGTGTGTGTGTGTGTGTGTCTGTCTGTGTGTGTGCGCATCATCGTATACATCTGGATGGCATTGGCAAGACTATGACACATACATAAGAAGATACTAGGCCTGATCTCTCTCTCTCTCTGTCTCCTACACACCGCACGGAGTACGTCCCTCAGAGGCTTCGTCTCGCTCACACTCACACAGTCTCACTCTGAGGTATGCACGCTGAAAGTGATTGAAAGCTGTCAGACTCCTATCAATAACCCCCTCGACACTCAAACACCCCCACCCCCCCCCCCTTCCCTCCCTCTCGCCCGCCCGCCCTCCCCCAAGCCAAAACAGAAGGACAGATTCACAAACAGGCAGACAGACAAGTCCCCATTAATGCAAACATGTTGAACAGTAGAATAGTATACTGGAGATGCACAGAGAAAGGGATGCTTATATACACTCAGACCCAGAGTCCCATAGTCAGGCAGCTTATCCCTCCCCTCCTTCTCTTTCTGACAGTGTGTCCTTCATACACACAATCAGTCCTTGCTTGGCCATGGTTTCAAGTCCTCATGGTTACCAGGTCCCCTAGTTACCATCTGTGTGTAAGCCAATCAATTCTCAGTCTCTATGGCAACAGGGAAGAGTCTATGGTCCTTGCCCTTCCTGTTTCTTTATGACAGGGTTCCGTATTGAAATGTACAGATGTCTATATCCGGGAGCAACGCCTGCTTTCAAACGGGTCCTCCTGGGTGCTTAGGTGTCCTCAAGTAAATATTGATGTTGGCACTTTATGCACTTCAGTGAAGGAGGGAGGGATGGAGGGAGAGAAGAGAGGAAAGGGGGAGGAGAAAGGGGAAATGTCTCAATGAAATCTCTTCCGACGTTGAGCAGCTTTTTCCTCAATCCCTCTTCAGACACAAAAATACATTCCCTGCTAAAGCATGCTCACATGAACATACATGCACTTGAACACACACATACACACACGCACACACACATACACACACACACGCACACTTTTGTTGGCGTGTCCCAGCAGGTGTTCCTCTCGTTTCTGCTCAAGTCCTCTTCCTGACTCCTCTCCGCTCTTCTGGAAGAGTCCACCGTTTCACACAACAGAGCGATGCTATTGTGGGCCTGCCCCTCTCTCTCTCTCTCTCTGTGATGCCATTGGCCATGGTCCTCTTCCTGAGTGATGCCACTGGGTCCTAGTACTTTCCTCTTGTTTTGGCTCATACACCCCCCCCCCCCCCCCCCAATATCCCCTCCTGTGAGCCAGTCAAGTGGAGAGCATGGGACAGGTGGGCAGAGCTCAGTCTCAGCTCAGGGCTGGGGGGGGGAAGGAGGGATGAGAGGGGGGGAAGAGGGAGGGGGGGGGGAGGAGGTGGAGAGCAGGGCAGCCACAGTCAGATTGCACCTTCCTCCAAGTTTTGCTGCTCTGCCAGGTCGAGTTGGTGTCAGGTTGTGTGTTGTGTGTTGTGTGTTGTGTGTTGTGTGTGTGTGTGTTGTGTGTGTGTGTGTGTGTGTGTGTGAGAGAGATAGATAAAGACTGAATCGCTTCTCAGGGGTTGGTCAATAAAAGAGCTACAGAGGGTTTTGGCTTTGTGACTTTCTGAAGAGTCGCAACAGGACCCTCCCTCCCCGGGTACATGCAGACATCCTTCTACTACCCCCCCCCCCCCCTCCCACCACCACCACATCTAATCCCTTTTCACTTCTCCTTGCTCATCACTCGTTCTTTTCTTATTTCGCTTCATTGCGAGGTCCAATGGCACGGTTTGGCTTCCACTCCTCATCCTCCACCAGCTGGTCGCAAAGTCATGTGTGTGTGTTTGACAGAGAGAGAGAGAGAGAGAGAGAAAAAGAGAGAGAGAGAGAGAGAGAGAGAGAGAAAGAAACCAGGAGAGAGGCTAGTGGGCTTGGTCCATACGCACACTCCAGGGTGTGTGGCTTTATTGTGTGTGTGTGTGTGTGTGTGTGTGTGTGTGTGTGTGTGTGTAAGAGAGTGCGAGGGGTGATGGGCTGTAGCTGATGGGGGAAAGGGGGGGGTAGAGAATGTAGGTTGAGTGGAAGTGTGTGTATATGTGTGTGTGTGTGTGTGTGTGTGTGTGGATGTGTGTGTTCACAGGCCATTGCTGTTGCGGTGTGTGAGCGGAGGTTTGGAGAGCTCCGCCACTCCGGCCCGGCCTTTCCCGATGACTTTGGGAGCGCGACGGAGCAGCTTCTGGGCCTCGGTGAACGCTTCAGTCAACTCCTTCTTCCACTGCACAAACTCTGGATCACTCTACGCACGCACGCACACACACACGCACACACACACACAGAAAAAATACAGTTCATAAAAATGTACATCATTATTATTATTATAATATTATAGCACGTTTAGGGGAAAGAGAGTCCAGAGTCCAGAGGAGAGGTGGTTCCTACCTCACACTGCAATACGAACTGTTTCCCTCCTTTGATGCGCAGCAGGATGCATTTCTTATCTTTAATCTGCGTCTCTTCGACAGTCACTATTTGCTCCATCGTCAACAGGTTTTGCTGCGGAACACACAGAGACACACACACACACACACACAGAGACACACACACAGACACACACACAGAGAGACACACACACACACACACACACACACACACACACACAGAGAGACACACACACACAGAGAGAGAGAGAGAGAGAGAGAGAGACACACACACACACACACACGGTTAAAAAGGTGAGGAACCAATCGATGCAGACGTGAGACACCTGGGGACAGAGCAATGAAGGAGGCCTGTTTCCTAGACTATAACCCGTCTGGCAGCGAGGCTTTTCCACTGCTGGAACACAGGGACGCCTTCCAACCCGGCCAATCAGACCTCTGCCCTGTCAGGGCCAATGGATCCAACTGACACACCAGGGCCTTGATTGACTGGATTGGAACACACCCTGGAACGGGAGCATTTCATCTACAGCAGCAGGCACACACACAGCACGGTGAGAGGATGAGAGCAGGACACACTACACACACACACACACACACACACTACTGTTCTCCACACACACTCTCTACACACACTCCGTCCCTCATCTCTCTCTCTCTCTGTATGTCAATCCACAGAGAGGGGGGATGAGAGACCGAGGAGAGGAGGGATCAGTAGTTTTCACTCACCTTGAGTTTACGTTTTTTAAATGTTTTGAGCCACCTTTCCTACAGAGCGGAGCGAGGCGAGACAGACAGACAGACAGACAGACGTTCACTGACAGACAGATGGAAAATGACGAAGAGCAACACACACACACACGTCCATGAACCCCTCCCCCCCGCACACACACACACACACACACACACACACAAAAAGAAGAAACACACAGACATGCACACTAGACAGACACACAGAAATAAACATGTACAATGATAGGTGAAGGTGTGAGGCTGTGTGTGTGTGTGTGTGTGTGTGTGACTCACCCGTGACTCCCCCTCTCCTCTCCACTCCACTCGGTTGGGGAACAGGTAGAAATACCGACGTTGCCACTGGGTCAGAAAGGGGTTCCCCAGCTTCAACATGTAGCCATGCATTATACAGTCCTTTCCCAGGGCATAGTCTACAGAAAACACACACACAACATTTTCCATCATCTATATGAGAGAGAGAGAGAGAGAGAGAGAGAGAGAGAGAGAGTGTGTGTGTGTGTGTGTGTGTGAGAGCGCTCACGCACGCATTATACATGATGTGTATGTATTCTCTGTGTGTGTGTGCGTGTGTGTGTGTGTGTGTTTTATACATCAGTATGTATTCTGTGTGTGTGTTTTATACATCAGTATGTATTCTCTGTGTGTGAGTGTGTGTGTGTGTGTGTGTGTGTCTCACCCTCTTCATGGCCCAGCTGTTTGTTCTTGGCCCTCTTGCGAGCCTCGTTTTTATCCGTGTCTGAGTTGACGGCCTCGTACACCGTCTCTGCCACCTCCTGCTGCCAGCGCTCCGAGATGACCAGGGGGAAGTTCTTATACAGCTCCTGATCACTGTCCAACAGCTGCACGCACACACACACACACACACACACACACACACACACAGGAACACAGGGTAGCATCAACAACACACCGTTCACTGGTCGGCACCAGAAAGCCATTTCAAATCCAATCTGCCTCGTCACATGACGTTGGTGCATCATCTGATTGGTGTGGGAGGCAGAGGGGCGGGGTCACTAGTGGGGCTGCTGTCTGCTCCAACAGCTCTGCTCTACAAAGGCAATATTCAACAGTGCTGGATCAGACTACACCCCCCCCCCAACCCCCACCAGCCTTGTGTCTCTTTGTGTGTGTGTGTGTGTGTGTGTAGGTGTTTACATGGCTGGCCCGTGGGCTCCATATCCAAGACATAAACATGGCAGATACAGTAGGATCAGTTAGACAGAAGAGCCTGAGTATGATCAGTTTAGTTGTAGGGTAAGAACAGAGCTTCATCTGTTGTGTAATGACAGTGTGATGGGGTTGAGGGGTTAAAGGGGGGGGTACATATGAGAGTTTTACCTTGATGCCCTTGGTGTCCTCCTCGTCAAAGGAGCCAATGTCAAAAGCATCCGCTGCGTTCACCTCTCCCCTGGGAGGATAGAGAGGAGGAGGGTACTGGAGAGAAAGAGAGACAGAGGATAGGAAGGTGGGGTGGGGAGGGGGGGGGGGGACAGAGAGAGGAGGAGAGGTGTAGGGAGAGAAGGGAGAAGATGGATGCAGGAGGAGAGGAGGAAGGGGGGAGAGAGAAGAACAGGAAAAGGGAGGAGAGGAGAAGAGAGACGATGAGAGGACAGGGAAGAGAGAATGAACACAACAAGCAACACATTCCTGGAGCTCAGCTCTGTCGAGGTGGGGGGTGGGGGTGGGCGTGGGGGGGGGGGGGGGGGGGGGGGGGGTAACCATGGCAACAGAGAGAGCGGTGCACTTTTGACCAGAGTAGTACAACACAGCACTGGTAAGGTCTTAAGTGTGAAATGAGCCCAGTGACTTAAGCCTTCGCACAAATCCTATTATAATTATCATCACTGGTTATTAAGACACAAAACCCAGGAGTCACTGGACTCCCTCTCTCTCTCTCACACACATGGAGACAAATATTGAGAACGAAATCTGGGGGGTGGGAGAAGGGGGGGGTTGGGGAACCAGGCTCTCTTGCTTACAGCACCAGAGAGGGATATATATATCATATTATTTGAACAGCACTTAGCAAATTGACTCAATATGAGATTCAACATGTGTGCCTGAAACGGAGAACGACCACAGCGCTGCGCTCTCACTTCCACTAGCGGCCCGTTCAAAGCCCGTGTGATCAGCCCCGTTACGGTTCTTCTATCAGTTACTCCTTCGGATCAAACCGGGCCATTACACCGATTCAGCATGGCGCCCTCTCCAAACATTTTAAAGGGAATGCATTTCTAATGGATACCCCCGTTTTCTCCCATCGTCAAACTGTTATTGACAGCTGGCCGTGACTACTTTCATCGTAGAAGTTAATGGAGGTATATCCATTATTTTATGATTGAGTTTTTATTTTATTTTTATTTTATTGGGTCTATCCATTCCTGACAGAGCAGTTGTTCAGTCACAGGAAAGTAAAGGCACTGCCTCCTATCACGTGACACACGCAGACATGCACAAAACACTGCCAGGCTCAATTACATGCCGATTACATGCATACCCCCAAAAATGTTCAGACAGGACGTTTAACAAATCGTACAGCTTCACGGGGTGGGTTTCAAACTGCTGTGTGATTTGAGAAAGAATCAGCAGTGAACATTGAAGATTCATACACAAAAAACAAAATGGCTTACCTTCTGGAGGTACACCAGCTGCCAGTCAACACCTTTAAAGAACAGATGTTCCTTCACCTCTGGGGCCCTGTGTGTGTGTTTGTGTGTGAGGGAGGGAGGGAGGGAGAAAGACATTTCCATTTTCAAACACCAGGTGGCAGCATTTACTACAAGGACCCTTCCTGACAAACACCCTCCATAAAGGGAGAGTAAGCCAAGTTTAGCAATTACCCTCCAAATACCCTTATAGACGGCAACTCAAGATTATGGTTTGTTTATTAGCTACGGTTTACCACGAGCATTGTTAAGAGAAAACAATCAGTTGGTCCAAAGCACCTACTCCTTGACAGAGTAATACAATTCAAAGCAAATGCTAAATCCTGTGTTGAGTGGACTGGCAACATTGAAGGGTCGACCACTTAAGACATTCAAACAATTGTTTCTTGTATTGGTGAATGTGGGAGGGAGCAGTGTCTTGTGAGTGGATGAGTGCATGAATATAGATGTGTGTGTGTGTGTGTGTGTGTGTGTGTGTGTGTGTGTGCGCAGGCGTACCCTCGTCCCAGACAGCCCAGTCTCTTAACCACATCCCTGTGCAGCAGCCCCTCCAGCAGACCTTTCAGCTCCTCAGAGAAGGAGTCTGGCAACTCCACATTCTAGAGAGAGAGAGAGAGAGAGACAGACAGAGAGAGAGATTTCAGAAACATATGCAGCAATATTCTTAGTCTGGTCACACATGCGCCCAAAAACAGAGACAGGGATTAGAGGGATTAACGAGATTAAGTGGCTGGATTAAAACCTAATCTGGATTTAATCTCACATGAACGATTGTACTTTTGCAGTTTAGAGGCTTTTCCCATCCAGGCACAGGGCAGTGTGTGTGTGTGTGTGTGTGTGTGTGTGTTAACGTCAAATGAGCCAGGAGTGTAATCTTTGTGGGGAGTTTCTTTATATTGATAACCATTGTTTGGAGACCACAGACACACACAGAAATAGATATTCCTCTAGATATACAGACTCTGTGGTGTGTAATCTGATGCTGCTGGACGCAGACAGACAGAGAGATGCAAAGTACAGATGCAAATTCACTCTCCCTCCCTTTCCTGCTTGTCTACACCAATCCTCTCATTCAGAGAGAGACAGACAGACAGAGACAGACAGACAGACAGACAGACAGACAGACAGACAGACAGACAGACAGACAGACAGCCTTCTGCTGTAATAATGGGTGTGTACCAGGATATACAATCCTGTCTGTTTGACTTAGGGATATGTCCTTATTAAGTGTGCATTTGGTGTTACTAGTGTCAACATGGGTTCAACACATGGTGTGTGTGTGTGTGTGTGTGTGTGTGTACTCTAGTGTGCATACAAGTACGTGCGTATTCACATTGTGCCTGTGTGCGTTATTGTGCACAGAAGACCTTACCATGGTAAGCGTCATGCGGTCGATCTCATGTTTGTCTTTGGTCTTGTGCTGTCTGAAGGGACTGTGCCTAGAGAGAGGGAGAGGTGGAGAGACACGAGACATGGAGAGAGAGAGAGAGAGAGAGAGATTATTTCTGTCACTGTACCCTCTGCTGACAGGCAACAGAAGCATGAGGGGGGGGGGGGGGGGGGGGGGAGTGATGTGGAGGGAAAGAGCAAAGGGATACTGTGAAAGAGAAAAGGTGTGAGGGAGTCCCCCCCAGGTTGCTTCTTGCTTCCCAAGAGACCAAGGCGAAACCCAGGAGAGCTGTCGGCTAACCCTGGCAGGCTAACCCTGACAATGACTGCCTGCAACGTCTCAAGCTATTTAGTTAGGCACTTCTCATCCTCAGAGTCAGGCATGAAAGACTTGAATTGGATTAGAGTTTGTCGGCAAAGTTTACGTCCAGGTCTGGCGGATATGCGGCGGAGAGCGCGTTTACCTTTTCCACTATGACATCACTGTTAGACACCTGATCTGACATAAACACAACTCCACAGGGACTCCCTGTGTAAGCCTCCGAGCGATGTTCAAGGCATGCCACGAGCTCATCAATGACCACATACAACGTTTCTGTTTTGAACCTCTCCCTCACCACACGTCACACCTGGCTGAGCTCTCACCTGCACATGTTTTGCATTTCCTCTTTCGCTGAAGATCGCGCTTATATGACAGAAAGAGACATCAGCCACATTTAAGGCTGCCCTTTCAGAAGCCTCAAACTGGTCTCACTGTACTAACGAGTTCAGTTGTGTGCCACCTAACTACTTAGACAGCTGAGTTTTTAGGCCGACAGCTAGTTAACAAGCTTTTTAGTGCAGCTAATTTGGTTGTAAGGGCGGCTAGCTGGCAAACATGGCAGCTAGCTAACTCATTTCTGTTAACAAGCTGAATTATATGGGCAAGCTAGCTAGGGAAAATGGGCAGCTAGCTAGAATAAAGGGATAGCTAGTTACACTATAAGCACCCAGGGGTCTAGTGGTCAGCTTGCGCTGTGGGCACTGAGGGCCCTGGTGTTCAACTTCCTTCAGAAGTCTTGGGCCGCACGCAGCCTGAGGCTCGGACGCCCCCTGGCAGTCCGTAATCCAGCCTCGCCTAGCAGACTAACCCTAGAATCCATTTGCCGGAGGGATTGGGAAGAGGGAGCCGAGAAGGAAAGGAGCGAGGGATTTCCACCTGGAGAGAACACGTACGGCTCTATTCTACCCTCCTCTCTCACTCCCTCTCTCTCTCTCTCTCTCTTGCTGACCCCTTCTTCCCCTCTCTCTGGTCTTTGAAGTGTTCAAACACACTGGCACACACATCAATGGAAAAGACACGCCAGCCTCCCTCCCTCCCTCTCCCCTACCGTCCCCCATCTCTCTTTCTGTCTCGTACTCCCCCGCTTCATGCCATACCTAGCAACCATTACACACACACACACACACACACACACACACACACACACACACATCCCTCTTCTGATATTTGACCTACTGGGCCCAGACCTCTGGCATTTACACACTCCACATCAAAAACACGCACGCACGCACGCACGCACACGCACGCACACGCACGCACGCACGCGCACACACACACACAGGATGAGAGAGACACACACAGGATGAGCGATAGAGAGAGGAGAGGGAGACGGTAGGAGAGAGACAGAGAGACATGGAGGAGGGAAAATGAGTAACAAAGAGACAGAGAGAGATGTGGAGGGGCGAGGAGACAACAACAGAAATCAAGGTAGGGGGAGGGGCCAGAGAGCTGGGGAGAGAGGAAGAGATGGGGAGATAAAGAGATAGAGAGGGTGATGGAAGCACAGAGAGAGAGTGAGTGTGTATGTGTGTGTGTGTGTGTTCTTACCCTCGGAGCAGTTTGAAGAGCATGCAGCCCAGGGAGAACCAGTCAGCACTGCTGTCGTACGCCGTCCCCTTCTGAAGCACCTCAGGCGCCATGTAACCATGGGTACCACTGGTAGAAAGAGCAATACTAGATCAGTACGACCAGCTGCCACAGACATATATATCCCTGTATATCAGTACCGTACCACACACACACACACACACACACCCTGAGCTATGTAACAACTGTCTGGAAAACACTACAAATCTATTTCCAGTTCCATCCGTTGGGACAGTGAAGCATTTTTTCTTCTTCTGGCTCTATACTCCAAAAGTTTGGATTTGAAATCCAACAGTTACGAGGTTATGAGGTTAAAGTAGAGATTCTCAGCTTTTTTTAATTTTTAGTTTATGGTATTTGTGATACATAGTCCCCCTATTTCATGGCACCAAAAATATTGGCTTGACGGGTGTTTCTGGTTAGTCAGGTGTGTCTGTCATATCATTTTTGCAGGCATAAGAGAGCTTTCATTATCTAATATTAATTCTAGGCTTTCTGTTTGCCTTTAAAGTCTGCTCTTGTTGTCTGTCAACATGAGGACCAAAGTGATGTCACCGAACGTCAAGGAAGCCATATGAAGCAGCAACATAGCCAAAACCTTAGGTTTACCAAAATCAACAGTTTGGAACATCATTCAAAAGAATTTACTGGTGAGCTCAGTGGTCGCAAACGGCCTGGTAGGCCGAGGAAGACCTCTACAGTGGATGACCGAAAAAATGCTCATGCTAATTAAGAAAAAACCCCAAACAACTGTCTGAAGAAGACGACTTCACCAGCCGAACTACAGGCTACACTGCAAGGTGCAAACCACTAGTTAACCTCAAAAACAGGATGGCCAGGTTACAGTTTGCTAAAAAGTACTATACATAATATTATCATGTACGAGTCATTGCAAGAGGAAAGTTTGAAGAAAAAAGGAACTGTCCAATACCCACAGCATACCACCTCATCTGTGAAACATGGTGGAGGGGGTGTTATGGTTTGGGCATGTATGGTTGCCACTAGAACTTGCTAACTTGTCTTTATTGATGATGTAACTGCTGATGGCAGCAGCAGAATGTATTTTGAAGTGTACAGAAACATCTTCTCTGCATGAGTACAAGCAAATGCCTCCAAATTCATTGGAACAACGCTTCATCATACAGTAAGACAATGACCCCAAACATACTCGGTTTTTTTTTTTGGGCAAAAAGACCTAAAAACAAACAACTGAAGATGGCTGCAGTACAGGCCTGGCAGAGCATCACCAGAGAAGACACCAAGCATCTGGTGGGGTCAATGGGTCGCATACTTCAGGCAGTTATGCATACAAAGTTATAGTGGGAGAATTTCAATCCCGCGCCTATCTTCTTGAGTTTACCATCCCCTGGAAGAAACATGGCCGTGAGATCTGTGGAATGTCTTGAGGTGTCAAAGCTGTGATGTCATCAGTTTAGATGTAATAAGATCAATTGTGGTTGGGTCTCCTTATCAACGGCTCCTAATTTAAAGAGTGTGGTTTTTTAGGGTGATCAAGCTTTCTCTCTTTCGTGTGTCCTGTTGTGGGTAGCATTGTTTTGGGATCGATCTCGATCTCTCTCTCTCTCTCAGAATGTGACATTATTTGCTTTGTAATAGATGTATAAGTATACTGTATTATTAAAGCCTCATTTGATTCATTCTATTTGACCTTTCTTGCACTAAATCAGCACAGACTCAACAATTCTTTGCACAGAGTGATAATTACATTGGAGTCAGATTATCAATATTACATATGCTTTGCTATTAACAAAATATAGCCAAAGGTCTCTGCCAAACCTGATTGTCGACCAAATACCACACGAGTGCACAGATTTGATAAGTCCCATCACTTCTGGGTACCCTGAAATTAGGGGCTATGCATAAAAATACTTCAGGCAAGACTTACTAAACATTAGTGCTTATTTTGGATATAATATGAATTTGTCCCAATACATTTGGTGCCATGAAATGGGGGGACTATTTATACATATGTTGTCATTTCTAAATGGTGAAATCAATATGTAAACAAATACTCTCAAATAAAAGCTTATAATCTATACTTAAACCTATAGTAATTGTTTGATTTCAAATCCAAACATTCAGAGTATAGAGGCAAAAGAAGACCGAATGCTTCACTGTCCCAATACTTACAGAGGGCACTGTAAATGCCACACACACACACACACACACACACACACACACACACACACACACACACACACACAGGTCTACTCACACACTGGCGTGGGGTTTCTTCTTGGAGAAGTCACAGGCCAAGCCCAGGTCAGAGATACGCACATGACCATGCTCATCCAACAGGATATTGGCAGGCTGAGAGAGAGAGAGAGAGAGAGAGAGGGAGAGAGAGAGGGGGAGAGAGAGAGAGGGAGAGAGAGAGAGAGAGAGAGAGAGAGAGAGGGAGAGAGAGAGGGGGAGAGAGAGAGAGAGAGAGAGAGAGAGAGAGAGAGAGAGAGAGAGAGAGAGAGAGAGAGAGGGGGAGAGAGGAGGGAGAAAATATCCATTTTAAGTATAGGAAACAGTGTTAAGCACCACAAAGATTGAATAGTTAGTATCCCACACTCCCTCTACTCAGGAAGTCTCCTGTCCTGCATGTTCCCTGTTGCTTGGCAGAGCTGCAGCTCCAAAGGCCTCCAAATCCACACACACACACACACACACACACACGTTTCATGAATTTGTGTATCAGTATTCTTAAAGCTGCTCCGTGATTTTGAGCAGACGCTACTTGTATCTCAACGTCTTTACTGAGGGCAATCAGTAGAAACAGGCCACACTACACAACTGAGGTGAAGCAGTGAAAATGAATTATTCATTCAAGTTATTCATCTAACAATCTGCTTACGCAACCATCCTTTATATCTGCTGGGAAGCATAAAGATGGTTAACCGCTCGATACGGGTGAAATTGAAATTGGCGTGTGTTAACGCTAATAATAATAATAACAATAATAATAACAACAACAACAACGGCTGTCAAACAATTACATTTTTTTTATTGAATTATGGCACTGCACCTCTGGCCATTGTCTTCTAAACAGAGGGGGAGACCAGAGGTTCAGAGGGGATATATGTTCTTTAATCGCGTAGTTTGGTGTAATTAATCTTTAATTAAATCACAATTTTGGTTTGGTTATATGTCGACCTAATTAAATAGGTTTTTAATTGAAAACAACTCTCCATAGGTTTGTCGATGTCATATGAAGGGGGAAAAAAACACAATAATCTGCATCAGAGGTTTATTTATCTTCTCAGGCAATAACAATTCAGCCAGGAGTGATCTCTCTCTCTCTCTCTGTCTCTTTGTTACTCATTTTTCCTCCTCCGTGTCTCTCTCAATGTACCTCTATAACTGCTTAAATATAGTTCAATGACATGAAGAAACATATCAATTCTAACTTGTATCAACTCCTCCATATCCATGGTATTCAATGACAAGATACTATATACAATGGGGATGGCAGACATCTTCTCAGCTGAGAGTCGCAACAACAACAACAACAACAACAACAACAACAACAACAACAACAACACAGTATAGTCAGTCAGTTAGTCAAGTTCTTCAAGCCTATGACAACAACTAACAGGCCTCTCTCAAAATGTACAGAGGGGGGACATAGAAGACAAGGTAACCACGCTGGGCACAGACAGACAGTGAATCATGGAACATGATTACTGCAGCAAAACTAGGCCAGTAGGCCTCCCGCCCTGCCTGCATGTGCCCTGGACCGCGGCGCGGCTCGCAGGTCCGTTACCCTCCGAGACAGCCTCCCCCGTCTGATGGCGCTGCGCATAATCACCCATCTACAAAACACCTGCTGCAAGAGATAACCACCGACTGTTGATGGATATCAGCGAATCTGTGCGGCGCCCTGCTGAGGCTGATCGCCTCGACCGTGGCGAGAGCGGCGTTGAAAAGCCCCTTTGGCTAAATGCTGCGAGGTTGGGTCCACTTCGTCACAAGGTCTTTTCGCCTGCCCTTCTGCTTTGCGTGTCTTAAATAGAATCCGTGCGCACGCTCAGCATAAAACTATGGCACAAACCGGGCCAAACTGGGGAAACTGTGTCGAAACAATGACTGGCATTCTGGAATGTTGTTGTTCATCGCAGGAATTAACACGCTAACTCTGACAGCCCCAAAGGACCATGCATATCATTGTATTCACACCATCCAGCAAAAGAGAGAAGAGAGGGGGAGGAAGGGAGGGGGTCAGAGAGAGAAACAGAGGGTGGGTAGGGGGGGGGGGGGTAGTCTCTCACCTTGAGGTCTCTGTAAACAACAAAGCGGTTGTGCATGTGTTCCAGTCCCAGGATGATCTCAGCTGCGTAGAAACGCATCTGATTCTCACTGAACACACCGTGCTGCGACAGGTGGTAGTGCAGATCCCCTCCTACACACACACACACACACACACAGAGAGAGTCAGCATGGGCTTACAAGACTGTGTGAGTCAGCAGCGCCTTACAAGACTGTCTTGATCAATACGTACAGTATCAATGAGATCATGGTACGCTGGGGGGTGATTAAGGATCCGCACACACACACACACACACACACACACACACACACACACACACACACACACACACACACAGTGGAGCTGTACATGTCTAATCAATAGCTCTGAGTCATAGGAGAAGATAGAGGCTGTGATGTTAAAGGGACACGTCACCAACTTTGAACATCACATTCATCACGTCCATTTTCTACTTTCTGGCCAAAGAGATGAGAAAAGGTCTGATTGCAAATGACGCCCGATGACATCACAGGGGGGGACAAAAAAATAAAATAATAAATCTGTTGTTTACAGAAACGACTCCGGGTTTCCAGCCAGCGGGAGCGCGTTTGTGGCAGTCATTTAGAGAGAAAAAAACCGACAAATTAAATATTTCTTTTCCTTTCCTGATCTTGTTGACGACAGAAAGCGGACAATCGCCGTGTTCACGCGTACAGACACTGGTATGGGTGCTGGAGATAGTGAATATGATGTGTTCTATAAACGTTGATAAAGTGGCCTCTTTTAAGAGCTTTTGAGATGTTGTTTAGAACACGATGTGTGTTTGTGTGAGCTGGCTTTGAGGCTGCATGGGACTACAGGAGAGCCTGGGTCTGAGAGAGAGAGTTGTCTGTGGACTGGTCTATTCTACCAGCGACATGTGCCTGCGAATTAGATTAAAGAGTCAACATCGCCCAGAGTGGGTATTCTAGCCGCGCCGGTGACGTCAGAAGTGACGCCAGGCCTGGGCTATCTATGGGTGGTGATCTGATTGGCTTGGCTGAGGCGACGGGGAAGGTAACCCTAAGGACGGCCAGAGGAGGAGGAGGAGGAGGAGAGGAGCGAGAGAAGAAAGGAGGGAGGGAGGGAGGGAGGGGGGGTGTCTTACCGTTCATCAAGTCCAAGATGAAGCACAGCTTGTCAGGGGTGTGGAAGGCATATGTCATACAGACTATGAACGGACAGTCCTGGAGAGAGAGAGAGAGAGAGAGAGAGAGAGAGACAGAGAGTAAGAGAGACAGACAGAGAAAGAGAAAGAGAGAGAGAGAGACACACACACACAGAAAGGCAAAACAAGAGTCTGACTACGTTGTGTTCTCTAATATTGCTAAGTGTCATCGGCATAAAACCATGTCGTCTGTGTATGGGAGTTGGTCTGTGGACGTGTGTATGTTTCTCTAGCTGTGCATCCATTCAGTTAGGCCTGTGTGTACAAAAGGCTGTGTATGTATATGATAGGCACGTAACTCACCCCTGTGCTGACCAGTGACAGCATGATTCTCTCGTTAAGTGCCAGAGTCTCTCCCTGCTTCATCTTAATCCTCTTCTTATCCAAACACTTCATGGCATACCTGACACACACACACACACACATACACACACACACACACACACACACACACACACACACACACACACACGAAGAAACAAGCATGTTTTAAGACATCAACCTTTTCCATCTTATTGGTGATAAAGAGAGCACCCTTCCCCCTTGGACTCCGTTATTGTCCTGAGTCACTCACATCTTCCCCGTGTCGGCCTTCCTGCAGCCGTACACCTCTCCGAAGCCCCCTCTGCCGATGATCCGATGCACGCTGAAGTCATTCATGGTCAACTGGACAGACAGACACACAATTTGAATTTGAAATCCCCTTAATTCCACCATCACCATCCCAGGTCCACTGACCGAGAGAGAGAGAGAGAGGGGGAGAGAGGGAGAGGGAGAGGGGGAGAGAGAAATGGAGAGAGAGAGAGAGAGAGAGAGGGGAAGGGAGAGAGAGAGAGAGAGAGGGAAAGGGGAGAGAGAAATGGAGAGAGAGGGAAAGGGAGAGAGAGAGAGAGAGGGAAAGGGGAGAGAGAAATGGAGAGAGAGAGAGAGAGAGGGAAAGGGGAGAGAGAAATGGAGAGAGAGAGAGAGGGAAAGGGGGAGAGAATATGGGGAGAGAGTACAGTAAACAGGATGGAAGCCCACTAAACCAACTCAGCTGCAACGCTACTCACATGGATGTTCAGCTCCACGTTCTTCCACTGGCAGAAACGGGTAAACTTGTCACTGAGGGAGAGAGTGAGAGAGCAACACATTACACATTAGGACTAAACAACATGGACCACCACCCAACCTCTGCCTCCCCCGGCCTCTCCACCCTGGCCTCTCCCCACCACCTCCCCTTCACCTTCCCCCAGTCTCACCTCTCGATGAACTTCTGGAAGATCTTCCCTCTCAGGCTGTCACAGATCTCCACTATGTATGGCTGCAGGCAGGCGCACACGCACACACACACACACACATAGACAAACACAGACAAACACAGACAAACACACTTTAGAATGAGACTGCAGAGTGCTGGTGTGTGTGTGTGCTGGTGTGCGTGTTTGATCCTTACCTGATAGAGAGAGGGGGGAACTTGCTTCTTGACCAAGTGAGTCTGAACATGGCCCACTGCTTTCTTCGAGAAGGGCTGAGAGAAAGGGGGGGGGGGGGGGGGGGGGGGTAATTAAACACATATAGCAAGCCGTCTCACAATGTACAGGTGTGTATTTGTGTGTATCTACGCAGACTTCTTGTCTTAAGACAGACAGGCAGGATGAGGTGGGGTAGGAGACGACTAACCCAGCTCTGCTCAGAGTGGAACTACAGTGCCTTCGGGACTGATTCAGACCCCTTCACTTTTTCCCACATTTTGTTGTGTTGTAGACTCAATTTAAAATGGATTAAATTAAAAGAATTTGCCATCAATCCACACACAATACCCCAGAATGACAATGCCAAAACAGGTTTTTAGAAATGTCAGTAAATGTATTGAAATACAGAAATACCTAATGTACATAAGAATTCAGACCCTTTGCTATGACACTCTTAAAATTAGCTAAAATGCAAAAATGTCATCAACAAATCACTCAATAAGTTGAATTGAGTCCATCTTAATGCAAGGATAATAGTTCATGTAATTTTGGAATTAATATCTTTGTTTTTATAGGGTCTCTGATTTGCATAGGAATCAATTCTTCAACCTGTTTTTGCTTTGTCATTCTGGGGTATTGTGTGTGGATTGATGGCAAAATCTTTTTTAATCCATTTTAAATTGAGTCTACACATAACAAAATGTGGAAAAAAGTGAAGGGGGTCTGAATACTTTCCGAAGGCGCTGGACACACAAGTCTACGTCAGGTTCCACATCGCACACAGGAACCCAGCTTCGCACTGCACCTCTGGCACCACTGTCTCCTAAACAGAGGTTCAGAGGGGGTACATGTTCTAATGAGGCTAATGAGCTAACGCTAAATGCAGAACGGGTCCAGACAGCCCCAGAGAGAGGGCAGAGACAGGACACAACAGAACAGGGAGATCCCAGGGGGAACACAGGAGTGGTCGAGTGACTTTGCTGGGAGGGATTTCCCATGAGTCTGTCTGAGGTCTCCCAGGGCTCCCCCTGGGTCCACCATAACCACTACCTTCTCCACAGACCACGTTGTTCCCATCAGCATGTCCAAATATACACATTGTGCTCTGTGTTTTATTAACCCTCCGCCTACCCTCTCATGTTGACAATGATGTGACTTATTTTGTTTTGTTTATTATGGTTCTACGTTGTATCGGTGGCGTGTTCAGGCAGGCTTGTGGCGTGTTGTGACATGGTCACAGCGTGCTGATGTCATGTAGGGGTTAGTGGTTGCTGCGTGTGTGGTGACACTGGCATGTGAACTGAACATGGGCGGTAAGGCTGTGACGGTCATGGAATTTTGGGTGTCGGCCAATCGTCATGCAAATCATTGGTAGAAGGTTTTTTGTTTTTGTTTTCCTCAAAGAAATATTCTAACCTGCGCGGGTTTTTCCCACCACTGTTTCCATTTCTGGGATGATGGGGAAAGCGAAATAATTAAGAGTATTCAATCCTGTTACGGTGGGAGGACACTTAGCAGCCACAGGCGGCATTTCCGTCTTCAGGTCAGCGTCGGGCTGAACGTTTGTTTGCGTGCCTCCAGTGACGTTCCGCTTTACCTGTGCATCACTGGATAACTCATACAGGCCTACACATCCGACGTTTAAAATAAAGAAAAAAGACCTCGGTATTTATTCATCGTCCGGCGTAAAAGAAAGTGCCCGCTTCAAACTACGTTACGTGAAAATGAAGTGAGTAGCTTTACGCATTCCGTGTGGTAGGAGATGGAGACAGTTTGATGGATTGACAGATGGGGGTAGGAAAACAAAACTGTTCATAATCATTACTTTACACTCCTGCTATTGGGTATATTAATAAGTATAATTCTATGAAAATAAATGTAGGCCTCAACAATAAAAAATGGTATGTATTGAAAGCGCTATGACGTTCTTTTTTTCCGAAGGCTGTTCACGTGTAAGCGTCCCTGCCCTAAGGAGTGGCGTGTGGCGGTGGCCTTACATGTGAGCAGGACATGAGTTCCTTCATGATATAGCTGTCGTAAATCTGTCTGCTGCGACTCAACCTCTCCTCTTCAGAGTTCAGTTTCTCATAGTCTTTTATCTGAAAAACACACACACAGGGTGAGAAAACACACACACCTTTTCACAGCACTTTATCTGAAACACACAGGGTCAACCCACACACAAACCTTCTCATATTTCTTAATCTAAAAGGCGCGCCTGGATTAGCCTAATCTCACACGCCCTCTAATCCAGCGGGGCGTGGCGTGCATGCGCACCCACACACACACACACACCCCCACACACACACACACACACTTCTTGTCTTACCTCTTCGTAGAACTTGAGTTGTGGCACGCCTTCATCTATTTCATTCATACAGAAATCCTTAAACAGTAGGAAGCCTGAGAAACAGAGACAGAGAGAGTGAATGTCAGGGAAAACACCAACAAACTCCCAGCAACAACAACAACACACAGATACATACCCATCAACACACATACAAACAGTGCGTCTTTGAATGGGGTGATACAAGTTACACGTTTAATGTTTGGTGTTTGTGTCAGGAGACCCGGGGCAGCAACGCGGAATGTTTACATAAGCTTTGTCTCAGACCAGTCAAAGTGAATACCTCAATAACACCTAATGGTTCTACATTCACCCAACACCGTTCGCCGTCAACAACAACTGATCAACACAGAGGGGTTAGAATGGGCCGACAACACCCTGTTCACATTTTCATGCAAACACACACCCACAGATACCCAGCCACCCACCCACCCACCCACCCACCCACCCTCCCCCCCCCCCCCCCCCTCCACACACACACAGGCTTGGAGCCTGTCTAATGAATGAGCCATCTTAAGAACACGGTTCTCCTCCTCATCTCATTATGCAAATCCCCCTCAGACCGGCAGAGCAGCGACGCCCTGTCTTTGACGTCTGACGCACGGATCAGTCCACTCTGACCCTCAGCTTATTGACTAGTCACCAGTGGTACGTACACACGTACACACACACACACACACACACACACACACACACACTTTCACCCTTGCATATCTCCATATCAACGGCAGGCGGAAAACACACTGCAGCACACTCTAACTCACACAGTCCAGGGGGGGCACACGCACACACACACACACACACACACCGTAGATCTCACACAAGGAAACACTATCTGGTGTAACCCATCTGAACAGCTCGCAGAGAAGAGCCCTGTTGTTGCCATGGTAACTGCCTCAGTAGCTGCACGGGGTGTGTGTGTGTGTGTGTGTGTGTGCGTGTGTGTGTGAGAGAGAGAGAGAGAGAGAGATAGGGGTGGCAGACAAGAGGTAGGCCCACAACAACACCAGCCCTGGACTGCACGCTGGGTTGGGCCATAGATGGGATGAGAAGACATCTTCAAACAACCGCCACGGTGTGACTCACTGATGCATGGAGGTTGTGTTGGATGCCTTTCTGAAACCAACACCGCATGGTTGCTGTGTGTAAGCCACTGTGTGTTTTGTGCACAGCGTTACGTGACAGGGTGGAGGGGTGGTGTGGTGTTCTGCACTGTGTGTGTGTGTGTGTATCCTCCTGTGTGTCCGGTTCTCCCCAACGGCTTTGGCCGATTAGCATTAGGTGCTGCTGAAATAGATGGCTAACGAGATGCACACGCACACACACACAGGCACGCACACACACAGGCACGCACGCACGCACACACAGGCACGCACGCACACACGGCGAGAGATAAAAACAACAAATACACTCCTCCCACTCTCCTCCAGACCGCTCTCCTTCACTGAGCCCTCCCTCCCTCCCTCCCTCCCTCCTCCTTCTTCCACGTTCCCTTCAATCCCCTCCACCTTCATAGGTCTCCCTCCACCAGACCTCCTCCTCCTTCTCTCTTCCTCCGAGCCAACTCTCTCCCACTCTCCAGACTCACTGGGCCTACTACAGCAACCCAGCCTCTGCTCGCTCTCCCTCCCTCTCTCTCTCTCTGCTCTCTCTCTCTCTCTCTCTCAGCCGGGAGACAACTTCACTCACTTTCCTGGATGAAAATACACTGGTGTGAAAAGCACTTCGTATCACAGGGAACAGAGGCCTTTCTGAGAGGAACAATAAATCCAATCATACAGGCCAAGCTCTCTTCAGAAATGCATTTCTTTGTATTCTCAAAAGTGCTCAACTCACAGCAAATCGAATAAATCCCCCCCCCCCCCTCCACCCGCCCTCCCGGGTCAGAAACCTTGAGAGGAACCAGACCATGTCCTCTCTTCAGGGGAGAGAGGAGAGGAGAGGAGGGTTTGGGGGAAAGAGGAGAGGAGAGAATGTTAGGAGGGGAGATTAAGACAGAGATATTATTAATATGCTCACTTCTCTATGCCTATGAGCCTGAGTACAACTCAACACAACACTCAGCACTGTCCTGCCAGATACAGGAAGGAGCTAGGCCTATTTAAAGCATGAGGCCATCTCACAGACAGTGGCACTCACACACACACACACACTGGGCTCACTCACACACTCATGACACCAAAACAGTCACAAACAAACTACGCTCGCACATACCAACTGCACACACAGGACAAACACACACACACACACACACACACACACACACACACACACACACACACACAGAGGACAAACACATACACACAGTGTGAGAGAGAGAGAGAGAGTGCTGTAGTTAACTGAGTTCAAAGATGTTTCTTCATTGCCCGAGAGAGAGAGGGAGAGAGAGAGAGAGAGAGGGAGAGAGGGAGAGAGAGAGAGAGAGAGAGAGAGAGAGAGAGAGAGAGAGAGAGAGAGAGAGAGAGAGAGAGAGAGGGAGGGAGAGGGAGATCAACTTCAGACAAGCGCATCTCATCTCTTTTCATTTGCCTCATTGATTCAGTTAAAGGCACTGTTAGAAGAGACAATTTGATAGCCTGGACAGCCCCCCCCCCCACCACCACCACCCCCCCCCCCCACCACCACTCCATACTGTACACAGAAGAAGAAAAAATATACATTTCCTGCTCTCTTCTTCCCTCTTTTCTTTATCTCTCCTCCAGACACGACTCATCATTTCCTCTTCAACTGTACCCCCCCCCCTAACCCTAACCCCCCCCCCGTATTCCTCCATTCCTGTCAATCTGCGACCAACAACACGCACATGCGCACGCAGTGTTAGTGTGTGCAGAGTTTATCCTTGTTTGCAGAGAGCGTGTCAGTGAGCGCGCGCGCATGCACACACACACACACACACACACACACACACACACACACACAGGGACAGGTGCTCTTCTCTGTGTAATAAGGTTGGGACAAAGAGACACACACATCAACAGCATGAACTAGACGGGGGAGGAAAGAGGATGAGGGGGAGGAAAAGGGAGGAGAGGGGGGAGATCTTACGTCACTAGAATCAAGGATTAACCTTAATCACAGGACACTTCAGCACTCCAAGACTAATTCAACAAATGGCCTTTCAAAGAGCCACACACACACACACACACACACACACACCCTAAGATCATAGACACACACACACACCATAAGAAAAACACTCGAGACGCACAAGCCAACCCCGGCACATATGCCCAGAACTAGCCTCCTCTGCTAATCTACTCTCCTTCAAGCTCTTCCAGGAACAGAGCATGTGTCGGTCCGCTGGGACACACAGGCCCGGCCTCTCGTCCGATCGCAGATCTGACAGAATCAGATATGGCAGAAGTAGGCCTATTAGAAGACTAGGGGGGTTGGGTCTCGGGGGCGGGCGCAGGGGGGGGGGGGCTCTTTTGATTGTCTCCTCCCCCTTTTCATCTGCACGGATCTGAAGACGCAGAATAGAGGAAAACAGTGGCAAGTGCAACGTTCCGGCTGTGAACGTACTTCCACTGGTCCAGCTGTTTTGATGAGACGAGGAGAGAGGAAGCCTCTTTCAACATCGCCATATTTCCCTCGATCTAGAAAACGCTGAAGGGGGGCGGGGCAGGGGGGGGGGGCATTTCTGGACAGGCCGTGTGACATGCGACATCCGTTGTCTCTCTCCCTCTCTCGACTCAATCCTTCCCTACTTCCTCTCTGTTAGCAAGACTGTCCATCCCTTGCTCTCTTCTGTTCTTCTCTCTCTCCCTCCTTCTGTAGACAACACCCTCCCCCCCCCACACCCCCCACCCACCAGTCACCATTCAGGAAGTGTGCACTCATAACAGAAGTGTGTGACTGTGTGTGTGTGTGTCCATGCTCTAACCGCCCGCCCACACGCGGCTAACAAGATCACACGCACGCACGCGCACACACATACACACACACACACATACACATACACAGACAGACAGACACACACGCACGCGCCACCCACGCTACGAACACGAGTGACACGTATTCAACCAGGAAGACACTCGTCCACAGCTATGCTGGTGAGTGACTGTGCAGCGCGTTGAAACCATCCTCCTCCTACAGCAGCGACACACAACACCTGCATTAAAACATGGTTATTACCACCGACACAGACAGCCAGACAGACAGAGAGAGAGACATGCAGATACTTCAACGTGGCCGGTATCACTGCTAACACACGCTACTTCACACAACAAAGACTTACGACAACAAAGCGGAGAGTGCGCACACACACACACACACACACACACACACACGTTTATTTGAGATCTAATGGTCATCAATCTGGCCCACACATATTCATTGGCTCTCATTCCTCCCCTCCTCACTCCTCACACCTCAGATACAGTACGCACACAGACACCCTCTCTCTCACCACGAGCCTGTGATCTCCAGTGAGCAATAAAGGAAGCAAGCAAAAACACGCGCGCACGCACACACGCACGCACAACTGCTCAGAGGGAGAAAGAGGGTGTTCATATTTTCACTACATCACCCACACTCCCCTACAGCTTGGCTGGCCAGTGGACCAGAGTGTGAGAGTGTGTGTGAGAGTGTGTGAGTGTGAGTGTGTGTGTGTGTGTGTGTGTGTCTGTTTATGGGTGTTCTCTGATTGATGGGCTGTGTTAGATTGGAGGATGCCTGGTCTGTGTGTTGCATTATACATGGACTGACCTTTAGTTAAGGAAGAGAGCCAGCATTTGTGTGTGTGTGTGTGTGTGTGTGTGTGTGTGAGAGAGAGGGGGGGGTGGGGGAGGAGAGACAGATAGAGAGAGACAGACAGAGGTAGACAGAGAGAGACTGTGTGTGCAGGCAGAGCCCAGACAAAGGCATGCATCAACAGCATGCCAGTTCACCATCGTTTAAAAAGGACCGCATATCTCTAAACGTCACACTCCACCTTTCTGTCACTTTCGCTCACCGTCCCTCTTTTCCTGGCTAGATCCTCCCTCTCTAACGTCTCCACCCTGCCACCCTGCCTCCCCTCCCCTCCCCTCCCCCACGTGCAGAGGCAGGGTTGGCAAGGACTCTCAGACGTGTCTAACACAAGGTCATGAGATTAGCTCAATGTGAAAACTCACACACACGCTGCCAAAAAATCCTTACACTGCACCCTGTCCCACACACCCGCTACATTAACATAAAACATGAAGACATGGAAAAGAAAAACACACTGTTTAGGTACACAGTGACTGAAAGGCACCAACTCTCTGTCTGGGGAACGCATTGCACAACGGACTCGAGAGTTTATAAACACACACAGGCCTGGTGCCAAGAGCTTGACAGAGAGAGCGAGAGAGAGCGAGAGAGAGAGAGAGTGAGGGGAGGGGAACAAAAGAGAAATGGGAGGGAAAACGAGAGAGAGAAGGGAAAAGAAAAGGAGGGAGCCGGGCTGGAGAGGGAAAGCAGGGCTGGAGATCGTCACTGAAGCTTCTCGAGGGGCGAGAAGAAGAAGAAGCTGAGGAAACGCTGCTCGTCAAACCCGCTATCTCTGCATCTCGCACTCCAACCCGCTCCAGGGCCGCCTCTCTGAGGGCGCGGAGGTGAGTGTGTGTGAGGGAGAGTGGAAATAATGCCATCGACTGGCCAATTAATCCAACCAGTCCCTCAGCAATTAGACCTGTCAGCTGGAGCACAGAGACACCAATCAATGAGGCGAGCGCACGCACGAGCGCTCACACACAAATGAGACAAACAATGCTGAGATCCCAGAGTGGGTCACTCCTTGGCTGGTCATACCACACGCACACACACGCATACACACACACACACACACACACACTCTGAAAAAAAACACATGAGTTTAGGGAGGGGAGGAGGTAACTACAGACTACACACACACACACCCTGGCCTCCAGCAGCCCCTGTGCATTGTGGGAAGGGCCCAGTCTAGAGTCTGGCGTTTTATTGCTCTTGTTTAACGCCCCCCCCTCTCCACCGTTCTCATCACCTTTTTTTATTTTTTTATTCCTCCTTTAATAAATTTCATTTCTCCCTGTCGTCGAGCAAACACGAGAGTTCTACTGGGTTCCCATGACAACCACAGTTGCTAGGCAACCTACAACTCTCCATCATCCATTCCAGAAGTCTGACAGATGGAGAGAGAGAACACCAAGGCGAGAGTGAGAGAAACAGAGACAGAGGGAGAGAGGGAGGGAGGAAAAAAGAGATTGAGACAGAGCGAGAGAGAGAGATGGGTAGACAGACTGAGGCACAAACAGAGAGGCAGAGAGAAAGAGAGAGAGAGAGGAGGGGAGAGCTGAGAGGGAGGTGGGAACGATGCAACGAAAACGAGGTGTCAGGGAAGAGGAAGGGAGAGACGTAGTTCTCTCCCTCTTTTCTCTCCTTCTTTCTCTTGAATTCCCTCGCAGCCTCTCCTTTCATCAGTGTGATCAACCACATGCCCCGCCCTCCACCTCGAGACACCACCAATCAGCTCAGCTCAGCCCTCCGCCATGTCAACCAATCATTCAGGGCTCTCAAGCCAGAAAGCCAATCACAAGGAGTCCTCCACCTAGAAAGCTAATAACAGCATCCATCCATCCAGAGAACCACTGACAGAGGGACATCCTGGACTGTACTGTGTGCATCAGCTTCATACCCATGCCTGGACAAATAAAACACCTACACTCATAGGACTGATATGATGTGTGTGTGTGTATAAGCTCATGAAAACCCACAGAAGCTTAAGACAGGGTAGAGCAGTCTAACTGCACACAGCTCCCCTCTCAGCCACACACACACACACACACACACTTCACCCATGAGGAAAGACAGAGGGAGGGAGGGAAGGAGAGTGAGATATCTGTACTGCAGTGCAGCGTCAGCACAGGAACACAAGGAGAGCAGACAGTAGGGAGCTGGTGAGGCCCCAATCAGACACGGACAGGGAGACAGGTGGGGATAATATGAAGACCAGAGAGGGCAGAGCCAGAGAACGGGGGGAGGGAGAGAGAGAGAGAGGAGAGAGAGGAGAGACTAGCAGGGCCAGGGAGTGAGAGAAGGGCCAGTTCACCTGAGGTATGAAGGGATGAGACAGTGCTAGCAGTCTAACCTCTGGACGTGCTCTGGCATTAAACATGCATGCAGCCAGACTACAACTGGAATGTCAACACGGTCTTTGGAAAGAAACCAAAGAAAAAAAACAAACAAGCTAAGCTGTCAAAGAAAAACAAAAGTTGAAATACGGTGAAGTTGCATTGTTTTTTTTTAATATGGGACAGAGTGAGCCTTAGGAGTAGTGGCCCCTAAGACAACATCCAGGGTATAAACAGTGCATTTGGAAAGTATTCAGACCCCTTCACTTTTTCTACATTTTGTTATGTTACAGGCTTATTCTAAAATGGATTCAATTCATTTTTTTCCCTCATCAATCTACACACAATACCCCATAATGACAAAGCCAAAACAGGTTTTTAGAAAGGTTTGCTAATTTATTAAAAATAAAAAAACAGAAATATCACATTTAGTATTCAGACCCTTTACTCAGTACTTTGTTGAAGCACCTTTGGCAGCGATTACAGCCTCAAGTCTTGGGTATGTACAAGCTTGGCACATCTGTATTTGGGGAGTTTCTCCCATTCTTCTCTGCAGATCCTCTCAAGCACTGTCAGGTTGGATGGGGAGCGTCGGTGCACAGCTATTTTCAGGTCTCTCCAGAGATGCTTGATCGAGTTCAAGTCCGGCCTCTGGCTGGGCCACTCAAGGACATTCAGAGACTTGTCCTGAAGCCACTCCTGCGTTGTCTTGGCTGTGTGCTTAGGGTCGTTGTCCTGTTGGAAGGAGAACCATTGCCCCAGTCTGAGGTCCTGAGCGCTCTGGAGCAGGTTTTCATCAAGGATCTCTCTGTACTCTCTGTGCTCCGCTCATCTTTCCCTCGATCCGGACTAGTCTCCCAGTCCCTGCCCCTGAAAACCATCCCCACAGCATGATGCTGCCACCACCATGCTTCACCGTGGGGATGGTATTGGCCAGGTGATGAGCGGTGCCTGGTTTCCTCCAGATGTGACGCTTGGCATTCAGGCCAAAGAGTTCAATCTTGGTTTCATCAGACCAGAGAATCTTGTTTCTCATGGTCTGAGAGTCCTTTAGGTGCCTTTTGGCAAACTCCAAGCCGGCTGTCATGTGCTTTTTACTGAGGGAGTGGCTTCCGTCTGGCCACTCTACCATAAAGACCTGATTTTTGGAGTGCTGCAGAGATGGTTGTCCTTCTGGAAGGTCCTCCCATCTCCCCAGAGGAACTCTGGAGCTCTGTCAGAGTGACCATTGGGTTCTTGGTCACCTCTCTGACGATGGCCCTTATCCCCCTATTGCTCAATTTAGCTGGGCGGCCAGCTCTAGGAAGAGTCTTGGTGGTTCCAAACTTCTTCCATTTAAGAATGATGGAGGCTACTGTGTTCTTGCGGACCTCCAATAGTGCAGACATTGTACCCTTCCCCAGATCTGTGCCTCGACACAATCCTGTCTCAGAGGTCTACAGACAATTCCTTCGACCTCATGGCCTGGTTTTTGCTCTGACATACACTGTCAACTGTGGGACCTCATATAGACAGGTGTGTGCCGTATCAAATCATGTCCAATCAATTAAATTTACCACAGGTGGACTCCAATCAAGTCGCAGAAACATCTCAAGGATGATCAATGAAAACAGGATGCACCTGAGCTCAATTTCGAGTGATGCTATACGGTATGACAATCATTTAAAACCTACACCCCGATCACAGCTTGACAAACTAAACTAAAACAGTTGGATAGCATAATATGATAGCTTAATAAGAAGCATCACAGGCTGCATTCGTAATAATATAACTTGTCTCATGTCCTGTGTCATACAGCCTAGAGGCTATCATTTGTCTATAAAATATTGACTTAGTTACCGTTATGAGACTATGCTCTGGGAGTCCTAATTCTGCTTTCTTCTTTTTGAGCTCTCTCTCTTTCAGGGCCAGCTGTGAGAGAAGGCGGCGGTAATTGCACGGCAGACTCCGAGGGCCCGGTCTGTCCGTTGCCTCTGGTCCTGTCACCGCCGGTTTGAAATTGTGTCCAAAACAGTTGAGCCATGGCCAATTCAGGATCCTAATGGTGGCTGCAATGTTAGTAGCATTTTCAGTCGTTACGGCCGAGAGTTTATCCTCATGTAATTTCCGATCCGTAAGTGCCGCGCATCAATAACGTGTGTGGTTTTCTGGGGGGGGGGGGGGAAAGCTGGTCTAGCATTTTGACTGCCTGTGACAAAGTGGATGGTTAACAACATGTATGGCCTGTATGTATTAACTGATGAGCACGTATCCATTGTCAGCGGATAGCGGTCTGAAAGCGCCAGCAGGTTTCCCCGTCCCTGCAGCTGGTAATGGGTGTTCCGGTTTGAGGTGCGAGCGTCGGTCAGCTACCCATTCGTGTTCCCATCTCCGGCCGTCATCTTTTTCATGCAAATCTTGCAAATGACCTTGTCCGAATCTGCATAAGCTGCCATATACTGTAGCAGCAGTGGCATATTTTTCAGGGACCAAATCATTCGAGCTAGTCAACTTTTTTAGTTTTTTCCCTCTCCTTCTCTAACCTTAAGTGGAAGAGGTCACGTGCAACACCCCAAAAGTGACACTCCTGAAGGTGAAACATTGTAATTCTGTCTCTGACCACACTGGCAGCGGCGTGGTTAAAACATCGTGAATTGAAAAACAGCGCTTAACTTGGCAGTTTGAGAAGATAATGGTGCAGAGCATGCCATTTTATGACGGTATTGAAAAGCACACCGTGAGCATTTTTTAAAAATCCCGCGGGAAACCGTATTGCGATTATAGCGGCCATCCCTAGTGCCCTGCTAAACTGTACACCTGCCAGGTCAAATCATCTGGAAGTTTCCCATGCCAAACAAACAGTATAGTCCCGGCCCCGTAATACTAAAATCAATTTCTCTTGGCACATGCAAAGCCACACATTTGCCATTCAAATCCAGCTAGTGTGAAGGCTACCACACAAACACATCTATGTTCTCCCAGGGAAATTAAGTTAGTCGAACAGAAATCAGCTGCGGGCCTGTGTTTTCCTCTCCCCTCTTTTACCTGGAAACAGGGACAGAATTACATGGGCTTAAGCAATCCAGTTATTTCAGATCAGTGACGACTCAAATAAAGTAAGGGGGGGGGGGGGTGTGAACGTTCAGCCTTGTGTGAATAATGACCACAACAAGGGGATTCTGAGCTGGGACCAGGACAGGCGCGGGGAGGGGGGGGGGTAGCCAGGGGGGGGAACAGACTGCCACGCACCCATGCACACACACCAAAAGAGAGAGAGAAAGTGAGAAAGTCTGAGCGAGTGTGTGAGTGTGTGTGTGTGTGTGTGTGTGTGAGAGAGAGAGAGAGAGAGAGAGAGAGAGAGAATTACCGCAGTCTATTCTCACAGGGGAGCTGAGACCTAGAACAGTAAGTAAAGCTAGTCAAAGCCTGCCGGGCTGCTGTAGTCCCCTGGTACATGCAGCCGACTGGCTCACTGTCTGCTCAGAACGGGAACACACTGAGACAAGCGCCATGTGCTGTAGCAGCACCGGAGGAGACTGTACAACACACGACTTACACTGAAACACTGGCTATGCTAATGTAGACAAGACACTGCATGACTGTCAGTCACCGATGTAGAGTAGAGACGAGACAAGATCACCCAATCAGTACCCTCAAACAGACAGAGGAACAGGATGACCAATCAGCAGGAGGTCAGAGTTCAACTAGCTCATATAGGGGAAGTGTGTGTATTCCCGGAAGACAGACCGCGCTACCTCATTCTAGCATGCGCGCGCACACACACACACACACACACACACACACACACACACACACACACACACACACACACACACACACAATACACCTTATTCCAACTGAAAGCAAGGTAGCTAATGCAAAAAACATCTAGAAATGCAAATAAAAGTCTTGGCTGTCGGCTCCGGTTCTGGGGTGAGTGTCCTGAAAGCTTTGTAGCATTAAGCATTTCTTGAAGTCACTCTTACGAGCCGGTTCAAGTGGGTTTCCCGAAACCCTTCATAGCTCACATAGTACTTCAATTCTTTAGTGAATTCACGAGAGCTACAGACTAGACGGGGAGCAGCCAAAGAGCGGTGTGATGAATTTCTTCCCTCCCGCTTCACTTTACACATTGGCAACCGATTACAAAGATACAACTAGCAAGTTTAAATATCGCCTGCGTCCAGAAATAGACATTGGCAAGTAAAACAGTTTACAACGATTGAAACGTAAACACAAACTAGATTTATTGTGGGGCATGTCATTGAGGGAAAAAAACATGGTGATTCTTTTTACAGCTCAGCATAAAGTCAACATTTCGGATAAAGCACTTCGTGTAGGCCCACACTGCCAATCGTTAACCGTGATAAAGATCATATTTCTTAATCAAGATGATTATGATAGCCTATAATATATACCGCTCTGTGATAGCATATTTTCTACTTTTCAAAACCACGCGACAACCGAAACGTGCCTGTCAAAATGCGCGCCTCAACTTCGACATAGGCGAAAGTGTATTTATAAGAGCGTCAGTCTTCTGCGTTAACCCCTTACACCACACTCTGTGTGGAGAAAGCTGATCTGAGAGCAGTGCTTCTGGACTATCGATTGTGCATTTATCGATACATATTCCTCTCCGGTTCGAGATGAACTTCATCGCATCTTAGCTAAGTTTGTGAAACTCAAAGATTCATCGTTATCCTCACCCAGAACAGAGAAACTTTTCATTTGAATGGCTACTTCTGTATTACCCGCCAAGCTTGGAGATGGAACAACATGTTTTATTAACAAGCTAGAAATAGAGTTTGTGCTACATACAGTAGGTTTCAGCATGGTTGGGATTATGTAGTGTGCAACCCAGTGCGGGCAGAAACTCACCAATCTTCTGGTTGAAGATTTTGTCGAATGTCAGCTCATCTCTCTCCTCTAAGTACTTCTGCATCACACTGCGAATACTGTCAAAGGAGGGGGGGGGGGGGGGGGGGGGGAGAAGAGAATTACATTAGTGAGCTATACTTGGCATATAGATCTCACACATCCACACCCACACATAATACATTACACACAAATAATACATTAGGTGAACATTACAATGACGACAATTGTTCTCTCCGACTGTCTGAGCTCTGCCCTGGAGTTATGTCTGTTTTGATATTCGTGACGGTAAAGGCCTGGGTGTGAGGTCTCTGCTCCTCTCCTCAGTCAGATCCCTCTTCACCACCTCCAGCCCTGATCCCTGCCCGGGGTTTAGGACTCTCCGTGTCGCACCTGTCCCCTGACATAGTAGAGTGGTGAGGAGCAGGCACATGGGAGGGCAGTAGGGGTGTGGAGGCTGCCCTGGGAGAGGGTGTTAATGAGAGCAGGGCTGGGGAGAATGAATCAATTAGCGCCCCCTCCACGGGCCCATTAACGCTGCACCACAGCCCCACACACGGGAGAGTAAAATATACAAACACACAGGCAGGAGAACACACACACACACACACACACACACACACACACACACACACACACAGGTTCTGTCTGGTTCTTTCTGGATCCCCCCCCCCCACCCCCCCACCCCCCATGGATCATTGTTCTAGCTACCGTTTTAGGTGAATGGGTCTGCTGTGCTGGGCTGTGGTGGAAGATTCGGACTGAACTGAATCAAATCACTTTTAGCCGACTAGTTGGCAACGGTAACACACATGCTTGCTTACTAACGTGTAATAACAAACTGGCACCACCTGCTACATGCATGAGGGGAAGAGAACAAGTCTACCATCTGAAAATAAGGGCTGAGAACCGGACCGCAGAGCCAGAAACCAGGATACAGGAAGCGCATTCTCTTCCTCATTCAGAAGCGAGTGCTCTAGCCAATCCCAATCCACTCCCCCGCTAAACTTGCCAATCGCAATCCAATCTATGCCTCCTCAACTTCTGTTGTCACCCCATCAGAGGCTGTTTTCGATATCTGCTCTGCAATCACGCTTTAAGGCTTTTAGGATTAATCTCAATAGTGGAAATCGGCTTGCCCTGCTTCAAGCACCGACACCTTCCATGCTATTTGGTGTGTGCCCCTCTCTAGAGACGTCGCTTTGAACTATAACTGTGTTTTCAGACCAGTGAACACGAAGCGAGGAAGTCACTTTAAATGACTCAGATGTTTCACTTAGAACCGTACATAGATATATGTGGCTTCCTCCTCGAACTAACTGCACTCAAACAATCTCCCTCTCCCCTCCCTTTCTCATTTCCTTCTCATTATCCTCTCCTTTTTATATCCCCCACCCCCACCGCCGCCACCCACGGCCCATCCCCTCCTGTGCAACTCACATAATCTCCCCTGTCTCTCTGGCTGAAGTGATCTCTCTTGCTGATCTCTCTCAAACAATACCAGTGGCTATCCAACTTCTCTCTCTCTCTCTCTCTCTCTAAATCTCACCTCTCTGCCAGCGGGCAAAGCCTCGGCCCGACAAGAATGTAGCAGTGCCGTGCTATCTCCACAACGCCACACACACACACACACACACACACACACAGACACATACACACGTCAGCCCCACCACTGGACCACAGAGGGTCTTTATTTATAAATTCTACTGTTTTAAACAGGCTTTTTAGGACATTTAACAGGTCGTAGCCACGCTGGCTAGCAGCACTTCCCCCCCCCGCCTCCCCTCCCCCCCCTCCCTCCCTCCATCTCTAGTCGGATTATTATGATGATGCCAATTTCAGGAGATCACACAGATTTTCCTGCCGATTATCTTTTAAATCCACATTAAATTAAAACAAATCATTTCCATAATGCCATCTGAACCCAGGCAGGGATCAGACACAGGTCAAATAAGTGTTTCAGGTCGGGTTGGAGAGTAACAGTGGTTATGACGAGCTTAGCCGCTTATGTTGGCCAGGACCATGACAATAGTAATGGCACTGACCTGATGGCATTAATGCTTTCTCTCAATCTGGTGTATTACTGCCTGCTGGGCAGTATGGTAATCCCGCAGTAAGCACACACGCACACACACACACACACACACACACGCACACTCATGCATTACAGCAGTCTATTCATCATATTGCTTACAACTCTCCTGGCCAATGCTAGACAAACTGCACTATCACCACCATGAGTGGCTCTTTATTATAGAAGAATACTGTTATCTCCTCAGCCCTCGCAAACAAATATCTAATGGACAATTACCAATCAAATTCACATCTAACATTTGCGAACTGCATACACACAGTGCACACACCTCTGCCAGGACAGTGTACGCACAAGCACACACACACAGTATTTGTCCTCAGAGAAACAACCTTTGACCAACTATTGCACAACCTTGATGTTTGACAATTCCTTTTATTGTGGGGGCAGTGAACTTGCTCTCGACATGGGGAAATCAACCAGTCTCTCAGTTTCACTTTCAAAACGGGGTTGGTTCTTCAGCTCAGAATCTGATAAAGTTAGAACTGTCAGAGCATGAGGAAGTTACGGATGTCTGACTGAAAACAGCACAGTTACACGCAGCAAGTGCAAACCTCTGGCACCACAGCTAGCCTACACAACACTGGCTAGTGACATTTTGAGACATTTCTATTTTCGTGGGCTCAGCCTCAACCGCTACAAACATCAAGTCCAATGTTGGGTAAAAGGGGCTTCAGAGACATTGGCAAAACGCTGCACTATGTATGGATGCAGAGATGTTACATTGTATTAGACAGATCCACTGCCGGCAGAGTCCAGGACTGCTGGCTAACTACTAAGGTGCACAGCACCACTGGAACCGTTACAACTGACACCAATAAGACAGTGTTTCTAAGAGGGAGGACTAAACTTATTGGGTCAGGCTGATTGACATCAAAAACAAACAGCAAATCATCAAAGAAATCTAATTCACCCCAGTGGCCAAGGTAGGCTTCAGCCAGAGTACAGAGCATCTACGATAGAGTTAGGGCTTTTAACGTCATATTTTGCAAGTTTCATGACTTAACATCAAAAGAGCCAATTTTGCTTATATGGCCTAGGCCAACAGTTGAAATTAGGTCACTCTATACCTCTGTAATAACATTGCAATTGCAACCCATTGGCATGCTGTTGCATGGTACTAAAATGAGTGTGTTTCGTCAAACCTGATCCATGAGGAGGTTGTCAATAGACGAGGTCAGAGCCATATACAGACATATATGTATGACTCTGGTATGGACTACAGCCCCCATCGGCACTCAAAGTCGAGAGGGAGGCGCTCAATACTTTACAAATGCATCCTCTTTTCTTGAAGTATCACTGATCGGTCACCATTTTTCTGCCTCCAAAAACATACATCTTTCAGCCTACCGTATAAAATCACTGGGGTAAAATAAAATCACTGGAGCATCTGGGGTAATTTCATATCCTCAGCGTAGAAACTGAAGCATCTATTATTATTAATTAATTACAATGTAGAATATGTATGCTTATTGTTCCATAGGCTTGAAGTCAGAATGGGTTTCTGAAGCCGTCGGAGGCCTGGCAAGGTGGCCCAACCACACAGATGCTGCACAGACGGGCGTACAGGTCAAACAAGAGTGAGCCATGCTGTACACAATGCCTGGGGCATGCCACCGCTCATGTTAATGGTCTGTTTGCCATTTTACCATCGTATATATACCAACCAAATCAAAAATCGATGCGAGAAAGCCACCAACTTACTAAATGTCAACTTATAGAGACAAAGCAGCCATCAACATCACCGAAAAAAAATCCACCACATCCTCGCTCTCTTCCAGTCTGGGATGTGGCACACCTCATAGAAAGATGTACTGTAAATCAGAATATGTTCCAAGTGATGCTACGGTCAGTTAAAGCAATAATCCAACATCACAGACGAGAGGACCTCCCATCACTGGGAAGCAACATGGATCTCTGGGCTTACAAAGACAGCGGATGGGGACAACAACAAACTGGCTAAATACTGGCAGAAGGTGTTGCTATGGCGGCTGAATCAAAGGCCTTGGCTTGGCACTGGAGAGACAAAATGCTCAATTTCCACAAAATAACCCTAACCCTACAATAGTGATATATATATATTTCTATATATTAAAAAATATTTTTTTAAAAACAGTTCAAGCCTATTCTTAAATAGCTGCCATTAACACCTCTGATAGAGGTTCAGTACATCCAGCTGAATCAAACGAGAGAAACGCAGATGTGGCTGGTGCTGCTCCCCCGATTTACCAGCCATTACATCAACCCATCACCTCATTTTAACTGATGACTAATTAATTAACCAACCAGAGGGAAATAACTATTTCGATTTTTTGGAAAACAACTGCACTTGCACCTGCAGTGATGCTTGTTTAGGCTGATAAATCATTAGCTACTGGTCTTCTCTGAAGCATCATTACGATGTGAAGCATCATTACGATGTTAATGTTCAGTACCTTTTACGTCAGATGCAAAGTAACCAAATGTTAAGACACTTGGAAGCACCTCTGGTACCCCTGAAGCAGGACAGCTGACAAATAGTATTTTATTGGCATGCTACTGTAGTGATAAGCTTCATGAGACAGCACGCTTCCCCCATCTCCATACATGACCCCACACACACACACACACACACACACACACACACATTTCACCGACAAACAAACATTGATTGACCAAACGATATATAGCTTGTGTACCTGGGTTCTGGAAGGATGATTTTCTTACTCGCCCTGGCCGCTGGAGTAGATTTGCTCTTCTCCATCGCCATCAAATAGCTGACATCGGCGAGAACTGCTTCGAGGTCCGCCATCTTCAACCCTGGGTCGAGCGAATCGCTTCAACACCAGCCCGTGGGAATGTTTCAGTAGAAAAAATAGCGAACGTCCAACCAAATAGGTTCGAATCAAGATTCAACCAGGGCGACAGAGGCAGCTATGCGGATGACAGGGCCGACCATTCAGAATGTAGGAGTGTCGTTTTCTCAGAGAAGGTTCGGCACTCACGGTCTCTCAAAATACAACACAACAACACACCATTGTGACGGGAAAAAAATAAATTGTAAGGGGAGATTATAGCTCGCGTACGGTATGTTTTTACCGTAGACAGTTTCCGTAAAGTGCAAACAATTTACGAAATTAACGAGATATCGTTTTTGTCCCCCCCCCCAAGCCCCTTTCAGATAGGTTCAAGTGTATAGATGGCCCACCTGCTAGATGAAGCTAGCAAGCGAGCTAACCACTGTTAAACTCCACTGATATTGAATTATGATTGTCGATGTTTTCTTGGCAAGCAACAATAATCTAAATATTGCGGTAAAAGTGACTCCAGCAAGACGTGTGCCGTCAGCTACCAAACTCAACTGCGTCTTGTCGCCTTTGCCTCAAAGTAGCACTAAATCAGGACTTATGCGATGAAAGAAATTATAGTTCCATACATTCTATCGAATTGGCACCCGATGAAGACATCGTTTAAATGGCGACACGGTACATAGCTGAAATAAACAAAAGCAAGCCAGCTCGAAAAAAAAGACGACGAACTCGTATTCATCAAAATGAAACAATTAAAACAATAGTCTTCCATACGATCCCACACACATCGCTGATGTTTTGAAGCCTCAGATGCTGGCTTCCTGTGTATATGGCTGAAATGGTCTGTATCACAGAGGGCATCAATCATTTACGTCGCCACATAGATGCAGGTTAGAACACACTAGCCCTGTCTGGCTGTATCCAGCCCGAAATCAAACCAAATACTGTATATCTGACTAACTGCAAATCATCCATCAAACAAGAAAATAGTTAGTTGGCGCTCAGTTAGCTACAATATCTACCGGATATGTAGCGGGCTAAATTAAATGAGCAAAAATCCAGCCTCGAATCCAACAGGCTAGAGATTCTCCATTTTCGTGGCCGACAAGGCGAGGGAGAAGGATTGTTATGACTGCAACGTCCCTGTTGCGACTTTGTACATTTGAGCTAACGTTAGCTAGCTAATCTACTTAGCAAAGGTATCTGTCAAGTGCGTTATCACAGTGGCAAGAAACCCAGCCAAGCCATCTAACGAATCGCAACCTTTACGTGCCAAATCCACGTCATTTAAAAAAAAGACCGACGTAACCACACACAATTAGCCATAATCTTTCTTCCCCCCCTAGTGCTGGGGACCCTAGAGTGGAGAATCCAGTTGCTAGCTTGCTCTGATGATGATTGTGTTGGAGGGGGAGGGGGCGTTCGAAGTGGAGAGTCGGAAATTGGCTAGCTAGTTAGCTTGTTAACCGTCCAACGTCCCTCGCGAGTCGCGACTCAATCTTGAACTGGAAGTATACTGGGAAGCTTCTTAACAATAACGTGTATCTTGACAATGACAGCAATCTTAGCTGACGTTGTGTATATAGAATGTGTTCTTCCAGTAAAGTTGTCAGTCAGGGTCTTCCTCAGTGAAGTGATGCGACCAGACGAGCCAACGTTGTCTTTCCTCCTTGCGCGCTCCAGTAGGACACTTTCCTCAAGCTAGCCTTGCTAGCCCACAAGAAGCAGCATTCGCCCTGCTGAATCCTCTTGAGCGTGCAGCGATCTGTGCAATCGACAAAATCGGACAGAGGCGTCCTTCTGCTCGCTTATAACACGTTCCTCAAAGAGGAACAGATGTTTTCTTGAAATAGTCCCTTTGGCCCAAGCGGTACACTACTCCATTTCGTTAGCTAGCTGTGCGTCCTGCATCGCTGTGGTGGTAGGGTTGTGTATTCTCAGAAACAGGGTAACTGTGAAAGACCCACTTCCTCTCAGTCTCACTGCTACTGAGCAGCCTGTAAAACGTGTCATGGAGCCGGATCGGTAGATACCGGACCTGTGTAACGCATTCTTAGTGTATCTCAGATTATCTCTGTATTTCTTAATAACCGCATTTCTGCCACACACTAAATAAGCATCGCGTGTTGTTGCTAATCATCAACATTCACTGCAAAGAAAGATAACAGAGGCCGCGCATATTTATCACCCATATCTTGACTAATTTGATAAAAGGCCGGAGATGAGTCCCTGACATAATTTCCTCATAACAAGCAATGTGTTTTTCGCCCTTAAATGATACTTAGCCCAATGCCTGTGCTGCCATATGATCCATTGTATGCATCGTTTTGGTCTTTACATAGTTTGGGATAATGTAAATCAATTGACAGTACTGTAAGCCCTCCTCAAATTTGAATAAATTCCCACCTCTTTTCAAAAACGTGTATTTGCTGCCAATTTATTATAACCAAGTGTGAGGTTGGCTAGCTGTGAGCTGAACATGCTGTTAGGTTTGAGAAGCTTCTGCTTATTGAATTTTTGTCACTGCCAATAACCGGTGATGTCCCTTTTAATTCACAATCAGGATTTCACATGGAGACATGGTGCCGTCTGCTGGCCAGTATAGGTAATGGTTTCAGAAGTGGCTCAAACATATAAGTACAGTATGTAAGTCTTGTCAAGAGAGACTAGCTCACCTATAGGCCTACTGTTTGATTAGCCAATGTTTTCATGACTAAGTTAAACATCTATCTGTCAATCTCAGTTGTGTAATGTGTGTAATAGAGGCGGAGGTCAGTAAGGTTTAAGAACTCAGTAAGGTTTAAGAAAGACATTTTATTCAGCAATGGGTAGCAGTTGGGGTCAGGAATGAGGGGTTACTGCTGAATGCGGCGGATGGACTGGATCTGAGGGGTCTGGGAGTGGGAGCCGAACTCCCTGAAATGTTTGTACTCCCCGCAGTGACGGTCACACTCCATGATGTACTGGTATCCACGGTAGCCGGGGTACTGGTAGCACACAAATCTATCAGAAAGAGAGAGAGGGAAGGAGGGAGTCAGTGATGGGGAACATAGTAACCATGAACGGCTAATTAGTTTAGGGGGTTAAGAATGTTGAAAGAATAAAGGGGAATAGAATATGAGAGATTGAGGAGAAAGTGAGATGGTTAAGAGAGAGAGGGAGATTGGAGAGTGATAGATTGACTGTCTTACGCTCCAGACTGGATCTTGAGGGAGCCAACTTCGTTGTTGCACCAGCCCATGGCCTGGAGGGAGGGGTAGTCGTCGCTCAGCTCGCCCTTGCGACCCAGGAAGTTCTCGCGCTCATAGATGGTCATACGGCACTCCCTGTGGTTCTGGAAGGCCGAGGGGCAAAGAGGACATCAGTCAGTAAGTCAGTCAGTTACAAGTTAAGAGGCTCTTGCCTCTAATCAATCAAGACTCGGGGGTCGGAATGCACAAGAGCAGTGGCTTGATACAAAAATGGGAGGTTTTACTCACGGCACAGGCGATGGGTCTGAAGGAGGTCATCCTCTCAATGTGATAGGCGTTGCTACCCCCGAAAGCGTCACACTGGGGGTACTCTCCCCTCTCCAGCACAAACTGCTGGCCCTGGTAGGAGGCATGCTCATAACCCACCCAGCTAGAGAAAGAGAGAGAGGTGAGAGAGAGGGTGAGTCAATGGTCAGAGAGCTGAGCCCCCACTAAAACATGAAACCAGAAATGTATCAGAAATGTATGGAAAGCTATTGAACCTGTGTGTGTATGTGTGTATGTGTGTGTGTGTGTGTGTGTGTGTGTGTGTGTGTGTGTGTGTTTCTACTCACGCTCCACTCTCAACCCTGAGAGAGCGCACGGTCTCGAAACCGAACTCCATCACGTTGCAGCACTCGGAGGTGAACTCATGGCGACGGCCCTGGAAGCACTCCTCGTCGAAGACAATGATCTGACGAGGACAGAGAGACAGTGCATCTTCAGAGCATGTCCGTCTACCTGTTTATCTCGGTATACCAATACATCTGTCTGCCTACAGGATCTGTCTATTTGTATACTACTGAATACTGTATCTGGAAGCACTCCTCAACACACTGTAGTTAACAGGGCTGCTTCAAGACTTTACGACTTAAGACTCCAGGTATGACAGAAAAGATGAGATGTACAGCTATCACTATGTCTTTAAGCATCCCTTTATGGAGCTTTGTGATTGATTTGTTTGGTTTCTAATAAAAGTTATCATGGTTACGTGTCCATATTTGGATCTGCTCATAGTATCTTTGCTGTAACATAAATAGTTTGTCTGGACTGTAACTGCTGTTATGATAGAAAACAGTTTGTTGAAGAATTGCATGTCCTGAGCTCAGGGTGTCAAACTAATGACAAGAGAGCTGTTTTGAGAAGTTTCCTGGACAGTGGCACAGGCCTTGAGATGATGTATAGATCTGCCCTGTGATCCGCACACTCACCTTCCAGTGGCCGGAAAACTTGGTGCAATGGTGAGTCATCTTGTCTGGAATGAGAAAAGATAGGATTGTTACAATGAATGTAAGGTTTGTACAGCTTACTGTGATGACAGTAATGTACACACATTCTCTCTCCCTTTGAAAGGCACACACACATACACACACACACACACACACACACATGCTGCCCTGCCACACAACAAAGTTTGTTAACAAAGTTTCCAGGCATAAAAAATACTGAGCATCAAACAAATGTAGGGGTGGAAAATAAACACCCAGTAGAGAAAATGGAGCAACTTTGTGCTTGAAATCCCAGAATAGCACAGGCAGTTTATCACAGCAGGACTCCTAGTGTTATCAACTATTCATACACATTTCCGCTCCACTACATGCTGCTTTATGTAATGAAAGGCCTGTGCTGCTACAGCACAGTATGTGAAATGGCCTGTGCAACTCTGGGAGCATATATAAAACCATTAGCTGTATAACAATCTGAATAGCAGGATCGCCATGAATGCTGCATTGAAAGCACTAGCATCTATTTATAGTTCCTGGACAAAAAAATAGGAAAGTCAAAGAAGCCAAAGGCCACATCTAGGCTTTTGCAGCAATATTCCATTTTTTTCTTTCTATGGCTGTTTTCCCATCCTATCTGTTTCTCTTCCCCTCTCCATCCTGTGTTTGGCTGCTGGGACCCTCTGCGTGTCCTGCTATGCTGGGCCCTGGGACCCTCTGCGTGTCCTGCTATGCTGGGGCTAGGGACAGACAGAGTGAGCATGGGGCCTGCTACCCTGGCTTCTCTGCCCCAACTACCCTGGATGGCTGGGTGGTTGAGAGAGGGACAGGACTCACCTTGCTTTGATGCCTGGGGCTTGTCCTGGTTTGAGAGTGAAAGGTACCACGCGCCCCCACCCTTTTAAAGCCTCCCCTGGCAAAGGGCCACGCTGAAAGCCCCAGCTCAGCACCAGGGAGGGGCTTCTCTTTGTCACCCCGACAAAGGCAGGGTTAATCTATAGAGGGGCAGAAGTGCAGACGCCACAGTATCACCCAGGGCAGGGGATAGGGAGGCGTAGGGCAGGAGAGGAGAAAAGGTAGGGGGAGATGTACGTGTAGAGCACTTAGAGAAAACGCCAAGGGGAGAGGAGAGGAGAAGCGGGGGAGGGGCGGGTGGGGGGCTCAAAGCCAAGTCCAATGTTTTCTCTCTCTTTCCCTTTATTTCTCTCTCTGTCTATCTGCTTCTATGCTTCACCTCCCATGTTGTCTTATGTGTACAATTAATATGTAATACCTGTCTCTCAAGGTGTTCAATACATTTCCTCTGCTATGTCTGTAATTTGTTTTAGTGTGTTATGTTTTTAATTTGTATGTGATGTATGTGTGTCTGCATCTGTAATTTGTTCTGTGATGTATCTGTGTCTACGTTTGGGATTTGTCTGAAACATTGGTCTTCTTGTCTGCTGTCTTGGACCAGATCTCTCTTGAAAAATAGATTGTATCTCAATGAGAACTGGATAAATAAAGGGTTAAATACATCTTCAAAATCTGTTCACTGTCAATAACTTGTTTTACCTTACATCCACTGATGTAAACCACAACAAAAAACACATCACTTCATTATTAGCGAGAGGTAGTGTGCCCACATCCAGCAGATTTCAGAGGTGCAGGGTACATGAAATAACATGTGAAAAGAAAGAGGGTATTCCCATACAGAGTTGTTAATGTAGCAATGTTTTTGACCTTTAAAAACATCTGGGTTACTCTTAGTTAATCTGTGATATGATTAGGCATACTTCAGTGCTCCATAACAGAGAGGGAATGTGAAGCTTTTAGTCTCCTGGCAGAGAGGGGAATGTAACACAGCCAAGAAACATGCTGCTCTTCCTTTGACTGGGGACTCAAATGGAGAAAGTTCAGTTGCAAAAGTCTCACAACTTGGGTCTCTCACAGGATTAGCAGGAAGCTCTCTCATGAGTAACACTTTATTTGAAAGCCTGTTTATAAACTGCTTATACAACTTAAATACTTATTAACCATTAGTAAACAGATTGGGAATTAGTATATGAAATGATGTGTGTTTGCGTGTTTATCAACATTTGTAAATGTACGGTCGGCTATACTGTATATATTAACCACCAATTATATGGGCCCGAAATCATGTATAACCCATGAACAGTAGGTTTTATACATGTGTAATTAAATTATAAAGCTGTGTGATAATAGTTGATAAACAGTTTATAGGCAAACCTTGGAATATACTGTAGTGTTATCTTCTGATGAAAGCCATAGCTGCAGCATTAGCTCACACACACCACACCACAGTTCAGCTCAGCTCTGAGCACAGTGGAATAAGTTTATGTTAACAGTTGAGTGACTGCCTAGTCAACCAGATGTAAACAGTGGAGCAGAGACAGTGCTTTTGGTCGTTTTCAGTTCTCTGACTGCTGGCCAATGCTACTGTTTATGGCTATATACACAGAACTACATAACAGTGAGATTATGCATAGTTTAGTAATGGATTTCCTGTCTTAAAGTTGTAATGAAGTTAGCCGCCCCCCCCCCCCCCCCCCCCCCACCCCCCCAATCTTGGGCATCTCAGTGTCTCCTACAGTAATGTTGAATGCAGTCTGCAGAGAGAAAAATCCACATTTTCTAGCCTCATCACACACTTCAAACAACTGCTTATTTTAATGATTGATTGACTGTCCTAATTTATTTATTTCATCCTAATTCTAAGACCCATGACTCCATAATCATGACATTGGCCAATGTTGTAGAAAGGACTTGAGGACTTGAAAGTAAATTGGATGGGATAGGACAGGAAATAAAAGATGGCTACTATCACTCTTTAGCATCACCAGATGGTCTCTTCTCTGTGGTGAGACTGCAGGCATGTTAGTGAGAGACTTGCTTACTACACCCTATAAGTCAAATACATCTTTGGCCAGCTACATGTTGATATCAAAGATCAATGATAATCACATTAGAATACGAATATGAACCTGAAATTCATGATAGAATATGAAAGAATGGGTTAGGGTTAGGGTTAGGCTTGGGGTTACGAACTGTAATAAATTATAGAATATGAATAATTAACTGTAATTGTATTAATAAAGTGCTTTTCATATATTGAACTCATGGATATGCTTTACTCAGGTCTGGAAAGTGTGAGATGTTATCAACCACAACAAAAAGAGGAAAACACAGAGCAAAAATATAGCAAGTCAGAGTCATATTGTTTCAATGGAAATGAATAACATTTATCATGATTGTATTATGAGTGTAATACTTTTAAGAATAATTGTATATTTTATCATTATATTGTATTATTTTTTACAATTTTAATATTTAATTTTTCTCCTTTCAAAACTTGCTCAATTAGTGTGAATTAACATTGCATTGAGAGACTAGGTTTTCTCTGTTAGAGTTTGAAGTGGAGAGAGCTACAGCTAGACTGTATGTGTGTGTATTTGTGTGTGTGTGTGTGTGTGTGTGTGTGTGTGTGTGTGTGTGTGTGTGTGAGGGGATTAACTCTTTTGCGCCCTCTAGGTCTAGGCATTCCTCTTCTCTATATGCAGCTATAGCTTATAGCCCGACCACACTAACACAGGGGGAAAGTGGCATTGTCAGGGCTTTCTTTTGACAGTAAAGTGCTTACAGGCAGCCCGGGGGGTGTTTCCAGGCGATGCGATGACCCGGCGGCTTTGGTGCAGACCAACTGTGATGACGAGGGGCTTTCTATTGTTCTATGAGCCCCTACGTTCTGCCCTTGCCAGGGTATAAAAGCTGTGGCACAGCACTGAGAAGACCAGCACGAGCCAGCCTTCCCCACACGGCACTACCAGCTGTACTTACACAGGTAAGGGCACACACACACACCACACACACACACACACACACACCACACACATACACACCACACACACACATACACACACACACACACACACACTCACACACACACACACACACACACACACACACACACACACACACACACACACACACACACACACACACACACACTCAGACACCAGCTGATCCACAACAGCACTGGGGCTACCACACAACCAGGCCCTTGGCCCATCATGCCCAGGCGAGTCCCCCTCAGGCTGGGGAGAGCCCCTAACAGAGACCCAGGCCCTAGGGCCTATATGAGGCACTAAGAGCCCTGACTGGATGGTTATTTTCTCTGGTTTTGAACGAGAGGGCCCACTGGTGATTCTGATCCACCCTTTGGGAAAGCAAGGCCCCTGTGTGAGGCTTGTCTTTGTCCAAAACTCAAACACCTTTTGGGAAGTCTGCCTCATACACATCATATGTGTGTTTCTACACACAAACACACACATACACATTCAATCTGTAGTGAGATCATGGATGCCACACCTTAATCAGACTGTGAACTTTTTTCTCTCTCCTCCCATCTCTCTCTCTCTTTCTGCCTCTCCCTCTCTATCCATCTCTCTATCAATCTCTCCCTCACCCCTACCTCCCTCTCTCAGACTCTCCAAAAAACCCTAATCATGTCTCAGACCGCCAAGTCCGCTTCCAACCAGGGCACTGATGCCAAGGACAAGGGTGCCCCCGCCCCCGCTGCCACCAGCAAGGCCACCAAGACCGGAGAGCCTGGCATGGGATCCTTCAGAGTGAGTCTCATCCACACTGGGCCTTTACACCCATTCATTCTCCTGTAGTTAGTCTGTATCCAGCCATTATCCTGTTCATAGCTCATCATCATATACACCTTCATCATACAGTTGTAACTATGCAGTTAGCCTTCATTTCACCAGGGTAAATACTATGGAAGTTAGAGCTTTCTGAATATGACAAGGGAGCTACAGTTCAGAATATGACAGAGAGCAACAGTTGTACAATGTAAACTATTGGAAGGGTTGGTGTCTAGTGTTTCCCTCTTGACCTCTCTCATTGCAGATGTAATTTTACAATTATACCAGGCTGTTTGTATAACCTTTAAATGTATCCCCTGTGTAGATGATGCTTTTCGACCAGGAGAACTTCCAGGGCAGGATGATGGAGATCCAGAACGAGTGTATGAACGTGTGTGACCGAGGCATGGAGAGAGTGCGCAGTATCATTGTCGAGAGCGGCCCGTAAGTGGACACACACACACACACACACACACACACACACATACATACACCTATAGGTCAGACATAATTACAAACACTTGCAATCACACAAACACACATGCACACACACTCACAATTATAATCACACACACACACACAATAATCTCATCTGTATTTCACTGCTAAAGACCTCCATTCCCATCAGCCAACCCATTCACTTCATCTTTACCCCTCCTCTAATCTCTCTCTCCCCCCTGTGCCCCCCCTGCCCCTGGCGGCCCCCCCTCTCCAGCTTCGTTGCCTATGAGCAGACTAACTTCCGTGGGGAGATGTTCATCCTGGAGAAGGGAGAGTATCCTCGCTGGGATACCTGGAGCAACTCTTACCGCAGCGACTGCCTCATGTCCCTCAGGCCCGTCCGCATGGTGAGCCAATCAAACGACACATAGCGCTACTTACATCTCTTGCCTTTATTACCTTCTACAGAGCAGTCACACTAGTTTCTTAACTTTAATACAGCTAAGCATAGTCCTCCAACATTTCCCTCGCCTAAAACACCTTCTCCCCCTTCCTCTCCCCAACAGGACAGCATGGAGCACAAGATCTGTCTGTTTGAGCTCTCCGACTTCAAGGGCAACAAGATGGAGATCCAGGAGGATGACGTGCCCACCCTCTGGGCGCACGGCTTCACCGACAGAGTGGGCAGCGTGAGAGTGCCTGGTGGAGTGTAAGTAAAAACACACATGCACACTCATATGGCTTAGAACCTTGAGGCAAATCTCAAAGGATTTGTTATTCCCTATTCAGAGGCTTGCTCAAAAGCAGTGCACAATATAGGGGTTTCAAACTAACCTTTAAGAGAGCTACAGGGCTTGTCCCTGATACAACACGGTTCCTTGTGGGAATTGGGTAGTGTTGTAATGTGGGAGGATTTATTTTTAGATGCTTTGCATTTCTTTAGCTCCACAAAGTCAGACACAATTGCAAAGCCAGACACAGGGCAACTCAACTGAAGTAAAGCACCATGCTTCAACCACAAATGGTTTAGTTTACTCTTAAACCTGACTTAACTAATCCCCTCTCTTGCCTTGCCCTCTCAGGTGGGTGGGTTACCAGTACCCCGGCTACAGAGGTTACCAGTACCTGTTTGAGTGTGGAGACTACAGGCACTACAACGAGTTCTGCGCCTTCCAGCCCCAGATCCAGTCCATGCGTCGTGTCAGGGATATGCAGTTCCACCAGAGAGGATGCTTCAACCTTACCACCGCCAGCAAGTGAGCGACATCTGCTGGACGTCTGGTGTAAATGCAGCCAGCCCTCACTCACCCGCCCACCCGGCGCTTTTTATTTCTCCAACCCTATCCCCTTCCTTCCTTAGATCCTAACCCCACCCTCATCCCTCCACCCCAAAGGAATAGAATGACAGCATCGTACCGGACAAACTAACTGACTTTTTATGATGCCAAAAATAAACATGTTTTGAAAAACGTGAACCTTCATGGCTGGACTACCTTCATTCCGGGCCTTGTGTCCCCTGTGATTCAATTTTTACACATTTATTTTTGCACTTTTCTCTCTGTGTTTGTCAGACTGTTTTTGTTATAGCTCTCTGTCTGTCACATCTCTGTATGACTGTCTGTCTTCATTCCCCTCTCCCTGTCTGTCAGCTGCTCTGTGGTGATCTCTCTCTCTCCTTCTGTTATGCACTTGCATGCACTTTCTCTGTCTTGCTCTACTTCCTCCTCTGTCATCCTTTGGATTGGGAGATTATCATTGGTGTGGATTATAATATACTATGAAAGGTTGGGGACAAAGTTGAACAGTGGACATGATTACCTAAATGATGATGCATTTTGGTCTTGCTGTTCTTTAATAGCACATTGACAGGGGTGGCAGTTTCTTGTAATATAGGATCACAAACAAAATGTCAGGGTTGCAAGACTCATGTCAGTTCAAGTGGTCTGGACAATCATGTTTAGTTTAGGACAAAACTGCATCACTATGTGTGAGTGAGAAACATGTTAAGTGTTGTTTATCCAGTGGTAACCTCGGTTGTGGCCAGGCATTCCAGAAGAGGCGTGAGAACAACAGGACTGAACAAGTCCAGTAGTAGTATCATGAAATGGCCAAAGTAAAGGGAGTCTCGTTCCTAGACACTTCCGCCCAAATGCGCGAAAGGTCTGGTGGACCAAAGCGTCAAACTCGGCCTTCATTAAGACAATAGAAAAACCGTCGAAACGTTTCTGATTCGAAGATACGCCTAGCAGCCCTGTGATTCGCTGAAATCAAATAAGAACACATACTTTAAATCAGTAAATTCACTCCCACTAAAACCAGGTTTGAGTCGTTGTTATTCCAGGCTTATATGCGCTGTGCGCAATAGCCTGGGGGACACATAGATTACATTTTTGACATTTAACAGACGCTTTTATCCAAGGCGACTTACAACAAGAACATTTGTCTGAAGTAAATAAATCACCTGTACATCAGTCATCACAAGCAAAAATCTATGCTAGGACCAGGTGCCATTGGCAGTCACAATGCTAGAAGAAAAAAATATATTATTAACAGTAGAGGAACTGTACCGAGGGGTATTGAGGGAGACGAGGTTAAAGCAAAGGTAACGTCCATGATTAGTTTTGGTTAGAATCTAAGCCAATTCATCGGGTCACTTAATGACAACAAGAATAAAGTGGAGGTATGAGAGCATAGACTGGATGAGAAACACACACTTTTCATTGGCACCAACTTACATCCTCGCATTAGAGATTGAAATTGTATACATTCAAGTAGAATTTAGCACAGAGATAGGAGGATAAAACCCCCTCTACTATCTTTGCTTGTACTTCACAGTAAAGAGCGTTTGACATTATTATCGTCGCGTCACTTTAACACCAGGTCACGTGGTTGGTAGCCACCGTGTCTGATACACAAGCAAACTGAGGAGCTACAAATATGGCAGCACTTTTTAAAGCAAGAACAGGTCAGTAGCGACAATCAACCCACACGCTATTGATCTATGCTCTTATGTTAACTATTCCTCAATATAACATGCGAGGTTATTGCCAACTTGCTTCACTGCGCTTACTGTCAGAGAAGCAAGGCCAGCTAGCAGCAACCGGCGTCAGCCACGGTCAATGTTGCTAGCCTAACCAGTGACCTCTTGCTTTGCAATGAATGACAGCTAGCTAGCTAGCTGCATATTGCCAGTGTTCGACTCGTTATTTTGTAACAACAGATGACAGTTATCACTGTTTGACAGCTGGTGGACAATGCAACTTTCACTGCAGTGCAACTAGACTGGGGTTACTGCGTCAGGAACGGTGGACGTGTTGATGCAGCCAAGTTAGCTAGCTAGTATAGCTTCTACCTTTTATTATGACAGACATAACTACTCTAATGCTTGCAAGGGTACACCGGTCGTAGCAGCTATGATGGTAATGTGTCATACTAGAGAGACTGTTATTTAATATTTGATGCTTCTGAAGTTGTTGCCATCTTATAACTCGAGCACGCGCGTTCCCACTGGGACAAAGGTTATGAGCGCGCGGACGTGCGGTGACCTCTCACCTAATTTATAACTAGCAGCACTGGGCAGACAACCAAGCCCGGTCTCAACATGGTCATCAATTATTTACCCGTCGTTTATTTATTTCTGTGATTTTTGATTCCATAATATATCATACATGTACAGTAAGTGTTTAGTAAACAGAGAAAGACGTCAGACCCCCATAGCATAGAGCATGCATGCATCCTAAAACAAAGTCCACTTCAGTTTTATCCATCATCATCATCATCATTAGGTTATCATGTCCACTGTTCTACCTTGTCAGTAGATAAGAGGGTCCAACAGGAAAAGATGAATATCTACTGTATGAACAATATCAGAGATAGCAGAGTAAGCGATCACAATACCACCTAGGATACAAGTATTTGCCCTAGATTTTAAGCCAGTGTAGCCGAGGTGATTTTGAATCACGCTCTGGTGATGAGGTAGCCCAGCTTGACGTGTACGTAAGTGTCGCTCTCGGACCATGAGCGTGTCCTCTTGGTGTGACGGGCCATATCGGTAATAAAGATAATTCTATGAATAATGATGGTTGATGATGCTCTCTCTCCCTGTCTGTCTCCCTCTCCCCCCCCCCCCCCCCCCCACCCCACAGCCCTGGGCTTGTGTCTCAGTGGTTGTCGAGGTATAACGCAGCTAGCAGAGTTACCAGAGATGCACCAGATGCTGAGACAGACCTGCAGAGACTATGCAGACAGAGAACTAGCTCCTATTGCTGGTAAACTAGACAAGGAACATACCTTCCCTGCCAAACAGGTACACACACACACACACACACACACACACACACACACACACACACACACACACACACACACACACAGGTGCACAGACTCACTATTAACCCATCTTATCTTGTGTTTTCCAGATAAGAGAGCTGGGTGAAATGGGGGTGATGGCTGTAGAAGTACCAGAGGAACTAGGCGGGGCTGGGATGGACTACCTGGCCTACAGTCTGGCTATGGAGGAGATCAGTCGAGGCTGTGCTAGCACCGGGGTGGTGGTCTCCGTTAATAATGTGAGTGAGTGAGTGTGAGTGTGTGAGTGTGTGAGTGTGTGAGTGTGTGAGTGTGTGTGTGTGTGTGTGTGTGTGTGTGTGTGTGTGTGTGTGTGGAGGAGTCTGTGTCTTTTATTCCATGATTGACCAGGAATAGAAATGAGCTTTTAACTGTATATCCAAATACAGTATTTAAATATAAATAGTGTGTGTGTGTGTGTGTGTGTGTGTTTTACAGTCTCTGTACATAGGCCCAGTGTTGAAGTTTGGTACAGAGGAGCAGAAAAAACAGTGGATCACTCCCTTCACCACCGGAGAGAAAGTGGGCTGCTTCTGCCTCAGTGAACCAGGTACTCACTCACTTGATCACTCACTCCAGACCTCTGTTTACCCTGGGCTACGCTCTCTACTGAAAGAAGAAGTCACAATAGTACCGTGTATTGATTTAAAATCATCACACACACACACACACACACACACACACACCACACACCTCACACACCTGTGTACTTTGTGTTGACTGGACCCTCCCACCGTGGTCCTCTCCCTCTAGGTAATGGTAGTGATGCGGGGGCGGCCTCTACGATGGCGCGGCAGGAGGGGGATGAGTGGGTGCTGAACGGAACCAAAGCCTGGATCACCAACAGCTGGGACGCCTCCGCCGCAGTGGTATTCGCTACGACTGACAAGAAACTCAAACACAAGGTTAGAGGCATAATACACACACACGCATGCACGCACACACACACACACATACGCTAGCGCATGCACACACACACGCATGCACACACACACACACACACACAAGAATATCAATATGGTGGAAGCCTCCTTGGTAGCAATTAAAGTAGAGCGATGAGGAGAGGAAATGACTATTCAAATGCAGCGTTAGTGTTAGTAGCCATTATTTCTACCTTTCTCTCTCCCTCCCCTCTCTCTGTAGGGTATCAGTGCATTCCTGATTCCCATGCCCCACCCAGGCCTGTCCCTGGGGAAGAAGGAGGACAAGCTGGGCATCCGGGCGTCCTCCACTGCCAACATCATCCTAGAGGACTGCAGGGTACCACTAGGCAACATGCTGGGCCCCCGCGGGGCAGGATTCAAAATCGCCATGGTGTGTGTGTGTGTGTGTGTACCTTACCCTTACCCCAGGTACAGTAGTAAACTCTAGACAGAGCATTGTAATGATTTCTCTCACTCCATCCCTCTCTCTCTCTCTCTCCCTCTCTCCCCCATACTGTAGCAAACCCTGGACAACGGTCGTATTGGCATAGCATCTCAGGCTCTAGGCATCGCTCAAGCTTCTCTAGACTGCGCTGCAGACTACGCTCACAAACGCACAGCATTCGGAGCCCCCATAGGCAAGATGCAGGCTATACAGGTAACAGTGATAAGGGACTGAGGCAGCTAAGGCAGCTAATGCCCAATCTCCAATTCAAATTCAATGGTAAAGCGTAAAGGTGCTACGAAGTCTGTAGCACACTTTTGTCTTTGCACCTCTGTTCATAAGCGTGTGAAGGTGTACAGTTCAGTCTGTCAGGGTAAGGGAGAGTGACCGTGCATGTGTGCATCTCCTGTATTCCAGTTTAAGCTGTCCGACATGGCGGTGGCTGTGGAGAGCGCTCGGCTCCTCACCTGGAAAGCTGCTCTCGTACGAGACGCCAAGAAACCCTTCTCCAAGGTACACACAGACACACACACAGACAGACACACACACACACACAGACACACACACACACACAGTCACTCACACACTCACTAATTCATGCACACTACCACAGATAGTGGTAGATACACACACACACACACACACACACACACACACGTATATTTATTGTCACAGTCTTTTGACCACTTGTTTGTATTGTGTTATCGGAAAACCACACTTACTCAAGCTCTTCCTAACCCTCTGCTTCCTCCTTCCTGTCCCACAGGAAGCAGCCATGGCCAAACTGGCAGCGTCTGAGGCCGCCACTTACTGCGCTCACCAGGTACGGACCCGCTGTTATTCCTGTTTTATCTACCCGAGCAGCAAACTGATGATGATCACTGAGACCACTCCTACCCCCTACATCAAGGCACTTCATGTAGTTATGATCGGACTGGGTAGATATAAGGGAATATTCCACCTAAACTATCCAATATTTTCTGACTTCCAAGAAGTGTGGCTAGGTGTCGATGTAAAGATTTACTCATTTCTGCTGTTTGTCCTCCTAGATGCTAACCCCTCCTTTTCTCTCTTTTTTTTCCCCTCTCTCTGTGGAACCAAAAAAGGCAATCCAGGTGTTGGGGGGAATGGGTTACGTGACGGACATGCCAGCGGAGAGGCACTACAGAGATGCACGCATCACAGAAATCTACGAGGGCACCAGTGAGATCCAGAGACTGGTCATCGCTGCCCAGCTATTGAAGGAGTACCAGCCATAAAGACACAGCCACGACTTTGTCTAGAAGTTGTCCCTAACTAAAGAACTAGGATCTGGTAACACCTACCCCAACTTTAGCCAATAGGAGGTTTAGATACTATCTGACCCTGGAACAGTGGTTAGGAGCAGCTTCTTCTTCCTTTCAAAGGGGCCTTTACACCTGGACATCTGGAGTGTTGCATAGTGTGCAAGGCTTTGCAACATGTCTTCCACTACTGTTCACTCCTGTTTCCTTTCAAAACAATGCAGACAAGACTTTGAAGCCATTACGTAGCTGCTCAAATACTCATGACTCATCATCCCTCCTGCCTTTAGAAAATGAGTCATTTCTGTGCCTGAGATATCTGCAGATTCAAACCCTTCATATGGACAACCAGGAATGGACTGTTGATTGTTTGATATCAAGCTTCTTTTTTCTGTATTGAGGGGTGTGTCTTGAAGATTTATTGTGGCTTCCTCTCCTTGTCTCCGTTCCATCATCTGCACTGACACAGTGATAGGGATAGGGTGGAAGCATACTAGGAAACTTGCTTTTACCAGTCAGCAGATGAAAGAGAGGAGAGGAGGAGAGGTTGCTACCTAAGAGTATTGAGACATTAGGACTCATTCCAGTCCAAAACCTACTACGGAAACACTTCTACGAAGGGTGAGGCTAGGGATAGGATTTCCTGTGGTAGGCACATATCTAGGATCAGCTTCCCCGCTAAACCTGTTAATCACACAATTGACTTTAAATCAGTGTCTGGTGGTGACTGCGTCCTACTTCAAGTGCCAGTGGCGCCCTTTTCTTCTGTTGTCTGTCTGAGCTGTAGTGCCCGATCTCACCACAGGAAGGCAGTGATGTGTCTGGGCTCCCTTTACCCCCTGCACTGGAGACAAGGGAACCCAACCTCAACAACAACAGCCTCCTCACATAGAGATACACGAACCCCCAGCGCTATTCTGCCTCTATCAGACTCTTCTCTTCAGGCACTACATAGATACCCTACAGAATGTGTTTTTTAGGGAACTGTACCATTATGTTTTGCTTCCTGGGTGCCAGTCTTTGTCTGCTTTAACCAACGTATTGTAGGCAAAGGCATATTCATTCAAACAAAAACGGTCACTCAGGTAAAAATGGGATGATGATTTAAGTATGTTTTTTGTTGGTCGAGGACTGTCAGCTGTTCAATTTCAAACAGTAATATAAAGTTTTGATATAAAGATTGTGGTCTCTTGAAGATGAAATGGTCAGTATAACTGAAGGGATTGTACACACCCCCTGCTTCTGACTCAATAAAAACTGTTATTGTACATAGATTATGATCAACTATCACTATTGGGTCCTTTGTTGAAAAATAGTGGTAATCGTTCTCGTTTTTTGGTGGTGGGCATTGCGACACAACATCACACTATTTGTCTGAATTATATCATTAGCCGTTAGATAAAGAAACATAGCGTGTCAATCTATTCTACACGTATGACCCAAATCACCAAGCGTTTGACTGCCTTTTGACGCTCAGACCACAGGAATCAGCTTGGTACCCCACCATAAAACGTGTGAAGGAAAACACTGTTCTGCTGCCCCTGCTGTAGCTCCGCTGTATAGGAGGAGGATATGATTATTAAGGTCTCTCCCTTGGCCCTGTGTGGCTCTAATCTAGAGTCTGTATCAAGGGATAAGGCACCATAATGTGTTCCCCACCCTTGTTCATGGTCAACAGACTGGGTTACTGGAGCAGAGGTCACTGTGTGTGTGTGTGTGTGTGTGTGTCTGTGTCTGTGTCCGTCTGTCCTTTTCCTGTGTATGTACCTGTTGGTGTACTTGTGTGCATGTTTTTGTGTCCGTGTGTGTGTGCAGGAGCGTGTGTGTGTGCATGCATGTGTGTGTGCGTGCTGTTTATGTGTGTGCCTGATCCTGATGATGATAGTATTATGTTTACTGTTAGTTGTGGCCTTGTGTGCGCCTCTGCTTTCTCAATAATGGCTGTTGAACGCCACAGTTCTATCCCAAGGACCAGGTATTTCCCTCAGTTTCGGACGGTTGGAGTGCAGGACCTTCCTCCCCCAACACACACAACACACCTAGGTGCCAGATGCAGACATAGGGACAGTTGTACACTGTATTGTGTGAGAAGGTCAGTCTAAGGGAGTAGCATCACCTGAGATTTACATTTTACATTTACATTTATGGCATTTAGCAGACGCCTTTATCCAAAGTGATTTACAACAAATACATTTGTTTAAGTAAGTGAATCATCTATCCATCAGTCATCATAAGATAAAGTAATCGATGCTCGGACCAGGGGCCATAGGCAGTAACAATGCTAGAAGAAGGTGTGTGTGTGTGTGTGTGTGTGTGTGTGTGTGTGTGTGTGTGTGTGTGTGTGTGTGTGTGTGTGTGTGTATGTGTATATATATATTTATTGATTTATTGATTTATTAACAGGAGAGAAACTTGTACAAGGGGGTGGTGGGGGTAAAGAGGTCTTTAGGAGGGACCGTTAAGATGTAGCCTGAAGAGGTGGGTCTTCAATCTACGGTGGAAGATAGGTAATGACTCTGCAGTCATGACAGTGGGAAGCTCGTTCCACCAGCGGGGCGCCAGGACAGTGAAAAGCCGTGACTGAGTAGTGCGGCTGCTGCATACACATAGAGGCGGCGGTGCCAGGCGGCCAGCCGAGGTGGAAGAGCGGAGTGATATGAGATCCTGAGATGGCTTAGGAGACATCCAAGGATCCCCCCACCCCCTACTACATGCATGCACGAACGCACACACACACCACTTTCTAGTTATGGATTGCATGTACAAATTGCTTTTCAGCAGCTTACAAGACTCTTGTCAACAGTGGCACAGGGAAAAAGGAGCCATTTGAGGCTGGGTCACACTATCACAGTGTTTATAGCAGGGTGTCCAAAAACGGTGGGTCAAAAGTGTGTTGCTATTGGGATTTGTTAAGGCTTTTGATTACACATTGCTTTGATTATCAGGGGGCTCGCAAGATAATTTCCAAAATGTAAAATGAGTATGTGTTAAATACTATTTAACACCTTATAAATAAATGTACTGTCTGGTGCTGTTTCCCCTCTGTGTGTGTGCGTGCGCATGTGTGTGTGTACACACAAATTGTGTTTCAGTGGTAGGCCTTTTATGTGCATAAAAGACAACAGATGACTAAACTATACAGAAACACTGCGATATTTTGTTTTTCTCTTTATTAAAAAAACCCAGCTAGCCCAAATAAAAAGGGCTGTAGGCCTATAGACATGCACATATGATACAATACAAAAGCATTCAAATGCAAATTAGTTCATTTGATCATAGTATGAGTGCACATTGGTCTGAGTAGCCTTCACTGCTACAAAGGGCGCTTCCTGGGAACTCAACGTAAAGTATGCACAGCAAAAACAGCTAAGATGTGGCTATTTACAATCAGACAAATAGAACAATAGACTATTCAGATTGAGCATAGACCGTGGCAGACCGCTCGGGCAAGACATTAGAGCATATAGGCTAACGTGTCAAACGATAACAACATGAACTTAAAACATCATACAAGAAGCCTGAATAATAGATATTGTAAAAGTCTTTAAAACACTAGATAAAAACACTCAACAGATAAAAACATTGTTTTCATATGCTCTCTCTGGACATAGGATTAATTGTCCATACAACTCCCCCCCTCCCTCTCTCTCTCTCCATAGGATTCTTCTTTATATTAATCTCTGGATGGAACAAGATTGTTTTTGGTTAGCTCACATTCTTTCATGTGGGAGAGAAAATGTGGTCCCTGCGTAAAACTCAAACAAAATGCCCTGCTACCTTTAAGCCTACTATACATAATGTCTTTTGTCTAAGTCGCCGTTTACAGTGATGCTCTTGGTAGGGGCATATTTGATGGAGTAGCTGCTCTTTGTTCCCTGAGGACAGGAGCAGCACAGCAGGGTACCCCCGACTAGGAGGAGAGCTGTGGCCGCCCAGCCGATGTAAATCGCGGCCCCGATCTCTCTCTTCTTAGACACGGGCACGTCGGGGTTGTAAAAGTCAACTATGATGTTGTTGGCCATCCAGCAGAGAGGGATCAGAACGAAAAGCCCACTGATTATGTAGACAACCCCACCAGCGTTAACGACTTTGGCTTTTACCGAGTCGGTCATGAGACAGTTGGTGCACTGGGCACCGGCTATCGTTAATACGAGTCCAGCAACTCCCAGAACCGCCGAGATCACAGTGAGAGCGCGTGCAATCTGCAGGTCCTGGCTGAGAGAGAGAATAGAATCGTGCACCTTGCACTGCATCTGTCCGGTGCTCTGCACCACGCACGACATCCAGAGACCGTCCCAAATGGTCTGCGCGATCACGATGTTTGACTCGATGAACGCGGTCACTTTCCACATGGGGAGCCCACATGTAATCATCACCAGGAGTGAACCACATATGCACATCCCCATGCCGAGAAATTCCAAACACGCAGAAAGCATGGCTATACTTTTTCTGTCCTCTCTTCTGGATTGGAAGTGAATTGAAGTATGTCCACTGGATAAGAGGGATGGAAATGTTTTAGGAGTAGATTATCAAAGGATGCTGAACCTGGTTGGTTTGTCAAAAGATTTGTTCTGGGACAAAGCCTGTGTACACCGCTGATTTAAACCACTCTGTTTGGGACGAGGTGTGTGACTTGTCATTTATGGGACCATCCAGACGCACGCTACAGTTACAGGCATCTGTCAAAACCAAGCGGACAAACTTTGGGCCAATCAGCGACAAGCGGCCAGCCAATGGGCAGGCAAAGGAGTTGGATGAAGAGAGATAAAGGAGCGCAGCTTGTGTGTGTGTGTGTGTGTGTGTGTGTGTGTGTGTGTGTGTGTGTGTGTGTGTGTGTGTGTGTGTGTGTGTGTGTGTGTGTGTGTGTGTGTGTGTGCGCGCGTGTGTGTGTGTCTTCCAGGAATTCGCTCTCAAGAGGAAAGAAAAGAGATAACATTGCTGTTGCTGCCTGAAGCAGTCATGGTCAATTGGTATTACATGGTATTACAAGGCACTAACAGTAAACTGATTTTGCTTTCAACAGAGGCATAACTTTTGGTGTACCATATCTACCCTTAGCCCATACCAAGAGGCAATTTAAATAAAATAAAAAGATTAGACTGGTGTATCCAATTATCGGAAATTCCACCTATAGTGCAGGAGTTATACCATGTTAACTTACCAACCATACCATTACCATGCATTTACCCATAAGGACCAATGTGAAATGGTCAGAGGTAACAGCTAGTGATCAATTTGGGATTCAACATGTGTCTATTTTGACTTGTTTGTCTCTCAGTCAGTTTGGAGACATCTGCATCCATCTATCGTCGCAACATAAACAGGAGTCGTTCGCTTTGTCATTGTCTGGCCTCCATTGGACGCAGCTGGAGAGAGAGGCAGGGATGGAGAGGAAGGACGATAAGGAGAAATGCAAACATGGCCAAAACAATGGAGAGATTTGAGAAAAAAAGTCTTCCACTGACTAGACTGAGTTGTGGAGAAATGCTGACAAACTGACTAATGGAGGTGTCATGTTGAGGCTCAGTGATGGAGACCCTGAGACACACACACACACACACACACACACACACACCCACACACACACACACACACACACACACAAACAACACACACAATCAGGAGGTAACCGGGACACTCTCCAGGGGAAAGGATATTGGGTGTATGTTGAAGCACCCTATTGTGTTCTGACAGAGTTGATGACATGTTCCCTCACTCTCTTATTTGTCTTAGTTTGTGTGGATACACTGAAGTGATCGACTAGGCTTAACAATCAGCCTGACTGACCGTCCTTGTAGGACTCCTTTACATTGTGAGGATATTTTCATTTAACCTTTAATTTATACAGGGGAATTTGCAGGTGCACCCTGTCCACACTATTTGCACAAAAACAAAATAACACATACAAATACAACTCAGTTCAAAACAGAAAACCACAATATTAGGAGAAACAATCACATCTTTCACCATCTTTCACTTAATTAACACCCTAAATTGCCCAAGCAGCAGCAGAACATCCAACTGATTTTTTTTCTGGAGATTGTTCCAGCAGTTAGGTGCACCACAACCAAAAGTGGATTTACCCAATTTGGTGGAGACCCGGGGAACCTGAAGAGTTAACCAATTCTGAGAACGGGTTAGGTCATTTATGTCCTTGACTTTTAATTAATGAGGTTAGGTAAGCTGGGAGTTTATGCAGTGAGGCTTTATACACAAAAAAGGAGTAATGAAGAGATCTACGGGATTTTAA
>NC_139659.1:17697133-17699633 GCF_951799395.1 Argentina silus | reverse complement strand
CTAGAGTCAGTGATAGCACCCCCTGCTTCTGCCCTCAGCCCCCACGTTCCCATCATTGTTCCCCTGCTGTCCCCTCCTCTCTCCTCATGTACCTGTCAGCTGAACACTGCTTTCTCTACTCATTGTTTCGTTGTCTTCATTGGTGTGTTGTGTTTCTGCCACTGTCAGTAACCGCTGAGCCACGTCTATCTACCAGAGCAACGCTAGGCCTGACTGACTACTCGTATGTATGTTAAAAAGTCAAAGTCCTTTATTGTCACAAAGGAGAGCAGTGAGAAGCTTCAGTCACACGGGGCCTCAATTGTGTTATACACAATATACAATGAAACTTCCTTAATGCTAAAATACACCCTAACTAAATTGCAAGATATAAATACAAATACTCAGAAACACAAACAGGGCATTATTAACATTTCAATACAGAGTTCTGCCAATCAGCAGAGTTCTGCCAATCAGCAAGAGGTTATTCACCATTCCATGTTTGTCCTTTCATGACCCTGGTCTGGCTTTTAATTGGTTCTAATCTCAAGCATACTTTGTGTAATATTGCGTTCCAACTTCCGAACCCAGGACTGATGCAATGGAAACCTGTGCTTTTTTCAACTGTCATTGAAATTTAAATATAAGAGAAACAGGACAGAAGATTGATCATGCTTGACTCTAGAAGTGCCACTGTGTAGCTGTCATTGATTTGTGGAGGGGAAGTGGCTCCACCTCACCTGCACAACTTGCATGCCTTCTACCTTTAGTTATGTTCCACAGGACACAAACGTGTCCCTGATAAAGGTTTACAAAGGGTTCCAGCAATAGTTGTCATACCTTGGCAGGGTCACACACACCATGCCATCAACAATACTTCATTGTCACTCTTTTCCTCAAAAACAAAGTTTCTCCCAGGATGATCTGCATTTAGACAGTAGCAGTAGGGGGGAGACTGTGTGACAGCTTTGGCTCTCTCTCTTTCTTTCTCTCTCTCTCTCTCTTTCTTTCTCTCTCTCTCTCTCTCTCTCTCTGTGGTCACCCCACCATTTTTTGGGTAAATAGCAGTCAGATTACAGGCTGCAGGTCTCTGCCCCACCCTGGCAGCCTTCTCTCTCTCTCTCTCTCTCTCTCTCTCTCTCTCTCTCTCTCTCTCTCTCTCTCTCTCTGGTCACCCCACCACTTTTTTGGGTAAATATACTGAGGGATGGAGCTGGAGAAGTTTTTATTTGAGTTTTATTTCTGCCTTTTTTCTTTCCTTGAGGGCAGAGGTGAATTATTGCTGTGCTGTGATTTAGGAGTAGAGTTATGATGCCACCGTGTGGTCTTAAACGGGAACTTTAACCTTTGAGATATTGAGATGTAAAAGCATAACATATAACTGACACGAAAACAATATGGCTATTTGATGATTTATTTCAAAGGGCATGTTTAGATATATCCCAAACATGTTCATACGCTCATAGATCTATGCTGTTAGCTTTCATTAGGCTGCATCTACTAATTTAGTTGTTTCAGACCATTGCAGAAGGCATTAGTCTATACATCATTAAGATTAGTCATAATTCGTCCCATCAATGTAAGATAAAAAGACCACCGAAGACCCGCCCACCCAGCTTGCACGCGAAGCGCGCTGCCGATTCCAGCTGTTTCATGGCCAAGATGACGACCAACACCAGGTACAAGAGCCGCGCGTTCAAATCAGGTAAGCGCGTCCACGCAAAGTGATGTTTCACGGTCGATAATTTAAATATCTGCGTTTTCATCTGTTCTTTTCCAACTGAATGCTCGCTCTGTCTCTTTCTCTCTGTACGCGCGCATCTACCGGACTACTCCATCTCCATCTTTTCCCTCCTCTCTCTCTCGTTTGCCTCTGCGCCCCCTGGAATAATTCCAACGGACACGTTAAACAGAGGATGGAGAGGTAAGAACCGATACTGAATCATAGAGAGAAAATGTGCTCAGGACCGGAGGGACTGCGTTTTTATAACGGGGTCAGGTCACCTAAATATATCCTATTGGCGTGAACAGGAGCGTCGGCATGGTTTGAAACAAGATGTTTCCAGACGCACATCTACTAATTAATCCCAATACAATCTGAACTATGTAATCATCCTCTTAATCCGGCATCATGATGATAGTTCTCTTTTAAAATCATTAAAAGAGAGAGAATTATAGGCAGCCTGTCGTCTTGGACGATATATGGCCCACAATTAGGTTCATCACGTTGGTTATCTTTTGTTATGATGATGCTTTATTAGATAGCCTACTATAATGGCAGTATGTGGAAACCGCAGACAATTTGGGGCACAGTAGAGGACAAAGAACACTTCCGCTGAGTACCCAATTAGGACGGCACGGCGCTCAGAATGTCTACTCTGCAGCAGCGGTAAAAGCGTCGCCTGCGGGGTGCTGCTGTTCCGTTCTGTCCATACCAAGCGCGTTGTGCGTTCAAGCTGCGCGCGGATCACAGGCACAGGTGTCGTTCACCGCAGGTCTGCTGCACGCCACGCAGTTGACG
>NC_139659.1:17684321-17694433 GCF_951799395.1 Argentina silus | reverse complement strand
CCGTTTGCTGTGATTGGCAGTAATACTGTGGTGGAGGCCAGAGGCCAGAGAATGAGAGGAAGGCTCTACCCATGGGGCATTGTGGAGGGTAGGAATATAAAAACTATGCCGAGAATAGATATATGTGTCTGTAGCTGTGCGTTTGTGTCTAAATGTGTTTGTGTGTGTGTGTGTGTGTGTGGTCTGTGTGTGTGTTCTGCAGTGGAGAACCAGTCTCATTGTGACTTTGTGAAGCTGAGGACCATGCTGATCAGGACTCACATGCATGACCTGAAGGACATCACATGTGACTGTCACTACGAAAACTACAGAGCACAGTGCATCCAGACCATGACCAGGTATAGACTGTATGTGTGTGTGTGCGTGTGCGTGTGCGTGTGCGTGTGTGTGTGAGAGCCAGAACTAACCCTCTAGTCTCTGTGTTGCAGTAAAATGAATGCTGATAACCGTGTGGAGAGTCCGATCCCCATCCTGCCCCTGTCCACTCCCGACGTGGAGACAGAGAAGCTCATCAAGATGAAGGATGAGGAGGTGAGATGAATCTCTTCAATAACTAACTAACACACTCTGATATACTGTTTGATATGGGCTGTTTTGCGACTTACACTTTGTTTGGTGAGTTTATGTGTGTGTTGTATGAAACTCTCCACCTCTCCCTCTCTCTCTCTCTCTTTCCACCTCTCTCTCTCTCTCTCTCTCTCTCTCTTTCTCTCTCTAGTTGAGGAGGATGCAGGAGATGCTTCAGAAGATGCAGCAGCAGATGCATGAGCAGGACCTGTGACCCACAACCTTTCATCTCTCAACTATGTATCTGTGGGGGTGGAGCAACACAGGGTCAACACACAGGCCAATCACACACTATCACAGCCTCTCTACCACAGACCAGGGGTGTCTTCAGAAGGATGCAACATTTTAACTGCCCCCCCCCCCCCCCCCCCTCACATTATGTCATAGGTCATATGTCATATCTTGCACTGGGAGAAGGTTTTCACTGACAGGGTTAAATGTTTTGTCAACTTACTTTGTAAAACCCCCAAAGAATCTAAGAATCTATGCTTAGTTGGATGCAGTTATTAGCCAAGAGTAGCTAAGTGTTGTAGTAGATTATTGCACTTTGTTACTTTAGATTGCTCTTGATGTCCAAGTCAGATTTGTACTTAACAAATCTAAGATTGTTTATGATTAAGGTTGAGTATTTATTATGCACACTTTTGCTTATAGTCATAATGTGGGCCAATGTTATTAATTGTATTTGGATCTATTTATTACTTATTCCATTGAAAGCGTGTGTGTGTGTGTGTGTGTGTGTGTGTGTGTGTGTGTGTGTGTGTGTGTGAGAGAGAGAGAGCGAGAGAGCATGTGTGCGCGTGTGTAAATGTGCATGTGTGTAAGAGAAACCATTTTTTTTATATGACAGCATTGTCAATAACAGCATTGTCAATAACAGCATTGTCAATAACATTTCTGATGAGAAACAGAGCCAAAGTCCCTTAGCCTCAGACAGAGCCTCTTGAACCTAATCTCAAGCACTCTTAAGAGGTCTGTCGTTTTTCTGAAGGAAGGGATAAGTGTTGCAGCACTTAGTAACCACGAAACACTATATTAAATAAAGATTAGACATCTGAAGAAGACCAAAAATAGACTATTGGCCTACAGAGGATAGTATTACAAACATTGATATATGGAACATAACATTTGTTTGATTGTCTGTGTGTGTGTGTGTGTGTGTGTGTGTGTGTGTGTGTGTGTGTGTGTGTGTGTGTGTGTGTGGGTGTGTGTGTGTGTGTGTGTGTGTGTGTGTGTGTGTGTGTGTGTGTGTGTGTGTGTGTGTGTGTTTGTGTGTGTGTGTGTGTGTGTAAAGCTTGAGTAGGTGTAAAGCCTGTATGTCAGTTTTTTATTATTATTATTAGTGACCTAGATGAGTAGCTCTGTCAGCATGGTCAGAACTGTTCACAAACAGACACAGTGATGTTTCACAGTGGTGTTGATTAATAATAAAAACATAATATTGGAACACCAGACAGTGGTTGTCATTCTTTGAGATTACATGGGTCATCAAATATGATAGGGTTTGCTGCTGAGATAGTGAGATAAATAGTTAATTTACGAAAATTAAAAAGAAAGAAATTACTTTGCTGCAAGTGTATGTGTGTGTGTGTGTGTGTGTGTGTGTGTGTGTGTGTGTGTGTGTGTGTGTGTGTGTGTGTGTGTATCTGTATCTGTGCACGTGCACGTGCGTGTGTGTTTTATTGCAGTACTCCATACAGAGAAGTATTGACTCACTAATCTCCCCTGGGTCCTCTCCTCTGCCTCCTCATTGCTGCTCCCATCATTAACCCCTTACCCTGCTCATCTGAGATCATATGTGTGAGTTGACGGGTCAAAGGCGGTGTGGCTCTGTGGAAAGATGATCTGGAAAGACACAAGGCTTGTAAAAAGTTATGGGACCATGGTTGGGTTAGTTATCAGAGACTGACACAGGTGACTTGTCAATGATACATAGAATAATCACATATCACATTTTTTGTGGTCCCCCGAGCATTCAGATAATTAGTTTATAATCATAGTCTATAATCTGAGTGAGTCTCACTGATTGTGTATCAGTTTTATTCAATGGGTTTTGGTTTTTTTTGGAACATCTGGCTACGAAAAAAACCTTCGCAGAGCGTCATTCACTGCATAATGAATGACTACTGGTACATCCTACGACGAACACATTGAAACGAATGTTGAAAAAAATCGACACGAGGCTAAAATAGAAATCTATTGCGCAACTTGGTTAGATGCAGCGCCTTGTCAGTCTGTCAGTTGTCTGTTTGCTTTTCGCTCGATCGCAGCAAAACGGAGGGGTAGAATGGAGAGAAGCGAAGAGAACGAGGATGAAGTCTCGTCCCACCAAAACACATTTCAAGCGAAAGCCAAGCCTATTCTCAGTCCCAAACTCAGCGCCAGAAACACAGACGAGAAAAAGGAGAAAAGGGAGGGAGGAATGTGGATGTTCAAGAGGAAGAAAAAGAAGCACCATGTTTTGGACCGGGCCATCTCCTCCTCACAACCCGACCTGGTGGGTTTTAACGGACAGAAGTCTCCCCTCTGCGGCAAAGCGGACCCCAGCCCCAGCTCCAGCCGCAGCACCAAGCAGGCGGGCGCGGAGAGGATGCAGTCCGACGCACAGAGACCCATTCGAGGCAATGGCAGCCCGAAGTCCACGGTGGCACATCTGGTGCAGTCCCACCACAAGAGTTCGTCTCTCGGATCTGAGTGTCTGGAGAGGCTGGTTGCGGAGCCAGTAGTCAGTGGCGGTAGGATGGAGAAACAGCTGGAGAAAGATGACCAGGTGATGAAATGTACTGTTATGAAATTATTTACTTTGCTGCATGTGGGCTACACATAGGCTACAGACAACATGTAGCCAGATAGAAGGACACAATAATACACACAATTTCTTTAGAACAAACCAGCCCATAGTAGTGTTATAACAACTCCAGAATATCATTATTTAGGTATTACTGTAGGCTTTACTAGACCAGTTTGTTAATTTATTAATGTGCAAGAAAACAAGCTGTACTAACTTCAGTGGGACAGAAAATGGTCTCTTAACAAATATGAACATGCAAATAGTGTATTTCAATAAGCAAACAGTCATGGCAACATACAGGAAATCTGCAGGGCTGGTTGGTCACATTGTTACATTTACATTACATTTATGGCATTTAGCAGACACGTTCATCCAAAACGACTTACAACAAATACATTTGTTTAAGTAAGTGAATCATCTATTCATCAGTCATCATAAGATAAAGTAATCAATGCTCAGACCAGGGGCTATAGGCAGTCACAATGCTGAAAGAAGGACTTTATTTTTTTTTTAATCAGAGGATTCTTTCAATAATGGACCCTATTTTAGAGGTAAGAGAAGACACCTTTGTGATTAAAGTTCATCCTTCACTATCTGAAAGGGGAGATATTCAATACCTTTGAGGGAACTACAAGTAAAGGTGCACAGTAAAAGGTCTCCTTTTCTTTGTGAGTTTACTGGGAAAATTGGTACAGACGGGACATGGTAAGAGATCAAACAACATAGTAAATCTCTTCTGGTGTATTTCTGTAGAGTTGTTTAGTGAGGGGGTGGGAGTAAGGTGAGGGGGGGAAGTAAAAGTGAGGGGGGGAAGTAAAAGTGCGCTGTAAAAAAAGTCCTCATTGCTTTGATGTAAAGAAAGAGCACTGCCCAAGGGGAGTGGTCGGAGCTAAGACTGTGCAGCACAACAATACCACTGTTACCACAGAAATACTGCGTGTTTGGGAAGGTATAACATTCAATGAGAGAGGGAGACATGGCATGGGCGTAGGCAGAGAAAGAAAGAGAGAGGGACAGAAGATCAAGAGGGTCTGGAGTATCCTAATAATGTGTTTGTTATCTGAAACCATATGCATAACAACATAGGCTGTCCGTGACTGTGGTGGGAATCCCTGATCTATGAACTATAAGTGTAAGTGAGCATGGTGGTGGTGGGCGTAGGGCAGGAGAGGCATTTCCTTTGTGCTCACGACACAATGTGAGCTGACTATGAGTACCTGCTCAAACCTGCACGTCAGATTCCATCAGGAAAAGGGCAAATTGGGAAAATGAGTTTCCAGTGTCATATTACTGTGTGGAGCAGGGCCTCAACGGGGGAGGGACCTGTCTCGTTTACGGGAATTCGTTCTTTCGTGTTGCTAATGCACTGTTTTTTCATAAAGTGTGTGTGTGAGTGTGTGCGTGTATGTTAGAGGCCCTCTAAATGTGTTTCCTGTACAGCCAAACAATTATGTTGAGAGCAGATTCTAGCCGAGATGTGGGCAAAACAACTCAACTCTGCTTTCATCCAAAGTGGTCTGTGTTCTGCTTTTGATTAGAACAACTTGCAGACTCTAGAATGCATGCTTTAGCCATGGTCTATGCAGGACAAAGGCTTGTGAAATGAGAGCTGGTTTATTGACGTAGGAATCTCCTGAGGCCTGAGGGCTGTAATTGACTACATGTTGTATTATTTATATCACATTGTCAATTCCTTTCAAGTGATTTATATTATCAAGAACCGTATGTCCAATTTATTGACCAGTGGGTGATTTGCGTGTGTTTAAGCCCCAATTAGATCAACATCTAAGCACCCTGTGTAGGAGGAGAGAGATTAGTGATTATGGAAATGTGATATTGTCAGCTTACTCAATTTGTCACTGGGGGATACAGGGGCCAGTAGGGCTTACTGGAGCTCAATACACACACACTCCCAGATGTTTACAACATGTACTGTCCCAGACAGAAAGGAGTCTGCACTGGATAATATGCACTAGTGCACTAGATGAGGATGCATCCTGTGCAGATACAGTTTCCACTGTATATTTGTGAATGTGTGTGTGTGTGTGTGTGTGTGCCCTGCATAACTAATGGGACAGTGAAGCATTTTTTATTCTTTTGGCTCTGCACGCCAAAATGTTGTATTCAAAGTCCAACACTTACTGTGAGGTTACAGTTGAGATTTTCAGCTTTTAGTTGATGGTATTTGTATATAGATTGGTTTCACCATTCAGAAATTACAACACTTTTTATGCATAGTCCCCCTATTTCAGGGTTCTCAAAAGTAATGGGATAATTGGCTTGACAGGTGTTTCTGGTAAGTCAACCTGCAAGTACTCAAGTAAATGTCTCCAAATTCATTGGATGGCGCTTCATCGTACAGTAAGACAATGACTCAAAACATACTTCCATAGCAACTAGGGAGTTTTTCAGGACCAAAAGTGGAAAGTTCTTGACTGGCCAAGTCAATCATCAGATTTAAATCCAATTGAACACGCATCTCATTTCCTGATAATAAGATTTTAGGCAAAAAGACTAACAAACAACGGAAGATGGCTGCAGTACAGGCCTGGCAGAGCATCACCAGAGAAGACACCCAGCATCTGGTGGTGTCAATGGGTCACAGACTTCAGGCAGTTATTGCATGCAAACGATTGTCAACAAAGTACTAAACATTTGGAGTGTAGAGCCAAAAGAAGAAAAAATGCTTCACTGTCCAATTACTTACGCAGGGCACTGTATATTGTAAGTGTGTGTGAGCATGTGTGTGCTGAGTAAAGCCTTTGGGTGTAACTCCTGACACAATTAGAGTCAGCACTGCGTGTTGTCACTGTGTCAGCTCATCTGCTTCCATGTGTGTTAGTAAGAGACATCTATACAAACATCTAAGCAGTGTGTGGTGTGTGGTGTGTGGTGTGTGGTGTGTGTGTTTGTGTGTGTGTGTGTGTGTGTGTGTGTGTGTGTGTGTGTGTGTGTGTGTGTGTGTGTGTGTGTGGAGTACTTAGCTGGTTTACATTGTTTAAACGTGTGTTGGCAATCCAGAGGTTGCAGGTTCTTGTCTGGAGCAACTTGAAAAGCAAGGACTGCCGCAACTTGACATTATCTGACATTATGTGTCTATTGTATTTACAGTGTTTGATTACAGAGTGTTATATTTGTAGAGTTTGAGTAAGTAAATACTGCCCAGTATCCTGGATAAAGGTGTCTGTATGAAAGGCCAAGTCAGAAACACCTCCATGTGAGAATACACTGAAGTACTGTCGTCTGTGTGCACTTAATATGTTATGACGTATTATGTTTATAGAGCATTTCACCATGGTATCAAAACACTTTACACCAGATAAGAACATACATGTAAGATAAAAACATGCACATGAAATAAAGGTAAGTATGAGAAAATAGAAATAACAATGGATAAAGAGTAAAAAAATGGAAGGAAAAAGGAAAAATAATAGTGTGGAGTAGGACAGGTCAATAGGGTCTTTAATCATGTTTTAAAACACTGTCTCAGAGGCCGTTCCAAAGTGACAGTGCTGTTAGAAAAAGGCCTGCCATCTGCTGTCCTTTTAGTGATCCTGCAGACTGAAGACCCATCTCTTCAGGCTCCATCTTCACTGTCCCTCCTAAAGACCTCTTCATCCCCACTACCCCCCTGTACAGTTTCTCTACTGGGAAAAAAAAAAAAGTTATTCTTCCTTCTTCTTGCCAATGGCCCCTGGTCCTAGCATAGATTTGTTTTTGTACTTGTCGCTTTGGATAAAGGCGTTCGCTAAATGTCAATGTGGGGGTGACTCAACTTCCTGGCATAGGGCTGAGTGAGATCAGCCAAGTAAGATGGAACCAACACATTAACTCAGCCTGAATCTGGAACAAGGTTACATGTATCAGTCCCACATGTCTGTGTGTATGTTCCCCTGCTGCAGTGAAAACAAACATGTGTGTGCAAGCTATACTGTTTGTTTTATGTCCAGGTTAAAGTGAAAGAGCAGTGGGTATGTGAGCGAGGCGTCATTCTGTTTGGATTATCTTTATTGATTTAAAGAGTAAAGGATAACGGATCATTAGTTCATTAGACTCTGGATTGACTTCTGTCATTGGTTCAGTCAGTGCTGGTTTAACAGGTACTGCAATACCAGAAACCACCCTGAGAAAATCCCTAAGAGAGGAAGTCTAGTCTATTGACCCAGCCCCTTTCAATAATAGAATAAAGCTCACATCATGCTGATCTAAGGTCAGTTTTTCATGGTTCCTTCTAATAATTAAGGTTAGGATTTGGGGATGGTAAGCTGATCCTAGATCTGTGACTATACTTATGTCTACTAGGCTCCTCCCCTCTCTCTCCTGCCATGCCTGTACCATCGCTGCCTAAGCAATGTCAGTCAAGATGTCTCCACCTGAGAGATTATAGCCAAGCCAATGCTGCTCTCCCTCCCTATCCCTCCCCCTCCCTCCTCCTCCCTCCTCCTCCAACTCCCCCACTCACCTCCTGTCATTCAGCTTAGCGTCTTTGCCACGCTCTTCTGCTCCTCACTGTCCTTGTATCGCTCTTTCCATCTCTCTTTCTCTTGCTCTACCTCTCCCTCTATCTCTCTCCTAATGAGGCCGGAGTGCAGAGCGGGAATCTCTGTGAGTGTGTGGACGTATCAGAGGAGGTTAGGATTCAGTGGAGCGACTGGGAGGATGGGAGGATGAGAGGAGGAGAAGACATGGCTTGTGTGTGCGCGAGTGGAGCTTTTTATCCTTAAGAGAGGCCTTTTGCCATCCTTCCTCTCTCTCTTCTTCCTTTCTCTCCCTTTCACCCTCTCCCTCAACCCCTCTCTACTGTTTTCCACTTTTTCTTCTCACTCTGTTCCTCCTCTCCACCCATCTCCTTACCACTCTTCCTCTCCTCATTCCTCCGTATTCCTCTCTTTCCCGCTCTTTTCCTCTCCCTCCCCTCAGTCTCTCTTTCAGTCTCCCTCCCTCTCCTCCCTCTCCTCTCTCCCGTCTCTCCCGTCTCTCCTCTCTCCTCTTTCCTATCTCCCTCTCCTCCCTGTCTATCTCCTCCCTCTCCCTCTCCTCTTTCTCCTCCCTCTCCCTCTCCTCTCTCTCCCTTCCTCGTCTCTCTCCTCTCTCCTTCTCCATGAGTGAGGGGATGGCAGCGGAGACTCGGCTGGCGTTTCGGGGGTTACTCAGTTCCGCCTCTCCGGATGAGTCATTTCATTTGGCCTCCACATGTGGACGCCTGCTAACGGTGAGCCTTCACTGTCTACTGACCAGCATCCCCTCACAATCCCCCCATCTCCCTCACCTCCCCCATCTCCCTCACCTCCCCCATCTCCCCCCGGCCTACCTGGCCTCGTCCCTTACAGTAGCCTTTAACTATCCTCAAAGTATATTTTGCCTTTGTAAATAGAAGGTCATGATTCAGGATTTGGTTCAGTGTGTACACGCTGAATGTCTCCTTCAGTGTACAGTTCCATGGTACATAGGATACTATGTTGATCTAAGGTTGATCCTGTTTTGAGTAGAATTTAGCAGGTCACGTGTCTTTGTTGTGTCAAGGTGGTACTGTGTGTGTAGTGTGGTTAGAAGTATAAGTGCTGTTGTAAGGAGGCTGGATCTAAGCCAAGGTGTTCCCACTCAGGTTTCAAACACTGATGCCCGGAACAGTTCTCCAGTGGATGGTGTCATATCTCCCTCCACATCTTTCACTCTCACAATAAGCAACAGCAACAAGTGTGAGACGTCTTTCTCCGGTGTCTAATCTCTTGGTTGGACATCGGCCTGATGTAGATCAGTCTAGAGGCAAATTCCCTTGGTTGTTCTTCTCTATCTCACAGTCTCTATCTGCCCACCTGAAGAGAGGGGGAGAGAGCTGAGGTGGTCGCAGGGAGGTTGAGTGGACACACAGATGACGACAGGACCGTAGATGATTTAGAGATGAGTCCTCTTCCTCTCTGTCCAGAGACAAAACACAACAGCGTTTTTTTTTTTTTCAGATTCCAGACTGCAGGATGTAGTTGTGAAGATGGTGCACAGTTTCGCTGTTGTACTTGTTGACGGTTTTGGTTCCTTACATTTGATCACGTCTCCTGATGCTGATTTGTAGGAACTTTATTGATTGATCTGGGTTGATCTCTGTGATGTTGATCTTTCTGTATGATGTTATTGATGATGATGTAGCCTGCCTCTCCAGGGTCCAGACAGTTCATGTACCTGTCAGTTCATGTACCTGTCAGACAGTTCATGTACCTGTCAGTTCATGTACCTGTCAGACAGTTCATGTACCTGTCAGTTCATGTACCTGTCAGACAGTTCATGTACCTGTTCAGAAGAGCATGTACTAAGTCACAGGTGTGGAAGTATTTTCTTTATTTTCTGAGCCTGTTAGAGTTACAGTTTGGGGATATGTGGGAGGAATTTCATCTCATATCTAAGATGGCAATAAAACAAAAGAGATAGCTATGAGTTTCTGTCTGTCTATTCAGAGAGATATGCAGGGTGAGTCAGTCTCTCAGGAGATTATACTACCGCATAATAATTGCCGAGGTGTCAAAGGAATCAGAGTAACTTCAAAGTCACTGAATCACTAGGGTGCAATCACACACACACACACACACACACACACACAGACCCTGCGATGATGATGGATGTTTACAGTATATTCAGGTCATTGTGAGATTATTATTGTGAGATTATTGTTACACAAGCAGGGTTCTGTGTTATCCGTCACTGAGACTTCTGTCATTATTGAGCCAGCATAGCCCTGTTCTGGAGCGTGCCCTGGACTGAG
>NC_139659.1:17661821-17679321 GCF_951799395.1 Argentina silus | reverse complement strand
AACCCTAGGCCCTGCCGCTATACAATACACACATCACACCCGAGCACTCGCTAAAATTATATGTCTCATTTTTAGACCATGCTGCTCAGAAGGAGCTGGAAACGGTCCAGTAAGGTAAATGATCAGCAGCATCAGCCCTTCAAACCCATACCCAGTGCTGTGCTGTGCTGTGCGTGTGTGTGCGTGTGTGCGTGTGTGTGTGTGTGTGTGTGTGTGTGTGTGTGTGTGTGTGTGTGTGTGTGTGTGTGTGTGCTGTGCGCGTGCGCGTGCGTGTGTGTGTGTGTGTGTGTGTGTGTGTGCCCATATCAGCCCCATCCACTGTGCCATACAGTGTAGGTGTGTTGTGGTGTTCGGTTTATCCTTGCTTTACACACCCTTGCATCGTGTGTGTATTGATGTTGTGTTGTGTGCATTGACTTGCCCCATTCACCTCCCTCTCTAATGTTGTCACCTGGCCTGGCTGCCCATCTGCAGTACCCAGCATCATTCAAGTCTGTCCCATTCCAAAGACACAGACACAAGCAGCCCTCGGCAGTCTGAGTGTTGTTGTAAAGAGCTGTGGTGCAAATGTTTAACATGTTGCAGTAGCTGGTCCAGGTCATAAACATTCAGTATGGCTGTAGTTCAGTCGGTGGTGCTGTTTGTCCAAACTCTTTGCTTTTAAGATCAGTGATATACTATTGTTTTCCTACGATACCTACCCTAACATAATGTGTAATACAGTGTGTGTGTGTGTGTGTGTGTGTGTGTGTCTGTGTGTGTGTGTGTCTGTGTGTGTGTGTGTGTGTGTGTGTGTGTGCATGTGTGTGCGTGTGTGTGTGTGTGTGCGTGTGTGTGTGTGTGTGTGCGTGCTCTCCCGCAGCAGCAGTCCCAGCGTCTCTCAGATCTCCATCGTAAGGCCCAGCTGTGGCGAGGCATCGTCAGCATCTCTCTCATAGAGGGTTGCGACCTCGTCCCCATGGACCCCAACGGCCTTAGTGACCCCTATGTCAAGTTCAGACTGGGACCCCAGAAGTACAAGAGCAAGGTATGGCCATGGGTCTGTTACAAGGAATAAGCAGCGTTATGGGTCTAAAGCTAGCCTTTAATTCTACCTCCAGTGGTTTTACACCAGTCAGTCATAGTGGGTTTCATGGTTCAAGGGATATTGAACGTATTGATGAGACTATTATCTGTGTGTAGACCATGCCTAAGACGCTGAGTCCACAGTGGAGAGAGCAGTTTGACCTGCACCTGTATGAAGAGACAGGAGGAGAGTTGGACATCACAGTCTGGGACAAAGACACAGGACGGAGAGATGACTTCATTGGACAGTCAGTCTGTGTGTGTGTGTGTGTGTGTGTGTGTGTGTGTGTGTGTGTGTGTGTGTGGGTGTGGGTGTGTGTGTGTGTGTGTGTGTGTGTGTGTTTTATTATGTGTGTTTATGTACGTGTGTATGTATATATGTATATAAGTGTGTGTTTGTGTGTTTCAGCTGCCAGTTGGACCTTTCTACCCTGACTAAGGAACACACTCACCGTTTGGAGCTGCCATTGGAGGAGTCCCGGGGCTCAGTGGTGCTCCTGGTCACTCTGACCGCCTCCTCCCATGTCTCCATCTCCGACCTGTCCATCACACCGCTCGACGACGTCCATGAACGCAGGGAGATCATCAGACGATACGTTAGTAATGATAGTATTTACAGAATGTATGTATACCTTGCTCAAAGGACTTTCCATTGCAAGGGGAGAAACTTACCTTATTCATTCCCATGTTTAGAGAATCGTTTCATCCGCCCACACTTTACACCCCCCACCTCCCTCCTCTCTCTCTCTCTCTCTCTCTCTCTCTCTCTCTCTCTCTCTCTCTCCCAGGGTGTGCTCAGATCACTCTCCAACATGAGGGATGTAGGGATAGTACAAGTCAAGGTGATGAGAGCTGAGGGTCTCTTGGCTGCCGATGTCACAGGTAAACAACAACACAACAGCACAATCCCTCTCCGGGTCTGTCTAGTTCTCAACCCAAACAAAGCCCTTTCAAGAACAGCACTGCGCTGTCCTTTCTCTTCAATACCCTCTCAGACATGCAGACAGCATGCTGCTCTCTCTCTCTGTCTCTCTCTCTCTGTCTCTCTCTCTCTCTCACTCTCTCTCTCTCCCTCTCTCTCTCTCCCTCTCTCTCCCTCTCTCTCCCTCTCTAGGTAAGAGCGATCCATTCTGTGTGTTAGAGCTGAATAATGACAGACTACAGACACACACCGTCTACAAGAACCTCAACCCTGAGTGGAATAAAGTCTTCACTTTGTGAGTGCTACTCCTTCACTCGCTCTCTCCATCCCTCTATCTATTCCCCCGTTTCTTTGCCTCCATCTTTTTCTCTATCCCTCCCTCTCTTTCTATTCCCACCTCCCTGCATCCCTCCCTCTCTCTACATGATGATCCCAATAAAGACTGATGAGAAGCAGTGTTATTTACAGTATATTTACAGTGTATTTCTCTCTCCTCCTCCTCCTCCTTCTTCTCCTCCTCCTCTACCTTCCCCTCCTCCATCTCTATTAGTAACGTGAAGGACATCCACTCTGTTCTGGAGGTGACTGTGTTTGATGAGGACAGAGACAGGAGTGCAGACTTCCTGGGCAAAGTGGCCATTCCTTTATTACATGTGAGTGTGTGTGTGTGTGTGTGTGTGTGTGTGTGTGTGTGCGTGCGTGCGTGCGTGCGTGCGTGCGTGCGTGCGTGCGTGCGTGCGTGCGTGCGTGCGTGCGTGCGTGCGTGTGTATGTGTGTGCATGCCTGTTTGTTTGTTTGTGTGTGTGTTACAATCTCTTGCTAAATCATACACATAGGATGTACTGTATGCAGTACTACGGAATTATACACACACTCTCACTTCCCCTGTCCTCTCTCAGTTCCAGAATGGGGAGCAGAAAGGATATGTGTTGAAGAATAAGGAACTGACTGGACCGACGAAGGGAGTCATCTACCTAGAAACTGATGTTATATATAACATTGTGAGTTTCTCTCCACCGCTCTACTCCTGTCTTCTCCTCTCTTTTTCTTCTCTGCTGTGCTCTTGTGTTCTCTTCTCTCCTCCTCTCGTCTCTTCTCCTTTCTTCTCTTCTCTTCTGTTCTCTTCTCTTCTCTCTTTCCACTCCTTTTCCCCCCTTTTACTCAAAAGACTTGTGATGTCATTATACTTACAGTATATTACTTTTTCCACTCTTTCACAGTGTTTGTGTTTCAGGGGTGGGGCCGGTTAACATTTGTATTCACTCAAGACATGAAGTGAATTGAAATGAACTTAGTTCATTGAACAAATCGTCATGGACCATTCTTAACTCACATTGCATTGATTGAATTGATCTCAACCTTGGTGTGTTTTTCTACAGGTAAAGGCAGGCTTGAGGACGGTGGTACCTGCAGAGACCAAGTACATTGAGGAGGATCCCAAAGTGTCCAAGCATGTATGTTCATGTGTCATAGGCAGGGTCTGATGATGATGATGATGATGATTATAATGATGAAGATGAAGATGGTATGTATCTTCTTGTTCAGTTGCTCCAGCAGAACTTTAACCGTGTGAAGCGGTGCGTCATGGTCCTGATAAACATAGGGGCATACATCAACAGCTGCTTCGAATGGGAATCACCACAGAGGAGCATCTTCTCCTTTCTGGTAGGAGAAACACACCAAAACACACCCATGCACACACACACACACGCACGCACGCACGCACGCACGCACGCACGCACGCACACACACACACACACACACACACACACACACACACTCATTGACACGACCCCCCCCCTCTCTCTCTCTTTCTGTCAGCTCTTTGTGGTGGTTGTGTGGAATTTTGAGCTCTACATGCTTCCTCTGGCTCTGTTGCTGCTTCTGGGATGGAACTACAGCACCTCTGAAGACAGGGAATCAGGGGACATGGTGAGAGAGACAGACAGAGAGAGAAAAGAGAGAGAGAGAGTTGGACGAATGTTGAGAGTTTGTGTGTTAGTATAGGGGGGTACTCAGTGTGTGTGTGTGTATGTGTGTGTATGTGTGTGTGTGTGTGTGTGTGTGTGTGTGTGTGTGTGTGTGTGCACGTGCATGCGTCCATGTGTGTGTGTGTGTGTGTGTGTGTGTGTGTGTAATATTTCTCGGGCTGTATTATTATTGGTCTTTATATCCAATGAGTGATGTGCAACAGGCGGTGGTGTGTGTGTGTGTGTGTGTGTGTGTGTGTGTGTGTGTGTGTGTGTGTGTGTCTGTGTGTGTGTGTGTGTGTGTGTGTAAAATCTTTGTCTCTCCTGCAGCACGGGGTGGACACCATGTTTGAATGGGAGGTTGAGGACGAAGAAAAAGATGACAAGGTAACCTCTCCAATTATGAGTAGAAGTCTTGGCGACTGATATTAGAAACCCAGTGACTTTGACTGAAGTAAAAAGTACTTAACTGTTGTGTGTGTTTATGGTAGTGTGTGTCCACTGTAATTGTGTGTTTGATGTTTGAGAGAAGATGTCTGTGGCTCATTATGTGTGTGTGTGTGTGTGTGTGTGTGTGTGTGTGTGTGTGCGTGTGCGTGTGCGTGTGCGTGTGCGTGTGTGTGTGTGTTGTTCTGCCAGGGCTTCATGGATAAGCTGTATGCCATCCAGGACGTGTGTATCAGTGTACAGAGTGCTCTGGACGACGTCGCTTCCTACGGAGAGAGGATAAAGAAGTGAGTGTGTCTAGTGTGTGTGTAGTATTCACCCAGGAGTGTGTATTCACCCCTGACAGGAGTGTGTTTATGTACAGTAGCAGAGGTCACTAAGTGAGTAACCTTGCTTGCTGAATAGTGTTGGCTCCCAGCAAGCCTCAGCTCACTCATGTCTGAGGTGCGTAGATGACCTGAGGTCGATACCCAGATGGTGTGTGTCTCTTTGTGTTTCTTCCCTGTGTGTTAATTCACTTAATATCCTACACAAATCTCTTTCTGTGTGTACTTACACTGAGTGTGTGTATGTGTGTGTGTGTGTGTGTGTGTGTGTGTGTGTGTGTGTGCGTGTGTGCGTGCGTGCGTGCGTGCGTGCGTGCGTGCGTGTGTGTGTGTGTGTGGGTGCATGTGTGTGTGCGCATGCTCTCTCTCCCCTCTGCAGTACGTTTAACTGGACGGTGCCTTTCCTGAGTTGGCTGGCCATCTCTGCTCTATGTGTGTCTACAGTTCTACTCTACCTCATCCCTCTCCGATACCTTGTTCTAGCCTGGGGTGAGTCCACACCACCACGTCAACTGCAGTGTGTGTGTGTGTGTGTGTGTGTGTGTGTGTGTGTGTGTGTGTGTGTGTGTGTGTGTGTGTGTGTGCGAACGTGCGTCCTCCAGTTCATCCTCTTTCCTTTCTTTCTCAGGTGTGAATAAGTTCACTAAGAAACTTCGTGATCCGTACATAATTGACAACAACGAGCTCCTAGACTTCCTCTCCAGAGTCCCCTCTGATGTCCAAGTTGTAAGTGCTTCTGTTGTATATACAGGCCGTCTGTGACTAACTCTGTGGTAGTGTCTGTACTGTATATATGTTTCTCTGTGGATCTTTGTCTGTATTTGTGTCTGTCTAACTCTGGTTGTTTGTCGGACAGATGCAGTATCGAGAGCTGAAGACAGACCCAGGACAGAGTCCCAGCAAACGCAAGAGGACCAACCCTGGCTAGTTACACACACACACACACACACACACACACACACACACACACACACACACACACACACACACACACACACATACATTGGTGTTTCTGTTTTTCTGAAAGTGGACATTCAGCACTCCAATTCTGTCAATAGACTGCAAAACTGTAAACATTGTAAAAAAAACAAAAACGTTTTTTTATTATCATTACTATTATTATTTTATTATTTTATTATTATTATTGTTAGTCGTAGTATAATGAGTAGTGTTGTTTTTACTCTTATATTTTTAATTGTATTCATATTGGCACAGACCATAACAGACCTTTATAAAATCAGTACTGCACACCTCTTGGGATGTGTGTGTATGTGTGTGTGTGCGTGCGTGCGTGTGTGTGTGTGTGTGTGCGTGTGTGTGTCTCAAAACAGAGTTCTGGAGGTCATGGATCCCTCTTCTATGACTCTCCCAGCCTTGAGGACTGAGTTTTCAACAGTCAGCTATGTTAGCAATGGAATGAGTATCGATGACTCTCAATAATGAGTTGCAATGATGTATGTCTATTGTATAACAAAGAGCATGTACTGTACGTACTCTGTATACTTCTGAATTTCTGCAAGCTTATTTTTCAAGAATTCTTACTGAAAAGAAAGAATTTACTTACTCTACCGAGAGCCACTTGAGCCAAAGAAGGATTGAAAGATTTTCAAAACCACTGGACTACTACAACAGTGGAGTTAGGGCTGGAAGTTTCAAATCTCATTTCTATCTCATTTCATGCACTTTAGTTTAACTTAGAGGAAGTGCCAGAGAATATCCTCTCTTCTTGACAGATTTCTGTGTGACAGTATAGCACTTAGAGCAATGTATCTCACATTATGACATTGGTACTTATCATACGGTAAATGGCATTCATATAGTCACATATATTGGATACAGCATTCACATAGTCATCCTTCATAGTCTACGCAGTCTGCATGCCATGCTCTGTCTAACCATTGTTTTTATTTGTCAAAGTGTCTCGCATGAATCTTAACCTGTGTGTAAAGTGCATTAATGGACTGTAATACTGTAAGTGTAACACATCTCCACTGTGGCAACTGCATGGGTATGTTGTGTCCAGAACTTGGTGCATCATTGTTTACTGAAAACTGTTATTGCAAGCAAACAGTGTTTCACATGCAAGTTTAGGCCCATGTTTCCCCAGTTCATTGTTACACATCTGTTCTGGCCATGAATATTTATGAGCGGGGAAGTGTGTACTGCCTAGACACTTTTTGTTTATGTCTCCTGAGGTGGAATTCTGTTATTGCAATCCATGTTTGTTACGTTTTATTTCCTGTCTTTGTTTAAACCATGTTGCTATTGTGGTGATTGTCTTACAACTGCAATTGTAATAATGTTTGTGAATGAAGGACTTTCTATGTAATGACCCTAATAGAGCTGCCTCATATACTGTATAAAGACCATGTTAATGGAAAAAAGAAAATCTCTTTATTATATTAATGCAAAGTTCTGTTCCTTTCTGCTTTATAAAATCACATGACCCAAAGAGAGCCAATAAGAAGTGCAGCTTTTATGCGTTGGACACCTAACAGCCCACGTAGCCGCAATCTGTCAAATCTACCCTCATGTCCATAGATTCATCGCCCTGTGAAGTAAGTGCTGTGTAGAGATGTGTGTGTGGCTTTTTCCTCCCTCCGTATGGCTCTGCGCAGGCGGAGCCAGAACCAGCGCTGGGCAGCTGGACTGGTGACCTTAGGCCACTCCAGAACGCTGCGTCTGCACAGATGCCTGCGCAGGTAGAGGATGCGTGAGCGTCGCAAGACTGCAGGCTGCAGCAGCAGCAGCACCATGGTGTCCACCCCCTCCTCCACTAGCCGCTGTTGCACTAGCAAGGCGGCCATTTTTACTATGCCGCGTGACAGGAAGCCCTCTGTTATTACGAACACTGTCTTCCTGCTCCGCTGCACGCTGTTAGACAGGTTCTCCATGATTGGCGTCCCTGGAGGCCAATCTCGCTCCTCCAGGCAGAGGGGGCGGACTCTCTCGCCTTGCTCTTCTAGTTCTATCCTCAAGTGGTTCAGAACCCAATCAGAGACCAGTGGGTCTTCAGTGTCATACATGACGAAGGCATCATAGATACAGTTTGTGGACTGTGATCGTTGGTGGTGCTTCAGTTTGGCCACACAGTAGTCAAGCATATAGGTGAGGTCCCAGTAGAACAAGTGTACTGTGAGAGACACAAACAGAATGAGAAAGATGAGAACTGATGTGGTGATGCAAAAGGCCATTGCGTTGTCGTCATCAACGCAGGCATATATGTTGTAGCTCAACACAGATTTCCCTCTTGTCTCTGCTGGCAAGTCACATGTCACACTTGTCGCCAGCAGAGGGAGCTCCACGTCATTGGACTTCATCCACAGGTGGAAATCCAGCAGGTCACATGTGCAGTGGAGGGGGTTTCCCTGCAGGGACAGCTGCTGAAGGTGGTTCTCCAATCCGGTCTCAAACGTGGTCTGATTGATGAGTTTCAGTTGATTGAAGCTCAGATCCAGAACCAACAGGCTCCTGGCACCCCTAAGGAAACCAGGCTCCAGCTGAGAAATCCTGTTATAGCTCAGATCTAGTAGCCTCAGTGAACGAGTCAGAGTGGAGACATTATGGGACACTTTGTCCAGTTGGTTTTTACTCAAGTCCAACTCCTCCAACTGAGGTAGTCTTGAGAGCATCTCCCAGCGAAAGACCTGCAGTTTGTTTCTACTCAGACTCAGGCGTGTAAGAGTCTTAGGGAAGTTAAAGTACACCTCATGTGGAATGCGGTGAAGCTTGTTGAAGGACAGATCAAGGGAAGTCAAATTCGTTAGATTTGTGAAAAGTTTGTAAAAGTCTTTCGAAACACCGCCCCATATGATGTCTAAGCGGTTGCCCTGGAAGTTCAGCTCCTGCAGAGAGGTGCTGGTCATGGTCTTATCTGTGAGGGTGTTGATCTCATTCCAGCTCAGGTTCAGAGTCTTTAGAGAGTCCAGGTGTTCTAGGAATGCTAGGCTGTGGTTCAGACCCGCCACTACAAAGTAATGCATATTATAGCTCAGGTCTAACACCTCCAGCTCTGTTAGCTCGCTGAATGCACATTTGCTGCGCAGGTAGATCTTATTATTGGACAGATCCAAGTACTTTAGTCTGGAGAAGTGTGTAAACTCACTGCCATTGAACATGTCCCCAATAGAGTTATAGGACAGGTTGAGGCAGGCCGTGTTGTCCAGACCCCTCAGCTGCTCTGAGTTGATGCTTATGATGCTGTTTCTGCTGAGGTCGAGCGCTGGGCCGTACGCAAGACACTCGGGCTTTGTTCCGGGTGGGATGCGGCGGTAGAGTCCGTCGTTGTGTATGTAAGGCCCAAAGCGTCCTCTATCTGAGCCATAACCATACCCACACACAGACAAAGCATCTACCCTCGTGGGCAGAAAAGACAATTTGTTCTCTGACAGGTCAATAAAGGATAAGTTGTGGAACTTGTTAAACAGACATAGGTTGGTGCTATAGAGGAAGTTGGTTCCCAAATTCAGCACAGATAGATTGGTTAAATTGAAGAGTGGTTTTAAATCATTTTCACAAAGGCCTAAAAAAACATAGCTCTCTAAATGCAATGTCTTCAGAGAAATCAATTTGGAGAAATTCTCTGAAAGCTTTAAGTTGTGGGCATAGGTCTGGTCTGTGTTGTAAGACAAGTCCATCACCTCTACGAGTGGTAACACAGAGAGGAAATCCCCATTGGCTATTTCACCGACCAGAGAGTTGAATGAGAGGTACAGGTATTGTAATCTGGTGATGTTCTTAAACCAGGAAGTCTGTATGCTCTGTAGTGAGTTCCCAGACAGTCTCAGCTCCTTCAGTTGAGAGAGAGTACTGAAAGCATTGGGGTGGATCTGTAGCTCTCCCTGGGGGGTTTTACAGGGCAAACAGGGGAACGGGGTGTTATAGCACAGAGGACAGTTACCTGACAGGTCAAGAATGCTCAGGTTTGTGAGATTCCTCAAGTCGGACTGGTCAATGTGGTTGATTGTGTTCTGCGAGAGGTTGAGCAGGCGGAGGGATGGAGGGAGGAATGGAGGGATGGCACATAGTCTGTTAAAGGACAGTGTCAGGTTGATCAGATCAGTGAGGTTGGAGAAGGTTCCGTTTACAATGACCAGAGGTCCATCACAAACACTACTGTAGCCGCAGTTGTCACTTAAATATAACGTTTTTGTGTGTGGGATATCTCTGACGTCTTCTGGCCTTATAGTGGTTATGTTATTGGAACTCAGGCCCAGAGTAAGCAGGCCAGATGGAAGGCCTCTTGGCACTTGGCGAAAGCTGTTGAGATTGAGAAGCAGTGTCTTTAGATTATCCAACCTGTAGAATGTGTGCTCCTCTATCCTGTGACAGTTTAAGTTGTTGGATTCTAGGTTTAGTTGAACCAGGTTTTGGAGGTTCCAGAGGGGGGCTTTAGAGAGTTCCTTGATCTGGTTTTGGGACAGGTCAAGCGTTGTGGCATTCCAGCCAATGCCCAGGGGGACCTTGGATAGTCTTTTGCCTGAGCAGTCGTAGGCCTGAGATTGGTTGAATGAATTGACCTTACAGGGCAATTTCCTCTGATCCCAGTCCCGCCCATAGCAACAGGGGTAGATACACATCAACACCAGGAGAAATAGGAGCCTCTGAATTGTAGAGTGAAGAGGAAACCTGTGGAAAGAAGATATTCATATTTTAAAGTCTGAAAACATCTGATTCTGAATGTAGTCTCAGTTCTCTGAAGTAAGAGAGACAGTGCACAGCTATGAGATAATACAAGGTATGAGAAAGACAGAAAATCTGTTTCAACTGCATTTACTCTGTTGTATATTCAATGATGCACTTGGATGCACTAAATAACAGACTGTCTTGCACTTTCCTCACCCTTTCACAGTCACTTACAGCTAAAATTATGTTTTTAAGTTTAGTAATATGATTTGCTTATCTGAACGTTCAGCTGTTCGCATGTAATCAAAAATTAAATTGCTCCTATGCAGCCTTAAAAGATCTTGTGGTATTAAAACACCCTTCAATTACTTGAGCAGAGGAGATGTGTATTTTAAGGTATTGTTAAAGACCCTCTATCGTCCTATCATAGACCATAACTAGCAGCAGCAGCAGCAGCTGTTTCTCAACATGCTCAGAACACAAAACACAAGTCTACTAATGGCACAACACCATGAACAAAATGTACTGATAAGTGTAAAGCTTAACACAGACATTCAGATACATTCATTAAATCAATTCTAATTCTTAAACGTATAAATGTCTGTTTATAGTGTCCTTACCAGCACTGCTCCTCCATGGTGCTTTCAGAGAGATGGCACAGTTGGAACAGAACACACAGTAACATAAGGAGAAGCTGTGGATTTGGTGAACTTCCTCATTTAAAGAGAATACTTTCTATATTAATCTTGAATCTTAGTCCAGCTTGACTTCTTAGCGTTGTGCTGGTAGGCAAGTGTGTGTGTGTGTGTGTGTGTGTGTGTGTGTGTGTGTGTGTGTGTGTGTGTGTGTGTGTGTGTGTGTGTGTGTGTGTGCGTGTGCGTGTGCGTGTGCGTGTGTGTGTGTGTGTGTGCGTGCGAGTGTTTGTGTGCTTCAGAAACGGACTTCTATTTTTCGAACACAATTACACGACTCCACCAAGACAGACAATGGATACTAGATACCTTATGCACAACCAGAAGACAAAACAAGCCTTTCTATTCTCTGTGAAATGTCCTCTATGTATTCCAGCGCTGTGTGTGGCCTATGCCACCTAATGCTCTCTCTCCTAGGCGGACTAAAAATGGACCACTAAATAAAAGATCAGATCATTCTAAAATGAAAACAGGACCACCAGTCTTGAGGTTTTTACTGAAACATGTTTATTCTTTCACAGCAGGTGGCAGTAAGTGATCATACCGTAACAAAGCATTACATTGGTTTCGCCCGGGATTAGGAGGCTGTGTTTCGTGTCATACTGTATAAAACAGACCCTGTATATTTGCTAGTGAAGGGTGAAAGAGCTTTTGCGGTGCAGGCTCACACATTGTAGTGCTCCAAAGAGAAATGCAGAGTTATTATCACAATTTAAATACCAACTTGGTGATATGAAATATGAGTTCAATTCAAAACTTGTCTCAGCCATGATAAGGTTTTGCAGCGTGTAATTAAGGTTAGGATTAATACAGAATATGCTGATCCTAGATCAGTGTCTAGTGGTGCTTCGCTCCTGTGTCAACCGCCTCAGCATGCGGGAGGAGCGGATGTTATCGAGCGCACATGCCCAGTGAGGGTGTTATTGCACAGAGGCTCCTATAAGAGCGCATAGAGAAGCCAGTTCACCTCAGAACCGGAGACCAGAGAAAGAAATTCACTTGAGGGATGACAGCTTTTGCGTTCGCTGTTGTTACTAAAGACACCCAGATGAACTACCAACGACAGGGCCACGGACCCAGCTATATGCTGCCGGGCAAGGAGAGAGGCGCTGGCCAGTGTGTGTGCGGAGGATATCTGATGGTTTCCTAATTTGTATAGACTCTCGTTTTTTACCATCATGGTGCTGGGCAAGGTGAAGACCTTCGCGGTCTGCATTGACTGTTTGAACGACAACAACATGCCCGTTTTCTCCGGTGGTGACTTGGTCTCAGGGAGGGTAATCGTCGAAGTCACTGGAGAGGTTCGCGTGAAAACGCTGACCATAAACGCGAGAGGAGTAGCTAAGGTGCGGTGGACTGAGTCTCGGAACGCTGGAGCCAATACTGCCTATACGCAGAATTACACCGAGGAGGTGGAATACTTAAACCATAACGACACCTTAATAGGAGATGAGAGAGGTAAGGGACAACAACAACAATTGTGCACTCATCATTCTCACAGAGATAGGCTGGCAAAATAGAGAGGCTCCATAATTATGTAGGTCTCTATTTTATTTTCAAGAATAGAATCATCTGATCATAATGCCAACAATGTCAGGGAGCTGAATGTTGTGGTTATGATGGACTGACTGACATTTGCATATGAGTGATGGGCTGGTTAGTTTGTTTCCAATTTCATAGAACATTTTTTTGGAATCGGGCTATACATGTCACACACACACTCAATAAACATACATCTTGAAGACATAACTCTCATTCTGTAAGTCCTGAACGAGTTCCCTGATGGCTAGTGGTGCTGATGCGACAGGGATTCTCTTTGCGTGGACAGGTTTTCCTCATTCACATCATATAAGTAGGCATGATTCGATAACGATTACAGGGTAATTGATGTGTTATGACACAAAATATTTTATAGTTGTGTTTTATGTATAGTTGCGACAGTAACACTCGCAAACAGCGTATAGAGCCCCTCCGATAGTGGACGTCGGCAAGTTTGAAGAATACATTGAAAACAATTCAAAAATGTAAATAAGAGCAACGTCCAATCTAACTAAGGCTAACAAACTCGACGGTTATGACTGTTGACGTAGATTTATCATCATATCAGGAATATTCTTTCTCCGATGACATCCTGAAGTTAACTCCCTTTGTTAGAAGCGGTTTAAACCTGCTCAGAAACTGGTTGAGGGAGGGAGGGGCCGTGGAGGGACAAGCTTTTCTCGTATCTGATTGGTCCACACTCCCATGTGTGGCTGGGATGACATCATGCTTGTAAGGAAGTGACAGTAGAGCATGCTACTTTGTCTCCAATGTGCTGCTATATCCTACTGAACTCAGAGAAGACCTATTGGCAACAGTTCTAACGTGCGTCATTGTTTAACAATACAACTGATATGTCGCATCCAGAGTTATGCTCTAATATAGATATCATTGGCTTTGTGACTACAGGACTGCAGAGAGAAATATGACTTACATTAAGAGGAGGCTATATCAACAAAGCTTGCCTCAGGCTAACAACAGTCATAGTGAGAAGTACAGACTTGGCCGTGGGACACAGCAAACATAATTGTGTAATCATAGCATTGACAGACTTTGATCTCAGTCATTTCATTGGAAATTCTTTGATATTTATAGAACCATGTGTTCAGTCAAACGCACACATAACAGCATAACACTAATATTGATATTCTATTAATAAGTCACATGAACATATATGCACCTCCAGACGAAACTGGCTGTTTATTTTAAACAGACAGTGAACAGTGAGACACATTTTCATATTTTCTGACTCAAGAACGTCTATCCACAACAATAAGATCACCAAGACCTTCAAGAGAAGAACGGTCACCATCACTCAGCAACCAGCAACCCAGCCTCAGTTCAGAATAGCTGTTAGAGAAAACTGATAATGTACAAATGAGCTGATTTATTAAGCTAGCTAGAAACCAACGCATGTCATGTATGTGTGGGTTTGTTTTACTTCCTGGTCCAGGAGGGCTGCAGTGTGAATGCTTTTTCTGTAGCCTAGCACCGACCGACCTGATTCCACTGATAGTGGTCAAATTGAAGCCCATGATAAGTTGATTAGTTCAATCAGGTGTGTTAGTGCTGGCCAGGAACAAAACCCTGCACATACAGACGTTTTTAATGCACTGTAAAACACTGATTGATGTTGAGTTGATGTTGACTGACTGCTTCTGTTTTAAATGGTACAATAAAACATAATGATGATTAATAAACTCAAGTGAATGTACCTGCCCTCTTGTTTGTCTTTATTTGTCTTTAGATCTCTCTTACACCACTGTCTCTTTACTATCTGTGACATAGCTGCATGTACTGCTGTATCAGTTAGTGGGGAAGCACCTCTCTTTCTCTCTCTCTCTCTCTCTCTCTTCCCCCTCCTCCCATTCCACAGAACACATGGCCAAGCATAAAGGGGCAGGGCTATGTTCGATTTCCTCCAATGGCAGCCTGAGCAGTAATTTATGTGTTAGATTTCCTCAAATGAGCGGCTGAGTAGTAATAAATGCGTTGGAATATCTGGCTGAGGGAAGCTGCTTGTTCTAGTTCATACCGGTCTGCTCCTGCTCTACCCGCGATGCCGGTGCCTTGACAGCGTACACACATACATACATAAACACACGCACGCACGCACGCACACACACACTCACGCAGAGGTTGCTGGCTGTTTATAACAGCTCTGGTGCCAAAAAAAAAGAAAACATATGTGAGGGGGAGACAGTCAGATACAGCACGTTTTTGCAGCCAAGTAGAGCACGGTAGAGCATGACTGATGAGGTGGCAGGAAAGAGCAAAGTTGTACACGTCAATGTAAATACTGTAAGCACATTAAGGTAGTGAAATAGGTTCCTGTTCTCTCTCTCTCTCTCTGGGTGTGTCTTGGTGTCATAACCGTTCTCCTTTTTGAACTGAGGGTTAAAAAAAAAATACAATTACAAAATGATACTGTAACTATGTAAAAGTGTTCAAATTACTGTACATGGTATGTATGTTAATTATTTGAATACTGTACCTTATTTATGGGGATGATATTTTTGTAATATGTCATGACAATTTGAGGTAACAAATGTAATGTAATGTTCATAAAACTTGTCTGCATTATGAACCAAGCACATGGTTGAAACCAGGGTTATTATGTGTATTATGTGGTTACTGACTTGTCAGGCATTGCTTAAAATAAAGCAACTTCTTTGAAACAGAACTACTGTATTTAGTATGTGTGTGTGTGTGTGCGCGCACACACATTATTTCCCGCTTTATATGTGAGGTGTGAGGTCAGCATATTACAGCGTCAATTTATGCCTATGTGGGGAATTCCAGACAAACCAGCTGGTTTCCTCCCTCTGTGTCACCGTCTAGATCTGTGTTTGTAGGGTGTGTAGGGTTTGCAGGGTGTGTAGGGTGTGTTCCAGGTATAGTATGGTGTATTTGGAATCTTTTCCTTTCTTTCAGACGAAGACAGTCCAGTGGAGGGGCTGACTGTTCTCCATGCAGGCTTACACGAGTTTGCCTTCAACTTCCAGCTGCCACAGATGTAAGTAGTACACACATACAGTACACACACACACACACAAATTCATACATATACACAAGCACTCAGTATATGCCTCCAGGCAGCTGCTGTGAGTGCATGGAGCTGGACACGTACACACAGGCCTATTCAGAAACACTGTAAGATGCAAGAAGCGAAAGAGGCCATAGCAGACCATCACAACCCCAAGAAATACTAATTTGGGATGAACACATCCTAATCCTACATCTCCTCCTCCTCTTCTCTCCCCTCTCTCTCCTCTCCTCTCTTCTCTTCCTCAGGCCCCTGGCCACCTCATTTGAAGGGAAGCATGGGAGTGTGCGGTACTGGGTGAAAGCAGAGCTGTTCAGACCGTGGCTGCTGCCTGCGAAGGCGAAGAAAGAGTTCACTGTGTTCGAACACATCGACATCAACACGCCACTTCTGCTGGTAAGGAAGCCCCCCACCCCTCCCCACCCCTCCCCCCACACACACACACACACACGCACATGACTCAGTAATCATTGTTTTAACTGTGTGTCCTCTCTCCCTCTGTGTGTGTGTCTGCAGGCTCCTCAGGCTGGCTCTAAGGAGAAGACCCTATGCTGCTGGTTCTGTGCCTCAGGCCCCATCTCTCTCAGTGCCAAGATAGAGAGGAAGGGTTACACTCCAGGTGAGCCAGAACCTCCTCTTCCTCCTCCTCCCCACTGTGTCCAACTGATCTGATCTGTAGCTATCTCTCTCCATCTGATCTCATCTGACTGCCCTCTTCTCCTCTCTCCCAGGCGAGTCCATCCAGATCTTTGCAGAGGTTGAGAACTGTTCTTCCCGAGTGGTGGTGCCCAAGGCAGCCCTGTACCAGACCCAGACGTACTTTGCCAACGGAAAGGGCAAGCAGATCCAACAGCTGGTGTCCAACCTGCGAGGGGACTCTCTGCCCCAGGGCAAGAGCCAGAGCTGGGAAGGCAAGATGCTCAAGATCCCCCCCGTCTCTCCATCCATCCTGGACTGCCCTCTCATCAAAGTTGAATACACAGTAGTGGTGAGTGAATGATCATACTGTACATTCATCATCCAACTCAGTGGTGTGGCAATGGGAACCCTCCAGCTTCCAGCTGGATTCCTCCCCTCTCCTTCCCCTATTCCTTAGTTTGTTGATGTACGGTACATGAGAATGTGTTCTCGGTCACCTTGGTGAAATGAAAGGATAGACACAGTACTTTGCTTAGCTGGTGCTTTTCACTCTGTGTACGCGTTATCTCGTAAATCTGAGTACATCTGAACTGCGTAGAAGACAACCTTTTTAAAGTCTCGCTCCCTTTACAACCGCTCTCCCTATCTCTCTCTCTTCTCCCTCTCTCTCTCTCCCCTTTCTCTCACTCTCTCTCAGGTGTACGTGGACATTCCTAGGGGGTTGAACCTGTCTCTGTCGTTGCCGTTGGTGATAGGGACCATCCCCCTCCATACCGCCTCCAGCCGATCTTCCAGCATCAGCAGCCACTGTAGCAACATGAGCTGGCTGGGCCTTCCAGAGACACCTGAGGGTAAGATATCGCAGCAGAAACACACGAAAGCTTGCGTGTGAAGAAACACAGACGGCGAAATACATAAACACATGGCACGCACACACACGGTTATGTCCTCACAGCTGTATTTGTCTAACTCTTGCTCTGTGTATGTTTCTTCTCCCAGCTCCCCCCAGTTACAGTGAGCTTGCAGTGTCAGAGGAGCACAGACAAGGCTGCCTGGAGGGCTGTCAGACATCAGAGAGCACTGGAGAGGACCACAATCCACTGCTCGCTTACATTACAGAGTTCAGATACCAACCACCACCGCTCTACTCAGAGGTACACACACACACACACACACATACACACACACACACACACACACACACACACACACACACACACACACACACA